>NW_022196897.1:53743436-53786711 GCF_008632895.1 Mastomys coucha
AAGAAACATAGATGATTAACTAGGGAGGTAGCTTGTAAGAGAACAACAAAGTGAGACTGAATGCTCTGAATGCTTTGTTTGACGTTTGTAACTCTTGTATCAAGTTTGAAGAAGAGGACTTTACAAGTTACTCTTTCTCTGAGATGAATGCTTTTCCAAATTATCACAGCTAATGAACCAAATTCTTACCCTCACCTAATGTGTATGCCACCCTCCAAGCAGAACCATTGTTCATTGAAACAGTTCGTGAATGACTTTATGAATAGACCATCTTAATACCATTTCTTAAATGAATGTAACCTGTTCTCTGTTGGCTGAGAATGAAGTCACTCACTGCAGTCAAATAGCTTTGACCATATCAGGAAGTCTGTATCCAAAAATCGAGTGTACAATTCATTTCTTGGTGCAACAGAGCTAACAACTCTCAGTTTAGCTACAATGGAGGTAAAATCCTTTGGTGATGTGACGGTCATTGAAATACAGCCTTATTACAATGAAACCCAATGTCTAAAAATTGTTCTTATTTTGGGCTTGTACCACAGTAAGAGCCAAGTTTTTAAACTCTACTAAATACAAAACAAACAAAAAGACTTTATATATTCATGTTCATTCAAGAAAATACTAGTAGTGATAATACTAGTATTATTTTTAAGTATACAGTTAATATGTTTGGAGGTATTTAAAATTTATATTGAGAAAAATGTATTGTCACTATTGCTGTAGATGAGCATCTACATAAGACTGTTAAATTGATTGTTATTTTATATCACACAACTTTTATAATACTTATTTTTATTGTTATAATATTTTATAAATTTTAAGGAATATGACAAAAAAGATATTGTAGGTATTGAAGGGGGGTCTGTGGGAGGAGCGGTGGTACAAAAGAGAAACAAGAATATGATTCAATTCTATTTAATTAAAATATGTTTTTAAATGTTAGCAAATTCAGATAAATTGAAATCATGTAACTTTTCTCATCATAATGCAATAAAAGTTTAAAAGAAAAACAAAACAAGACAAAAAAAAGAAATTTTCTTGTTGAGGGGTCAACAGTCCTACCCAGCTATGTTGTCTGTGAAACATAAATCAAAGGCCAACATAAGACAATAACCCTAAGGGCACAGTAGTAGCTCCCATACTTTGGTGGCAACCAGCTATTCTCTAACTGGATTAAAGATCTATGTAAGGGACAAAAAGCAGGAGAGGGTAGGTTGGTGAGCAGGGAGAAGGGGAAGGAACAGGTTCTTCTTCCCCTTCTTCTTCTTCTTCTTCTTCTTCTTCTTCTTCTTCTTCTTCTTCTTCTTCTTCTTCTTCTTCTTCTTCTTCTTCTTCTTTTGAGGGGAAACTGGGAAAGGAGATATCATTTGAAATGTAAATAAAGAAAATATTTAATAAAATAATTTGTTTAACAAGAAGAAAACTTGAAACCTACCTAACTATTCTGTGATACTGAAATCATGGCTATTGGAGGAGAATCTACAACCACTAATTTACTAAGCCAGCATAATCTTTAACAACAATATATAAACATTTGTTCTTATACCCACAGATAAGAAAATTTTGTTTAATATGTAAGTGCAACCTGAAAGAGACCTGTAAATATAAGCTTCACTAGGGCTTTAATGTTTGGGTTTCTTTTTTTCCTATTAGATATTTTCTTTATTTACATTTCAAATGATATCTCCTCTCCTGGTTAACCCATGTATTTTAAAGTTCTAACTTTGGCCTCTCGAACTTTTCTATAAAAATAAAAGAAAACCACATTCTTCCTCACTTTGTGTTTATTTTCAGTTATTTTTTCATCAAGTGTGTATCTTTCCCAAAGTTTGTGACTATTAAATTTATTTATATGTGATTTGTATGATTTCTTTCCCTTTAGCTTCTTTAGGTTTTTATAAGATTATATAGTTCTTATAGTCATTGTGAAGAGTGTCTTATGTAGTAAATGAATTATCCTGTTGTCATGTACCTACCAATATTTTACTCCATACATGTATGGCAATTAGGAATCTTTTATTCATACATTATTGTATTTACTAATCTTTTCTAATCAATCTTAGAAACTTCTCTATTCCAATAATATAAAAATGAGCCCATTCATTCTTCTACTCTTAGTCATTTATTATTTATAAGCATTTAAACTTTTTAAATGTGGTTACTAGTTATCATAACATAATATAATAAAGTTTATTTTTACCATAAGCTGGAAATATAATCTGAATAATCATCTACATTTCTAAATGTCCATTTTTTATTAGATATTTTCTTTTTTTACATGCCATATGATTTCTCCTTTCCCAATTTTCCCTCCAAAAAGCAAACAAACAAACAAAAACAACAAGAACAAGGCCCCTGTTGCCTCCCCACTCTCCATGCTTGCCACCTCACCCTCTCCCATTTATTGGTCCTGGCATTCCCCTAAACTGGGGCACAGAACCTTCACAGGGCCAAGGGCCTCTCCTCCCATTGATGATTGACTTTGCAATCCTCTACTATACACATGCTGCCAGAACAATCAGTCCCACCATGTATAGTCCTTGGTTGGTGGTTGTGTACAAACCCTTCAGCTCCTTTGGTCCTTTCTCTAACTCTTTCATTGGGAATACAGGAAGAACAACTCACAAACCACAAGAAACTCAAGAAGAAGGAAGACCAAAATGTGGACATTTCATTCCTTCTTAAAAGGGGGAACAAAATACCCACAGAAGGAGTTGCAGAGACTAACTATGGAGCAGAGACTGAAAGAAGGACAAGCCAGCCTAATATAGCTATCTCCTGAGAGGCTCTGACAGTACCTGACTAACACATATGTAGAGGCTCACAGCCATCCATTGAACTGAGTACAGGGCCCCTAAATGTCCGTTTTGTGTATTTTGAACTTAGTAATATGTTCTAAGACAATGCCATTTTTTGTTTTGTTTTTTGGGTTTTTTGTTTGTTCTTTTGTTGTTGTTGTTGTTGTTTTGGTTTTTCAAGACAGAGTTTCTCTGTGTAGCCCTGGCTGTCCTGGAACTCACTCTATAGGCCAGGCCAGCCTCAAACTCAGAAATCCACCTGCCTCTGCCTCCAAAGTTCTGGGATCAAAGGCATGTGCCATCACTGCCCAGAGACAATGCCATTTTTTAACCTGCTTAAAATTTTAAGATTAAAGACAGAAAATTTTCAAAATTCACTCCTTATCATCTTTATTTATAAATAGTTAAATGAGACTTTAAAACATCACCTATAGGGCTGAAAATGAGTGAGCAATTTAGAGCAATTGTTCAATGTGGAGAGGACTGATGCTTGATTCCTACCACACATATTGGGAAGCTCACAGCATATGTAACCTCAGTCCAACAGACTGATGCATTCTCCTATGCTCTATGTGCACTGCATAGATGTGGTGCACACATAGACAAACGAGCACACATACACATAAATCAGTGGATAGAGAAGTTTACTGCTAAGCCTGACAACCTGAGTTTAGACCCTAGATCCAAAAAAGATGAAAGGAGGAAATTAGTTCCTACAACTTGTCCTCTGATTTTCACATGTAAACAATGAAAAGTATGCATTATAGATATGCACATGCATACACAGACAAAAAATAAGAGTAGCTAGCTGCAAAGTTTGAAAAGCAGCAGGCCAGATGACAGACATCATAGAAGCTAGAAATTTCTTCATAAATAATTTTATCATTGATATCTCATGTGGAAAATTCTTGGTTTTTTTCCCATTGCATAATCTGTTTTTCTTCTATATTTTCTGTAAGTGCAAGACAAGTTAACAACTCAAACACCAAAACATGATTATTAACCTATAGCTTCTGACTCATATAATATCATCTGGATTTATTTATTTTGCAGCTAATCACTTATGATTAAAGAGGAGGTAGAAATAAATTAAGATATACTAAAAGTTCCACTCATTTAAATGTTTTAAAATACTTCTGGAATTTTGGTTATTTATATGGCAGGTTTTCCATTATATATCTAAAAATCCTGAGCAAATGTGTTTATCAACATCTGATTTTCCACAGGAAGATCCCATTGATCTTGAGAAATAAAATCTTTTTCTAGCCATATAGACCAAACTATGATTAGATTAAACCTATCAATCTTACTTTAGCCTTCTTCTGTATTATCTATGATAATAGAATATGATAGTGAGAAGTTTCCTGCTAAATTTCCCTTTCCAATAAAAGGTGTTGTAAAGCCTGGAATTGTAGCAACTACCTAGTCTAGTGAAGGAACAACACAAAATGGGGCTCAAGGGAAGGGCTGGAAGGATGGCTCAGTCCATTACCAGACTTCTGTTCAAGTATGAAGATCTAAGTTTTATCCCCAGAACTCACATAGAAGCTGAGTCAGGCTGTGTGCACCTGCAGTTCCAACACTGGGGGAGTCACAGAGAAGAGCCTTTGAGCTCTCTGGCCAATTAATCTTTCCAATCAGAGTGAACAGTCCCACTTCATAACTCTAAGATATACATCTTAGTGTAGTAAATCTCTTACCTCCACTAACACATACAACTATGCATCTTACCCATGCATCTCAGTCACAGGTACACACACACACACACACACACACACACACACACACACATGCACACCCCACACAATGTTGTGAATGGTCATAAACCCTACATAATTAGTCTCCTGAATTCATCAATTTATGCCATAAAAGCAAAGGAAAAAATACAGAGCAGAAAATAACTAAAATTAAAATAGTGATGACAATCCCTATTTTTCTTCATTATCTCATCTAAACAAATAGTATCATTCACCTTATAAAACTACATCAAACAGCTGATTTAAGAGTATATAAAAATGTGATGCTAACTTGTTTTACAGATTCTGCTAAAGCATATTACAAGTCTCAGCCTGTTTGTTCCACTTCTTTATTTAGGCTCTGATCATAACGCCTTTAACACCATCCTCAATGTCCTCAGTGACCCTTGACATCTGATGTTCATGCATTGTGCTATCTTCTTCCCTTGAGTGCCATCTCAGAACTCAGAGACATCTTCCCAAAAGTAAAATGGGCCAGAGATGATAGATGGTTATCTGTGTTACAGGCTTCAAAATATCAGTGGCTTCCAATTTGGATCATCTCCCTTGCTGACTCCTTGGGCAATTCTGCGAAGTTCATTCTGAGTTGCCAACTTAGGCAGGAACTTGTGTTTCTGGCCAGTCACCAGCAAGCACCTGAGCTCTTCCAGTATTCACATGATATGCTTGAAAGCAGCTGTCTTTCCTCCTTATGGGTCACGAAGAGGGCAATAGTCCAGCAGACACCTTGGTCACAACCAGGGGTTTTCTGCTTCACCCGCAAAAGTTGGAAAAAATCATGAAAAATGTTTTACGACTGCCGCTCATTAGTGTCACGACTCACTCCTTAGTCTTCCTTTATTCATTCTCATTTGGAATGCGTTAGATATTCATTATTCCCCTCGCTGACATCCTTAAGTCTCTAATTTCTTCTCATCTACATTAATTTGTCTGTTATAATTTTTGCTTGCACAAAACACAATTGTAATGAAAGTAAAATATTTTCTTCCTCTCAGTAATGGCCTTTAAATAGTTGGTGATTATGATGTGCTCACTCACCTCTCAAGAATCTTTTGTACTTTTTCTCCACAGAGAGTTGTACATTAGCAATAATGAAGTCAAATGGAGTACGGTAAGATTACACAAGAATTTCATAATCTCATAGAAAATGGTAAAATTATGATAACATTTTTACATGTTTATTTAATATCTTAGGATATGCATGTGCATTTACTATGATATTATTATTTGCAAGCTAGAAACTGAGCCTCCATACTGTCTTGACAGGGATTCTGCTGAACACATTTGCTGGTTGGCAAGAGACTTTCCAGATTAGTTCTGATAAAGGAAATGCACAGAATAAGGCAGACAGGGGAGTGATGCCACCTTCCTGCTTGCAGCACTGATTGTGGCCTTGCTCAACCATTGGCCTTTACCCAATAGAAGCTGTTATTGTTGCTGATTCCAGTTCTCTCAGTTCTCTTTAGAACCAGCACGATGGGCTGCATCCCAGAGACAACCTGATGATGCACGAACTTATGGTCTGAGGCAACTGCAAAGGGGCTGTACTTCAGTTTTCAGAGATGACAGCGTTAGCATTAGGATCTTTACAGAGTCCCTGGTTGTTGCTGTGTGGGTTGTTTCTAAAAATGTTCTGTTCTCTTCCTTTTGGTCTTTGGGGTTGAGCAGTGTTAGTTATTTCTTCTGGTCATTATTTCTTAACTCTTAAGTAGACTTAATAAATGAGACTACGCCATTCCCCGAAGGACATTCCACTTCTTCAAAAGCACTGACTGACTCACTGATTGTTGTCTTGGCCTTTGTACCAGCTTTGAACACTGCTGCATGTGCTCAAAGGTTTTATATATTACACACTTTCTGTTATCACGTGTTTTCCTCCAAAATATAAATGTAAAGACTTTGTATATGATAAAACTTATCCCTTTTCTCTTACCTCTTCAAGTACCTCACTCCATTCCCTGTTAATAATAAACTTGTTTGGTAAGTAATTGTTGACAAATATGCATACAGTTGGCATGCTTACATTCTTGAGCAGAGATTTATTTTAAAGACATCAATGCAAAGGCAGTGTGGTAGGGATCTAGGAAAACCTAAAAAAAAAAAAAAAAAAAAAAAAGGTGGAAAGTGGTGCACAGCTATGATTCCAGAAGGCTGTTCATTCAAGGCCTTCCTTGTTTACTTAAAGAGTTCAAGGCCATGAGACTGTTTATGATGGAAACAAAACTTGTAGTCCAGTTTCAGAAGATTTTCATCTCAAAACAACAAGTTAGAGAGTGACAGAAGAAGACAACTAACTGTCTTTGTGTATGAATGTGTTCACTGGTATACATGTGTGAATACCTCTCCCTACCCAAATAGTACACATGCCTGGCACACACACACACATAGACTTATACACAGGAAGATCACATACACAGACACTATCAGACATATACACATGAATACCACACATACAAACACACACTAATAGACATATACACATGAATACTGCACACACACACACACCACATAGAAAGAAATATATATTGATAATGGGATTTATAATATATTGATTTAATGGCTACCTTGAATACTTATTAAATCTATGGTTGAATATTTTAACTACAATTCCACATTTGTTGAAATTATACAGATTTGATTAAAAAGCTGAAGATGACACAGTTTTTAAATTAATATGTTTATAAATTATTTTCAGTTCAAATATATTTTTGGTTGTTTGGTTTTGATTCAGAATCTCACACGATAGCTGTGGCTGGCCTGGGAGTCATGGCGATCTGCCTGCCCTTGCATCCCTAGTGCTGGGATTACAGATGTACCATCACACCAGAGGGATTAAAACTTTAAGAAATGTTCCACATATAACTGAAGTATTTGTCTTTTCATACTTGACTATTTTACATAGCATGTCCTTGGAATCAACTCATACTGTTACAAATTTCAGAATCTTCTTTAACTTTCAGGACAGAATGATATTGCACTGTGTTTGTCTTTGTGTGTGAGTGTGTATGTGCAGTTAATTTTCTTAGTTCATAGGGTCAATGAAGAATTTTTCTATGAATTTCATGTCTTAGTTATTGTGAATAAGCCTGAAGTGAAGATGGAAGATACATCCAATATACTAATTTCATTTTCTTTAAGTTTATGTCCATGAACTGGATTCCTAAATCACATGACAGGTCTATTTCTAAATTTGGGAATATCTCCCATAATATATTCAAGTGACAATAGTAATTTATATTCACCATAATTGTGTACACAGAATCTATTTCTCTAAATCCTCTCTAATATGACTCATTTTTCACCATTTTGATAATGACTCTTTGAAAGGTATGAAACAATATCTCATTTTGGTTTTAATTTTTCTTTTGATCAGTGATGCTGAACATTTTTTCATACACCTCTTGACTATATGGCTTGTTTTTAGAAATGTCTGTTCATATACTTTGTCTCTCACATTTATTTATATATATTCATTGTACAAAATGATGTGTGTACAAAATGATGTGTGTTGTGATAACTTCTTTCAATGCCAAAATTTAAATGAACTGTATTCATCTTCTCCTTCCCTCCTTCCCACTCTTGTTTACTCCTCTCCCTCTTTCCCAATGTCCCCCTTTTAGTTTTTTCTTTCTCTCTCTACATGGCACTGTAAAATACATATTTATACACACATAGAAAAGCTAGGATCCACAAATAGAAGAAAATATGTGATATGTGGTTGTCTATGTCTGGCTTTTATTTTATTTGATATTGGTGATCTCCATTCCACCCATCTTCCTATGAATTACATTTAGAATTTTAGGTTACATGATTCTGTAACATTACAGCTGAGATTAGTGCTATGCATAGGTATAGCATAGAGTGTTTGCAGAGGGGAAACCAGGAAAGTGGATAACATTTAAAATGTAAATAAATAAAACATCCAATGCCATATGTGGTTTTCATACTTTCTGTTGTATTAAAGTATATTTATTTCTATAGCAATCTTACACGTTATTTTGTGATGAAATAATATAATACATTGTGCAATTATGTAAAATATATTTTCTCTATCTCATGAGATTTTTTTTTGTCATTGTTGGCCTATACAGATTTTCTATTTCTACGTGATCACTCTTTTCTAAGAGATTTTTTTTCTGTGTGTGTATGTATGTTTTGTCTGCATGTCTATGCATCACATTCAAGCAGTACCCTAGAAGTGTAGAAGATGGCTTAGGATCCTCTGAAACTGTAGTTATAGAAGGTGGCTCGCAACCTTGTGAGTGCTGAGAAGCAAAGCCTGGTTCTGGAAGAGCAGCAAGGGCTCTTTGCTACTGATCCATCTCTTCAGCTCCTGCAGTCAGACTTGATCAATGCTAATATATAAGTGAATTACACCAACTATTAATATTGCATGTAGGAAAGCAATCCTTGAGAAGCTCCCTTGAATTTCATAACAGAAGAAATGAGAATTATATCTAAGCTTTGTTAAATCTTCTCCCGAACAAGAAATCTGTCTTAGTATCTCTGAAAGTTCTGAGTTTATGGAAAACCTTTTTTTTCTTACCCTGGTAAAAGTTTGAGAATTTAAAAATCCCTAAGATAAAAGTTATACTTTAAGAATTGTTTTTCACCAGACTCATATGTGCTTCTCTCTTCTTTGCCACCCACTGATTGGAAGGAGCCTTGTTTGCATTCTGAGCATGAGTCATCTGTTCTACAATCCTGATCTCCACCCAGACATTTAACAACTCTCTTAGCATTTCCTTATTTGAAAAATAATCCAGTTAATAGTAGTTTCCTTGCACAATTTTTCAATGGATAAAAAAATAAATACATAAATTTATTCCAACAAATAGTTTGGAACCATTTGCTATCTGGAGACACATCATGCAAAGTGTCCCCTTAGTACAAAGTGTCAAGTCTGTAATTGGCACCTAATAATTGACATCTTTCCTCTCATGTGTGTTCAATCCAGCAATTGCTTCATAGAAACCTAAGTTACAGTTCATTGCTTTCTTTAAAAGGAATATCCTGACTTAATCTATTTAAAATAAAAAGACATCAAAATGTTTTTAACCTAAAATTCTTTTTAGAATCTCAGCTTCATTGTATAAACATGTAATTTTCATGATATGCGAAATGTTAGCCTTTGTTTGAGATTCTACTTTTCTTGTTTAACATTTGAATGAAAGTTTCAACTGTGGGAAAGCTAAAAACAGAGAACAATGTAGTATGTATAAAAAGATTTATAAGTGTTAAGTCTTGAATAAACAAGCCACAGTTGGTATAACCATAAAAAACACAAAACAAAAAACAAACAAAATAAAGATTTAGACAGTCCTGACATCATGTTATAGCAACACAATTCGCGTGTTAGTGAGTGTGGGATGTTTTATAGTGTCAAAATGACTGAAACCCCATAAAGTTGTCTGCACTGCTGTTAAAGTTCTGTGTCTTCTAAGGAGATTTTAATTCTTCAACAAATATTTTTAGCCTCAGTTATTATTTTCTATAATAAAGCGATGTGGCTGCAATACAACAGAAGTGCATCTCGTTCTCCATCAGACACCTTCTTGTCCTTATGCCAGTGGGACAACTCTGAAACATGGAATTGTTTAGGTAACCTGGCTCACATCTTTTAATTGCTCTATGGTTTTTATCTGCCGTTCAAAGTTTACTGTTCTCTATCTGAACTACAATTTAAAGAAAAAAACGCATGAAGAAAATCTAGAACAAGTAAACTGTAACAAAAGATGAAGAATCTGAATTCATTACATCTCAGCTGGAGTAATACCGCACATAAAAACACATGGCTGCAAGGGAGTTATGGTTCACTGACATCATTGAAGGGACCAACATGAAAAAAAATATTTCTCTTAAAATTTTTCGTTGAACTCTTGTAATATATGCTCTAAATATGTTCAAATACACACATTTAAAATATGTAAATATAACACATGTTATCTGTCATCTATGATCAGTTCTATTGTTGACATGTATTTTGTGTGCTTATAGAATTACGGCATGCTTATCCTCTATGAACATAATGTTGTTCTTGCCTAGTGTATCAATGTATAATGCTGTCTTTTCTCTAGGAGATATATTAATATTAATATACATGGCCCATAAATATTACTTTTCATTAATGTTTTTTCCATAATAAATATTGATATTATCCTCATAAAACTTCATTCACCTTGTAATTCTTTCTTTAAAGTTACTTATTTAATCACCCATGATAGGAGTATCTTGCTTGGCAGAAAATATGATCCTGCCCTTTCCTATATATCATGACTGAGTGTATTGTTACAGTTGAAGCTCATATTTATTTTTCTTTCTTGACCATTCTAAGCTAATATTAAGATACATAGAAATCAGAAATACTTTAAGAAATGTATTAATGATCAGGAAGGACTATTTCAATTAAGGCTTGATA
The DNA here is from genome assembly GCF_008632895.1 of Mastomys coucha. Classification (NCBI taxonomy): domain Eukaryota; kingdom Metazoa; phylum Chordata; class Mammalia; order Rodentia; family Muridae; genus Mastomys; species Mastomys coucha. The sequence goes on from NW_022196897.1 coordinate 53,754,410, forward strand.
TCATGATGAGATGTTCAATAAAGGTTTAATTGTGGCTATACATGTATTTGGAATAGCCAGAGTACAAATTATACACTTATGTGTAGATATTTTTGAGTTTTTCACATTTTTGAGTCTTTTATGTTAGTAATATTGAAAATTTGTTAAGTATGATGTTTTCAGAAATATGTCACTGTTCTTCTACCTACCCTTTAAATTAAGGTAATAAAATAAATCTGACTTTTTCATAATATATTAAAATTGCCATTGTAAACTTCATATATATTACTACAAACTGACTTTACTTATTTATTTACTTACTTACTTAACTTATATTTGTTATATTTTGAGTAGAAAAACATTTGGAGACAAATGTGACAAAACCTATTTTATGTCTTTTTTCTTTAACTTTTATGCCTCTTGTTGCTCCCTCAGAATCTTATATTCAGGGTCCATTTATGAAAGCTTTTATAAAATCAGATATCCTCCTTAGTTACCTATTAAGGCACATGAGTCAATTGTCATTCAGAGCAGGTATTTCATAAAGATTAATTTCCAGACACAGCTTTCACCTAAACTATTTATTCTTGCATACCATCCTTTGGTACAATATTTCCACTGTCCCTTGACATGTAATGTGTGCAATCATTCCTTTTATATCTTCTTGTTATCTTGTTTATCTTGTTTATGTCAAGTAATAGTAATTCCTCAATATATATTTTCTATGCATATTAAATTTACATGCAATATTTTACTATGGAAGCATGTCTCCATGAATGCTTTAAGGCTTGCTGACTGTCCATATTATAGTTTTAAAGAAAATAAGGGGCACCATTTTAGCACTAATTTCCTTTGGGATGTAAAATAGATAAATAAAGTAGAAGAGCAAGCCTTCCATGGATATCCACTGAACACAGCATAACAAGACACATTAAGACTAAACACAATCCCTCATGTCAAATATAGACAACCCAAAATGTTTTCTACCTACAAGAGATGTGGAGCTAAGACAGAGAAGAGATGGAGGCAATGGCCAACTAATGACTGGCCCAAATTGGGACCCATTCCATGGGCAAAGACCCACTGATGATACTTTGTTATGCTTGCAGACAGGACCCTAGCATAACTGTCCTCTGAGAGGATCCACCTTGCTGCCCATGGAAACAGAGACAGAACCCTAACTAAACTGTCCCCTGAGATGCTTCATGCTGGTGCCCATAGAAACAGATGCAGAGTCCCAGAGACAAACATTAGATGGAGCTCAGGGAGTCTAGTGGAAGAGTTGGGGGAAGTATTGGTAATTGGGGGAAGTTGGGGGAAGTATGGTTGCTATTTTGTCCTATTGACAGTGGTCTTTGCCTTACAGAAGCTTTTCAATTTTATGAGGTCCCATCTGTCTATTGTTGATCTTAGAGCAAAAGCCATTGGTGTTCTTTTCAGGAAAATTTCCCCCGTGCTCATGTGTTCAAGACTCTTCCCAGAAATGCACACACACACACACACACACACTCCTATGGTCTCTTGATCTTTGACAAAGGTGTTAAAACCATCCAGTTGAAAAATGACAGAATTTTCCACAAATGGTGCTGGTTCATCTGGTGGTCAGTACGTAAAAGAATATAAATTGACCCGTTCTTAACTCCTTGTACAAAGCTCAAGTCCAAGTGGATCAAGGACCTCCACATAAAACCAGATGCACTGAAACTAATAGAAGAGAATATACAATTCTTTTAAAAGGCCATATAAGCAACAATTTCTCATTATGTTACATGATATGGTTACTGAAAATATGTATGGTCTTGTAAATACAAAGTGTAAGATATTCATAACTGATCAGTTTGTGGGGCCAAAAAATTTGCTCTTACTTACCCTTGATGGTATTTCTTACATATTTTCTCTGCTAGTGCTGGGGGAGTTGTGTGATGAAAACATACATTTTTAAAACTAAATGAGCTACAAATATAAATTTGATTTATTAGTAGTTACTTAATAGCAAAGGGTTTTATGGAAAGACACAGGTATTTTTGGGTACTACTTATCAAATATGTGTATTTTGGCGTTAAGACATAGTCTGTTGTCATGAGAGAAATATCATAATCTATCCATATTCCATTTCATGATCAATTTTCTTGTATTATTTTGTAACTACTTCCTCTACAATACTTCTTCCTTGGCATTCATGTGAGGTAAAATTACCTGCAGAGCAGAAGGTGACAGTGTCCTTAATGACCTCACTATTAGCTGCTTGAGAGCATATTTTTATCTACTATTATAACATCTGGTTACAAATTTAACTTATTTAGGGCCTGACATTTATGTGTTTAGTCTTTCCTGTTTAAAGGTAAGAACATATGCTTATGAGTTTTATCAATTTGCCAGTGGGATTTATCATGTAGAAGCCTTTCACAAGGTTTGAGCAATATTGCCAGAATGTCAAAAAGCTTTAGAAGTTGCTTAATATCTTTGGAGGCAGCTAGCCTTACCTACTGCATGTTCCCATACTGCCTATTAAATATTCCAACCATCTGGAACCCTAGTTGCTATTCAAGAATTAATTTTAATAAAATCTTACAATTTAGTTTGTTAATAATCCTGAAAAATCATGTTGCTAAAGAAATAATTTAATTTGTGAAATTCTTAAAAGTCATACCAGAAAACCACACAAAAATTTATCTATTGGCCACATAGACCTTAGGCCTATCAAAAGTAATTAAAATTTTTGAGTAATTATAAGGACATGTTTCTTACTAGAAAGGATCATATTTATAGATATGAAGTACAACATGTCAAAGTGGTTTTAGCAGAAGCACAATACAAGCTAGAAATGTAAATCAAGCAATCAAGGAATTTATGGATATTAGGCAACATTTCATTTTCTCACATATCTAAATAAATCAGCCATAAATTGGATACCTTGAAAAAAAGATATGTTTTTTTCTGTTTTGCAAATCTGAGTTTGAGAAATGTATAAATGATCTCAAAGCATATTAAAATAACATTAGTTTTACTTGTATTTCAGAACAAAATTTAATGTAAGTGTACCTGTACTGTAATGTAGATTCTATGCTAAAAGTTGCAGATTTTTATGAGTCTCAGGTTTTTCTTCTTTTGGTGTCCAAATATCCATCTATTCATAAGTCATTTGTTACTATTACATAAGTCATATATTACTATTCTGAAGACCTCTGAATTTGTCTTCTTCAGGTAAAAAAATTTAGGACCCTCAATCAAAATAGGATTTTTTACTTCAAATGTTATGTGTGCATCAATGTCATTAATTAGATATATCATGATACCTAGATTGAAGAAACAAGGCTTTGACATTCATCCTATCTATATAACTAGGGGCATCAGCTACTTCAACTTTGAACTGCTGCTATAGGTTTAGATGTCCCTGTGACACCTTTAAAAAGTACAATTCAGACATTTTACAGTAAAACTAAAACCACCATGTATTGTGAACGTTTCTTTCCCTCCTGAGTCAAAATAGTCAGTGACCTCTAAAAGCAACAGAATATTAAAAGACAGGTAGAGGACTCTTGGCAGATAAGTGACTCCCATTAACAGTGTATCCTTGACATCATTTTCAGATTCATGCTTTCTTAAATTTGGCAACTTTGCATATGTTTCAAGAGAAAGTGTCAGCAGAATTGTCCATTTGATGCACTGTATTTCCAGGTGGTCTTGTATGTTTTATCACATGACTTAATCAGAGTCTTTAAATTTCAGCAGTTACAGAGTATATCTGTATTCTGTGTCTTTGGAGTCACTTTGATAAATATTACTCGCTCAAAATTATTCTGTTCTTTAGAGACTAAAAGCAGATGCTATGACTTAGGAATATAATTAATATCCTTATTATCAATCATTTCATGCTACCCATAATTTATTCTGACCCACTGAATTAATATAAGTAGTACTCATCAGAATATAAGTTTTAAATACATTTTAAACAAATTTCTAGCTCCCAGGTCACCTCATGAAATAAACTGTATGCAGGATCTCAGGGAGCCAGCTATTCTATAATCATAATATTCTAAACATTCAAAAGTTTTTATTACCAGTTAAGGTGCAGAACAAAGCTTTGTGGTTTTGAGTATCATAGAAGGCTAACATCTATCCAAAAAACAACCAACTTTGCAGTGATGTTCTGTCTCATTGACTGCATTAGCCCACACAAGTACAGAGGTATACCGTTCCCACTTTATAAATGGAGATGCCAATGCTTAGAAGGAACAAATGACTCAACTATGGCTAGCTCTGAAGCACAAAGCAGGACTTCTTGCTTCTCACCCCACCATCCTTCCTGTCATGCAGCATTACGTCCATGAGCTAAGGAAATCAATGACCCCCAGCACACATATAACACCGAGAGCAAGAGAGTGGCTCTCAAAGTCTATGTGCCCAGCGGGCTTATTAAAAATGCACTACCATGCTCCCAGCTCCTAATGATAATGAGTTACACAATGTTGGCTAGGCAGTCCAATTGGCATTTAAAATAAATACTGCTGGATTTTCCTATGGCAAGTGTACAGAAACTCACACTATGTAAAATTTTAATTTAGAAAAGCACCTTACAAATCTTCAGTAATAGCCAGACCAAAACCTACATACTTAAGCATAAGAAGGTACACAACATTGGTAAGTTTCACGCTTATCTTACTGGTCTAGAGTTTCATACATGAACGATAAACTAGCTTAATAACAGAGACTTTTTGTTCTTTCTCTCTCCTTTTATCGCTATAATATATTATGTATGTAATATAATATATAAGTGTATTATATTTTATGTATACTATATTAAAAATATATGAAATATATTATTAAGATCTCAAGTACAGAATATGTGTCTGCAGAGACAGCATTTTCTTGAATGTCTGAAACTGCAGAATATATTGATACCAGAATTTCTGTTCTCTTTCTACTTTTAATTTTTTTAATTGAAAATATATTCTTCTTTCATATGACACATCCTGACAACAGTTTTCCTTCCCATCATTCCTCTCAGTCCCCCTCCTATTTTCCTCTCACCTAAATAGACACCTCTTCTATTTCCCTTTAGAAAAGAGCATGCTTCTAAGAGACAACAGAGCACTACAAAGCAAGATATAGTAAGAGCATGCAAATGCCTTCTTGTTGAGACTGGACAAGGTAGCCCAATAGGATGAAAATAATTCTGAGAGCAAGCAAAAGTGTCAGGGACATGCCAACTTCCACTGTTAGGAGGCCCACAAAAACAATAATTGTAGAGGAATTTTAATCCAGAAACATATCTGCTCTGGGAAAGGATCACCTCCAAAGATATGGTCCAGCAGAGTACAGACACACCCTGGATTATAGTATGATCTGGCTGGAATACAGACATACCCTTAGTATATACCTTTAATCCCTAACATTGAGGTAAAGTTAGTTTGTAAGAGGAAGCAGGAATGTTTGAAAGTGACATATAATTGAGGGACAGATAAAGTGATGAATCAGAGGAAGTTTTGTCAGAATGAGTCAGAGATAGGATATGCCATCTCATGAGAGCAGTACAGGGAAGAGAGGATAATTAGGAAGCAAGAGGAGAAAAGGAGATTGTGTCTGGTATGGTGTTTTAGGGACAGGTTGCAGAGTACAAGATAGACACAGGCAAAGACAGAACAATGCAGAGAATGAGAAGGAACCAAAAGATTAGAACATTTTCTAGGTTAAAAGAGGTCAAGCATAGCAATTCAGACAGAAACAGAGAGAAGCCAATTGAATCTGTTAGATTGGAAAATTAGACTGTATGGCTGCTAGAAGTTTCCAGGCCTAGGCTTAGAGACACAACAGAGAAAGAAATGCCCTGGACTCAGTCCAAGCCACATATTGGCACAGCTTTTATATGGCTTTTATCTCAATTCATTAGAGGAAATAAAAAAGACATTTATACCCAAGCTAACAGCCATTACATGTACTTAGAGGTGCTGACTCTTGTAGGCCCAGTGCTAACCACTTCAGTCTTTGTGAGTCTATATGAAACCTGTTTTGTTGATTCAAGGAGCCATGTCCTCTGTTTCCTCCATCACCTCTGGCTCCTACAGTGATTCCTCCTCCTCCTCCTCCGTCAGGATTCCCAGTCTCTGATGGAGGTATCTGATGGAAATCTCCAATTAAGACTCTCTTTTCATGTAATGTCTAGCTGTGCTGCCATTTTAAAAATGATGGAATCTGGACATGCTTTATTTCCCTTGGTTAAAAATATTAATATGCTTTGAGGGTTCTCTTTTTATAGAGATAAAGTATTTGGTCAAAAAGATGCTTTGATATAAATGAGACAATCAATTTCTGTAAGAAATCAGAACTGGTCATTGGATCACTGAAATTTTGAATTAAATGTAACATGTAACTTATTGCATATAAACCTTTGATGTCTACTTCCTTGTGATATGGGAGAACTATGCATTTAAATGGCACAATATTTGACATATGTAATCATAAATTGAATTAATAAGGATAAAATACCATTTATTTAATTTTCACTAGCTATATTATGAATGTTTGGAAGTAAAATGCAATTCATGTCAAAAATATTGAATAACAGGTACAGAATTGGTCTTATTACAGGATTTCTAATATGTAGGCTTGTTCTAGACCCTATAGAGTCTATAGCTTGAACATACTGAGCTTACAATTCTGGTGAAAATACAGTATATTTCTTGGCTTTCCCAGGGCCTTACTTTGGCTCCTGATGAACAGTGCTTTGCCTGAAGATTTAAGATCACATTGATAGACAGAAAAGTGTATTATTAAAAGACATCAATAGCTCATCTCAATAGGCTGACAACAACAGTATGGACTGTTTGACGATGTGAGTGCTTCAAACCTAGAGAGAGGATGGATACTAGTGGTGTTTCAAATGATGGAGGTGAAATTGGTACAGAACTGGAATCATCACCACAGAGGACCAAGTGTTTGAGGATTGACCCAGCACCCAGGCATTCAGGAAAGGCATTTTGCCTCCAGTTTGCTTGTTGGCATTTAAGAAAACTCTCTGCACATCTACATGTACTTTTCCAGCATCATGCTCCCTATATCTGTTTCTATCTTTACTCCTCTTGCTCTACTGTGTAAGAGCAGGTGGTGTGAAAGGAGTTTATTATAGGCTTTAAAATTAAAGGCAATAACCACAGAAGTGGCAGGGCAGCTGGCACAGGATCCTTTCTACCTCCCTCTTCACCTAGGAGGGACTGCAGATCCACAGCCCTCTCTGCCCCTTCCCCACAAGTGGAGATTTTGCCTTTGGGGCGTGCTCCAACCCAGGGACTCAGGACTCAGGAGGAATGACAGATCCACAGCATACTATACACGGGTCTTACCAGAGGAGAGCTGATCTCCCAGAAGTGTTGACACAGGCTTACAGACCCACAGGAGGAACAAGCTACAGCCAGAGACAGCAAGAACATCTAACACCAGAGATCATCAGATGGTGAAAGGCAACCCAAGAATCTTACCAACAGAATCTAAGGCTACTTGGCTTCATCAGAACCTAGTATTCCCACCACAGCAAGTCCTGGCTATCCCAAAACACCAGAACAAGATTTGGATCTAAAATCATATCTCATGATGGTGCTAGAGGAATTTAAGAAGAGCATGAATAACTCCCTTAAAGAAGTATAGAAGAACACAGGTAAAGAGGTTCAGGACCTTAAAGAGGAAACACAAAAATCCCTTAAAAAATTGCAAGAGAACATGAGTAAACATGTAGAATTCTGTTAAAGAGGAAACACAAAATCCCTTAAAGAATTACAGGAAAGGACAACCAAAGAGGTGAAGGAATTGAACAAAATCATCCAGGACCTAAAAATGGAAGAAGAAACAGTTAAGAAATCATGAAGAGAGACAATTTTGGAGATAGAAATCCAAGGAAAGAAGTCAGGAAACATAGATGCCAAGCATCACCAAAGGAATACAAGAGATAGAAGAGAAAATCTCAGGTGCAGAAGATACCATAGAAAACATTGACACAACAGTCAAATAAAAGACAAAATGCAAAAGTTCCTAACCCAAAATATCCAGGAAATCCAGGACACAATGGGAAGACCAAACCTAAGGATAATAGATATAGAAGAGAGTGAAGACCTCCAACTTAAAGGGCCAGTAAATATCAACAGAATTATAAAGAAAACTTCCCTAACCTAAAGAAAGAGATGCCCATGAACATACAAGAAACCTACAGAACTCCAAATAGACTGGACCAGAAAAGAAATTCCTCCCGCCACATAATAGTCAAAACACCAAATGCACAAAACAAAGAAAGAATATTAAAAGGAGTGAGGGAAAAAGGTCAAGTAACATATAAAAGCAGACCTACCAGAATTACACCAGACTTCTCGCCAGAGACTAGGAGAGACAGAAGATCCTGGGTTGATGACATACAGACCCTAAGAGAACACAAATGCCAGCCCAGGCATTTTACTCAGCAAAATTCTCAATTACCATAGATGGAGAAACCAAAGTGTTCCATGACAAAACCAAATTTACACAATATATTTCCATAAATGCAGCCTTTCAAAGGGCAATAAATGGAAAACTTCAATACAAGGAGGGAAACTACATCCTAGAAAAAGCAAAAAGGACGGGTAATGATATTTGCCAAAGATAACAAATATACAAGTTATTTCTGACTAAGCACCATAAAAATCCCTGTGCAAAGCTGTGCTGATTGATATGGCCTTGACCCTGCTTTTATACAATAACTAAGAGATGTTGGGTTCCTCCCCCATGCCTCAACTCCAGGACTTCAGAGCTTACAACCAGAGACTGTCAACTCATACTTGCTGTGCCTAGGACAAAGGCCCACTATGCTGAGTTCCACCTTCGAGGATTCCAGAGGAAGGTATGCCTGGTGGCTGACATGCCTGCTGGTTGAGGACATTGTTGAATGAAAGCAAACTGACCGCCTGAGGACATCAGCTGTTGACCTCCACCCAAGGGGGCATGCCCTGGGCAGCCTGGCTTCCCCTTTGACTCTGTTTCGACTCTTCCTGACTCCTCCCACATTGCTTATGTTATGCAAATGTCATTGTAACCTAGAGATCCAGTTTTGCTTTCTTGTATACATATAAATGCTGAAACCCAAAAGTAAAGTGGCAAGCCTTGATTGGAACCCCTCAACTTGGCTTCACGTCCTTTTGTTCTCGAACTCTGTGTTTCAGGTTCCCTTTTCTCCCTTTGGCGGAGAGAGAACCCGGTTTGTGAAAATGTGGGGCAGTTTCAGCCTTGAACCCTGGAGCCCTAGTGGGCAGTTTCTGCCTGCAGTGGGCAGAAGGAACTCGACTACTGCTCCTGAGTCTTTGATTCCTGTTTCAGTCACAACCTCTCACAGCTACCCCTGCAGGAGATGTGTGCTCTATCAGGCAGAAAATACCGCAAGCTCCCAGCATTCTAGCTGGACCCTACCCCCAGTCATGAGACCCCAGCCAGGAATGCCTAGCCCCAAAGACATATAGCTATGCCCCATACAATATAAGGGGCAATTCACCCCCTCCTCCCTTTTTTGCTCTTTGTCTCTTCTGTTGCTTTTGTCTCTTCTATTGCTCTTTGTCTCTCCTCTTGCTTCCTTTCTTCCTCTCTGACTCTCTTGCCCTCTTCTTCTCTTTCCTGCTCTTTGTTCTCTTCTCTTGCCTTCTTGATCTCTTGGTTCCTTTCTTTCCTTTCTCTCTCTCTCCTTCTCTTCTCCTCTCCTTTCCTTCTCTCTACTTGACTGGTCTATTTTCTCTTTCCTGCAATAAAATATCTCATTTATACATTGTCACTTGTTTGACTAATGTGCCCTGCCACAGGCCTCAGCAGCAAAACACTCACAGCCCCACAAGCATGTATGAATTGTATATAATAATGAGCTTCATAATAACATTTATTGTATACATGCATAATGTGTTTTGATCTTTCCCATATATGCATTATCCCACTTCTGTTGATCATCTTTCTCCTTCCCAATAATCCCATGGAACCTTTCATAATACATGTTTTTCAAGATTGCATGTGTGAAAGAAAATATATAATAGTTATTTTTCTGATTCTGGATTATTTTTCCAGCTAGATATTTTCAATTCCATATATTTCTCTGAAAATGATAACTGATTGTTAGCATTGATTTTCAATTAGGATTATCCCTCTGGGTATGTTTATTATGGAATTCTGGGATTGTGTTAATTAAACTGGAAAAAACCATCTTACATGTGGATGGGTGATAATGAATTGGGACCCTGGTTTGAATAGAAGGAAGGACAGAAGCTGTGTACCAGTATTCAGTGATTTCTGCTTCCTGCGCATCAGATATGTGTGACCAGCTTCTTTAAACTCTAGCCTCTGTACATTTATCCACAACTAACTGTGAGCTAATATAATCTCTCCATCCCTGCTTCCTTCATTTCGTTAGTCAGGAAATTTGTTTATGAATGAAAATGAAAAAAATAACAAATAGCAAGATGATTTTATTCTTTATGCCTAATTTTATTGTATTTTGTGTACATGTATGCATATCTGTGTGTCAGTGTGTGTGAGAGAGAAACAGAGATAGAGACAGAGATATATTTGTAGCCATTCACTATTGACATATATCTATGTTGATTTTGCAACTTATCTAGTATGCAATAAACTTGAATAAGCAGATAGCTTTAATTTATGCTGAATTTTTTTCCTTTGGGTATAAAGAAGTGCTAAAGATGAAAATGGTGGTTTTATTTTCTGTGAATTTTACTTTTTTTTTTTTAAAGATTTATTTATTTATTATACGTAAGTACACTGTAGCTGTCTTTGGACACTCCAGAAGAGGGCGTCAGATCTTGTTACAGATGGTTGTGAGCCACCATGTGGTTGCTGGGATTTGAACTCAGGACCTTTGGAAGAGCAGTCGGGGCTCTTAACCACTGAGCCATCTCGCCAGCCCCCTTAAAGATTTATTTATTTTATTTATGTGAGTATAGTGTAGCTGTCTTCATACACACCAGAAGAGGGTGTCAGATCTCATTACAGATGGTTGTGAGACACCATGTGGTTGCTGGGATTTGAACTCAGGACCTTTGGAAGAGCAGTCAGTGCTCTTACCCACTGAGCCATCTCGCCAGCCCCATGAATTTGACTTTTATTTGCATAATTTTTAGATTAATTAATATTTCACCAGGTTTTATACAATGATATATTAACCCATTGCCCCTAAACATACACTTTGGTCAATGTTGTTGTTGTAACCTTTCTGACTTGAGTAAAATATAAATCTCAATGTAGGAAAGTCCCCTGAATTTCTCTGTTGGTTAAAGATGTTGAACACTTTTTGTTTATTTATCGGCTACTTTTGCTTCCTTTGTGATCTATCCTTTTGCTTATTTGGTCATTTATTGATTTGATTATAGGTTGTTATGGTGTATAATTTTTGAATTCTTTATATACCTGAAAGTTAGTGTTTTGTTGGTTAAAAGCCAGCAAAAATTTCTTACATTGTGTGCTTTCTCTTCAGTCTGTTAATTTGTTAATTTGCTCTGAAGAAGAGTTTTAATTTGAAGTAATCTCATTTGTCATTTGGAGGGGATTATGTCCAGAGTTGTTGGAGTCCTCTTCTGAAGTTCATTATTTTTGCCTATTTTTTTTAGAATATGCACTGTTTTCCTCTACTTGTTTGAACAGTTATTTACATTAATCTTCCTCTATTTCCAAATGACTTTTATGTGAAGAGAGATCTCGTTTTTTTAGTATTCTATAGTATTCTATATATCCAATTTTACAGTGCCAGTTATTATTAACAGGACTTTCTTCTGACTTTTGTGGCTTTATGTCAAATGTCTGATGGCTACATCTGTGTATGATTTACTTTAAAAAAAAAATAGGGCCTCACAGTGAAGACCAAGCTGACCTTAAACTCACAGAGCCTTTGTGTCAGCTCTGGAATAAAGTTGTGCACAGTAATGCCCAGTTGATATCACTATTTGGCATTGTCTTCCCAGATAAAACCATCAATCATGGTGGGAAGCTTAATAATATAACAGGTTTTCTTAAGCGAAATGTCATCCTGTACTTCAGAGAAGCTTTTGAGGACCCAGGAATTCTGGGCCAGGCAGAGCTACATAGTGAGACCCTGTCTCAAACAAACAACCAAAATAAAACAAAAAATTTGAGTTTACAGTCAAACTACAATTATGAATTTGGATGAATTTGGTACATTTCAGATGCTGATAACTGTTTTCTAAATATCTTAGTTTACAGGGAATTATGGAGTTGGTCTGGCTAGCATTTTCAGATGAGAGTGCATGGAACCTAGGACACAATATGACTTCCAGTTACTGAGAGACTGATTCATTCCCTCTGTCAATGAAATGTTCAGGATACTTTGTGTTTCTTTGTCATGTAACAGTCAAAGAAGTATGGAACCTTGACAGAGCAATTAGTGTTAGACAATAATCATATGTACCTTGTATGATTTGCAAGCTTCACTGTATGCTGGCAACTACAACTGTATCGATCCTGGCAATTACCACTATATTCTGTTTCTGAGAAAGGTATAAAAACATCTGACTGCTCTCGGTTGTGCAGTGGACCCTTCAATGCAAACTTGTTTCAATTCCTCAAGGTTGTAGTAGGTGACCTTGGCTCAGTAAGTAATCTTGGAGTTGTACATTAGTTATGGTTACTATTGCTATGATGAAACATCATCATCAAAAGCCAGTTTTGGTGGAAGTGTTCATTTGGCTAACACTTTCACATCATTGTCCATCACTGAGGGAAGTCAGGTGAAAAGCTCAAACAGAGTAGGAACCTGGAGGCAGGAGCTGATGCAGAGGCCACAGAGGGGTGCAGTTAACCAGTTTGTCTATCATGGCTTTCTCAGCCTGCTTTCTTATAGAACTCAGGACCAGCAGTTCAGGGATGGCATCACCAACAATGAGCTGTGCCTTCCCACATCAGTCACTAATTATGAAATGCTCTACAGGCCTGCCCACAATCTAATTTTATGAAGGCATTTTCTCAACTGTGATCCCTTCCTCTCAAATGACTTAAGTTCACATCAAGTTGACATAAAGCTATCAGACATACCAAAGTACATAACATTTCCTATTAATAAGGAAAAAGCATCTATTTTTTAACTAGGCTAAAGACCAGCAGAGATTTCTTAAGTCAAAATAGCCATTAACTATTTGAAAGTGTCCAGTAGAATTATTCATCAGTGAAATGCAAATTAAAATGCCAATGAGATACAGCTAGTCAAACAGAATGTGCAAAATGAAAAACACGGACAGCAGGAAATGCTATCAGGGGTCATGAAGCAAGGGAGAAAGTTGATTACATTGCTGGTGATCCAGAGATTTAAAAGCATTTGGAAAACTGTTTGGTAGAATTAAGGATGAAAGCACAAATACTCTATGGCCGAGAAATTTTCCTCTTGTGTACACTTTACTTGAGGAAAAATGAGTGCTTTTGTCCAAAAGCAGACATCTGTAATAATGTTCATAAGGAGCTTCATACATAATAGTCCCAGAGTGAAAACAACCCCTACCACCAGCAACAGGGACATATAAAATAGATGGCAGTGTGGCTGTACCCTGGGATATGATACACAGTAATCAGGAAGAACTTTTCAGAGGAGAGAGCAGTATTTTATAGACTTAAATAACTACTACACGCAGCCACAAATTAATCTGTCAGACATAGCATTGAGAAAAAGAAACCAGATACTTCTGTTAATCATGCTCCGTGGTTCCATTTTATGTAATGTTCATAAACCCACCAATATGATAATTGGAGTTAGCGTGTGCTTACCCTTTGAGGAAGAGTGCAGTACCAGCTTAGAGTAAGGCTGAGTATATATAGTGTGATGCTAAAATTGATCCATACTGCACTCACAATGCAAATCCCTAGATTATTATGTACATCACTGTCTGGTGTTGACTCTCCAGGGCTTATTCTGCATTGAAGTGACAAATTCTGAGGATGTCCAAACCTCCTATATACAATGGTACAGTGTTTGCACATAACAGACTCTCATTCTGCCATATAAATTAGAAACTCAGAAAATTCTGTCCATGACTTCGCTTGCTGTTTGATAATTCACATACATGAGTCATTCTTTAACACTGTCCCTAAGTTTTCTCAAAATTTAAAATACCCTTTGATTTTTACTTAATGTGTGCATGTGTGTGTATCTCTCTGTGTGTGCATAAGTGTGTGTGAATGTACATGTATTCCTGCTGATAGAGGTCAAAGGACAACCTTAAATATTTAATCTCAGCTTGAATCTTATTTGAGACAGGATATCTTATTATTATTATATTATTATTTTCCTACTACATATTCCAGACTAGTTGGCTGGAGAATTTCTCAGGATTATCTTGTTTCTGCCTCCCGTTTCTTTTTGCAGGACTGCTAAGATTACAGAAATTTGTTACCAAATCTGGTATAAAGTATAAGGACTGGGGATTCAAACTTAGGTTCTCACACTTACATGAGCAGCACTCTAATAAGTCATTGCCACAGCCCTTAACCTATTTTCTATCAAGTTGCATTTGAATCCCTCTTTTCTAGATGTGTAGAAGACTCTAGGGATAGGCAAGTCCTTCTATTCATGAAAACTCTTCTTGTTCTCTGTCTCTTCTGTCTACTATTGTAGACAACCCAGTGGGCAGGCCCTCTGTATCTTCATTAAGGAGTCCTCAGTGATTTCCCATGCAAAGTTTCTATTTTTCACTGTTCTGTTATTTGCAGTGATTTAGTTTATATCTTCCATTCTTCTGTTGTGAGACATCTGGGTTATTTCCAGCTTCTGGCTATCACAAACAAGGCCACTATGAATATAGAGGAACACATGCCCCTGTGGCATGGTTGAGCATCTTTTGGGTATATCTCCAAGAGTGGTATAACTGGATCTTCAGGTAGGTCTATTTCCAATTTTCTGAGGAATCTCCAGATTGATTTCCAGAGTGGTTGTACTAGTTTGCAACCTTACCAGCAATTGAGGAGTGTTCCTCTTTCACCATATCCATGCCAACAAGTGCTGTCACCTGAGGTTTTGATCTTACCCATTCTGATTGGTGTAAGGTGTAATCTCATGGTTGTTTTGATTTGCATTTTCCTGATCACTAAGGACTTTAAGCATTTCTTTAAGTGCTTCTCAGACATTCAAGATTCCTCTATTGTGAATTCTCAGTTTAGTTTTATACCCCATTTTTTTGATTGGGTTGTTTGATTTTTTGGAGATTAACTTCTTGAGTTCTTTATATATTATGGATATTAGCCCTCTATCAGATGTGGGATTAGTGAAGATTTTTTTTTCCCAATCTGTAGGTTGCAAATTTTTCCTATTGACTAAGTATTTTGCCTTACCGAAGCTTTCCAGTTTCATGGGGTCCCATTTATCAATTCTTGATCTTAGAGTGTGAGCCATTGGAGTTCTGTTTAGGAAATTTCCCCTGTGTCAATGAGTTCAAGGCCTTTTCCCTCTTTCTTTTACTAGATTCAGAATATCTGGTTTTATGTTGAGGTCCTTGAGTCATTTATTATTCCAAATGTGTGTTTTGAGTGTCTTTTTAAGTTCCAGGTTTTAATAATCCAAACCTATTTTCTTGGTTTTCTACTCTCACATTACAATAAACAGCAGCAGAAGTTCAGTTCTAAATAAGGTAGCAGCACATGAGTATGCACAATTAAAGTATTAAATTAAAGTAATTATAAAATAATATATTTGCTTTGTTTATATACATTTATGATTTGTAAAACATTGATTCCACAAGAACGTTTTCTCTTTAATCTACTAGCTGTATGTTTCTGGGATCTAAAGCTAAATATTTCTCTAAAGTAAATATACATATACCTATCTGTACATAGACAGTTATGCAAGTAGATAGATGATATCAGGATGGATAATATGACAGAGATAGGTAGATAGATAGATAGATAGATAGATAGATAGATAGATGGTAGATAGATGGTAGATAGATGGTAGATAGAAACACAGATACATTCATACATATATACATAGATACATAGAAGTATAATTGATATAGAGTGTGCTCTGAATAAAATTTGAGGTTAATTTTAAAATGACCATGTGACCCTGTGTGTCACACTGGGCATAGCTTGAGCATATGAGAAATCAAAGCTCCCCCTACCCCCAGTGACACAGTTTATCCAACAAGACTACAACTGTGCCAACAAGGCCACACATACATCCTATAATGGCAGCTCCTAGGAATCAAGCATTCAAATACACATACTTATTCAAACCACCAGTATGATCATGAGTAATACAGTACTAGTGTGGTACAACTATTAATCAAGTATCTTTGATTTACGTAACTAGGAGCAAGGATTAATACAGAATGCCTTTTGGGGGGAGGGATAAGGGAAGAGGGTCTGGGGAAGGAAGTAGAGGCATAGAAAAAAGGGGGACAGAGAAGGACAAAAATAGATAGGAGAAAGAAGAGACCTGCCAGGAACATATGGGAGAGAGAGAGAGAAAGAGAGAGAAAGAGAGAGAGAGAGAGAGAGAGAGAGAGAGAGAGAGAGAGAGAGAGAGAGAGAGAGAAAGAAGAATACAGGGTCCTATCTATTATATGTGAACTAGGCATGTACCTGGCTGTTGCTAGGTAACTGTTGGGCAAAGCCTAGAGGAAATGCTAATGGAGAGAATTCAAGGAGAAAGATTATTTGGGATGAAGCTCCAGAGGTTCTAGTTCATGCCTTTTACTGTGCTTATCCATGCAGATAACTGTCACACACTAGTCAGTAAATTATCCAAATTGTCATTACAATTCATTCTTGTTTTCTCCAGGCTATATAATAAGAAAACATTTCATAGCCTCAATTGTGAAGGGTCTAGCCAATGGAGTTATTAAAGTATACAGGGTGTGGGTTCCCAAAACTTCATCTTGTATATTTTTTTCTATGATACATCCCCTTCCAGCCACTAAGGAGCAGATAACTCATGGGAAAGAATGGAGTCCTTTGCAGAGTTACACAGCAGCAGAAGCCTCAGCACAAGAGTGATTTTGCTAATCTCTACTTCAAGAATCTATTTCTGCTTTGATGCTTTGCTTACAGCAATCAAAATACTCCTCTCTTAGGGTCTCTGTTGATGTGATAAGACATTTTGACCAAAAGTAACTTTAGAAGGAAAGAGTTTAATTCATTTTATAGTTCCACAGCACAATTCATCCTTGGGAGAAGTCAGGGAAGGAACTCAAACAGGGCAGGAACCTGGGGGCAGGGCTTGATGCAGAAGTCATGCAGAAGTACTGCTTACAGATTTTCATTTTGTGTCTTGCTCAGCTAGCCTTTTAAGAGCATTCTGGATCACTGGCAAAGGGAACCCAGAGTGAGCTCTGCCCTCCAACAACAATTACTAGTCAACAAAAGGTACCATGGCTTTGCCTACAAGTGAGTCTAGCGAGAGCATTTTCTCAAATGAGGTTCCTTCTTTCCAAATGACATAAAATTAAACAGCAGGACTGACTTTATGCAAAAGCTTTGTGTGCTCTTTGTAAAAAAGAATATTAAAAATTTCAGTTTGTGTATGCTCGCGTACGTGAGCACATGCACATGTGTGTGTTTGTAGAAATTTTGAAATCAGTTCTTCCCTTCCACAATAGAGACTATAGCAATTGACTCAGGTTTTTATGTTTTAAAGTGTCTTAACCTACTGATCCCTTTTACCATCAGGACATTTAAAAAAAAATTTTGAATGAAAATTGTTTGATCACTTTTAATTCATGTGAGGATCTCCAAATAAGTTTTACCTCTATGTAAAAGACTACAAAGAGTTTTCCTAAAACTTCACACACACACACACACACACACACACACACACACACACACACGTGTGCACAAAACACATACATGTGCATATAAACTCATGGGCGGGGGAAGAATACAATATCATAATTTATTTGAAATGTAAGTTTTCCAGATATTGTAATAGATGCAATGTGTGTGTATATCTGTTGCACTTTTAGATTCATCCTGCTTGCCTGGAAAGAAAATTTAAGAGTTCCAATGTTGTCTTTGGTCTATTTGAACTTAATAATTTTAGGTACTACCTTCCAGTGTAATTGACAGCTCTTATTTATTATTTTCCATTGGATTCAGGAATGTCATTGGCTAGACTTAAGTGCTCAGCATTATTTTAGATGTAACAAATATTTTTAAATGTTCTATTGTGCATTCAAAAGAAGTACTCAAGCTAAGAAAGAACTGTTATCTCATATGCGTTTTATATTTTGATATGCATTTGATAAGAATAAAAAGCCCCATGTGACACAAACTTGAAAAACTGATGGCATTTATTCTGTCAACACCCAATTGACAGTTCAGTGATATGGCTGTTACTGGTAAAAGGGCTATTTTGTCTATATTTCCCTACTATCTTCTTTTTTTTTTTCAGAATTACAACATCTTTCTCTTTACATTTAGCTTTGGACAGCTAAGGACAACTGACCATAGTTCAGCGTATGAGTTATCCCATCTTCTGGCATGTAAAAAAGCTTTAGCCCTCTTCCCAGACCTTGCAGCTGACAAACACAGAATATATTAAAACCCTGAACTCCAAAGACCAGAATGACAGTGAGTGTGTGTCATGGAATGGATTACTCTATACATTGATGGTAATTATTGTGACTACTTTTAAATGCAGAGAGAATTTTTTTAAACATTTTCTCAGTTTAAAATGATGATATACACATATAATGTATTTTTAACTCCAATGTCTTTTAATCAATGAGAGTTAACTGTGTCTACAGATATTTAGGGGGGCTCTGTGTTGTTATTATAATGGGGAAATTATTCATTTCCCCTCACAGTATTACTTTCCTCTCATTATAAAAAATAATTTGCTTTATTCAATTCAATTCATCTTGTTAATCCCTCTTTTTATTTAACCATATATAAATTATATGATATATAAATATGTATATGTACTGCAGGAATGTAGACAGTGCTGCAAATTTAACTGCATACAGACATGCTCTATCTGTGAAGAAAACACATTGTTCAGCGCTGTACTGTGGCAGAGTGGAATAAGAAAGGAATATCTGAAAGCACAGCACAGCAATATTTATAAAGTGAAAATTCATTCAAATGGCTTTGTGCATTGAATTTCTATGGATGATATATGTGAACAGAATAGCCAGGGAGTTAGTGTTTTCTGTGGAACAAAATAGAAGGAATCAATGTACAATTTCATTAATTCCCTGGGCTGGTGAGAAGGCCCATCTTTAACTGCCAGACCTATTGTCATTGTATTGAAGGTTAACAATAAGTCCAGGCACCGTGGGGCTTCCCTCTGCTTGTAAATTATTAGTGAAGCTGCTTAGAAAAAGTATTTACTGGATTCCTTTAAAAAGATGACAGCTCAATACTAGTCACTCCTGTCAAAGGGAGTATTTCTCCCTCATTCTGCATCTTGCAGCTTTTCACAAATGCATGATCATAGGAAAATATAAATGGAAATGATCTCTTTCTGTGAAGCCTAGAGACCATCACCATCCATCACAGCCATGTGGGAATGTTCCCAGAGAAAGAAATTAAAACATGATTTGAAGGAACATAGCTCTGGGACTCTTACTATGAGATCATCTTTAAGTTGCACAGTAAATTAACTTATGATTATTTTCACTATCATTAATAATAACTGTCTGGGTTTTATACTTTACATATTCTGTATGCTACAGTTCTTTTAATATTACCATTTAACTATATACTACATTGTTAATTACACAGTCATTTTATGAATATTATAATAAAATCATGTAAAGCAGAAAATATGAAATTAAAAATGTTTTTCTATTACTGTACCACTTTCCCTCTCCTCAAATAATAGTTATAACCAAGCTTACTATGGTCTGGTTTTGCATCTTTATATGACATACAATGCACATATGTTAATAAAAGTATATTAATTTAAAATTTATATTAATATAACCATTTTATTTGTATTCATATATTTTCTAATTTTAATGGTCATTTTCCAAAATAATTTGTGTCTGTTACTTTAGATGACTCTTTCTGTACATATGGGCTATTATATTAATTTTTATTTATCTTTAATTATGCAGAAATACATATATTGTGAATATAAGCACATGAATTCATGTGCCCTCAGAATTCAGAAGAGCATACCAAATTTCCTGACATGGAGTTGCAGGCAGATTTGAACTACCTGCTTTGGGCATAGGGACCTGAACTCATGTCTTCTTTAAGAGAAGTATATGCTCTTAAATGTTACTGAAAATGTAAAAGTGACAGTTTTCCCTAATCATCTTGTTACCAAATAATGGAGACAGAGCCTATTAGATTTATTTAACAAACTTTAAGGCACAATAACGGAGTAGATATTATTCTATTTTTAATCTCCTAAACTGCCAGGCAGTGGTGGCGCACGCCTTTAATCCCAGCACTTGGGAGGCAGAGGCAAGCAGATTTCTGAGTTCAAGGCCAGCCTGGTCTACAGAGTGACTTCCAGGACAGCCAGGGCTACACAGAGAAACCCTGTCTCGAAAAACCAAAAACAAACAAACAAACAAACAAACCTAAAACCTAAATAAAACAAAACAAAATTAATTTCCTAAACTGATCAATCTACTTTCTATCCAAAATCTCCAAGATACTTGCATTTTGGTATTTTTCTGGCTTTCTCTGCTCCATGTTGTGTTTTGCCTGGTGGCTTCTCCACCATCCCTTCATAAAAAATCCTCTCTTCCTCCCTTCTTATTGTCTCTCCTGGCTGTGATTGTTAACTCTAACCCTAATTATTTTTCTGTCCAGTAATTGACTGATCAGCTTTGTATTAGTTAATAAGAGATAATCAGAAAGCAATGCTTACAAAACACTGAGACAAGAGATTCATAGAATAAACATTAAAATGCCATGTCTGGATTACAACCAGATCTGGCGGTACAGAAATCAGCATTTGGATAATACAATGATAACATTTATACAGTGCACAATAACATTATGCCAACACTTAACTGCTGAGCCATCTTTCCATGCTCTAAATGTGTGTCTATAATACAAATGGTGAGTTAAGAAAAAGTCTAAAATATCTTAAATGAGTATCATGACAGATTCTTATTTTACCTAATTCAATTCATAACATTTTTCAACTAAAAGATTATAAATTCCAAATTAGTAGACTATGGGCTACTTCACAGAATTTAGAATAAAATAATAGGCTTACATTATGGCTTCAGTGTCTTATTAACATAGGTTAAGCCTTCTAACGTTTAAATTATTCTCAAATTTCTTACCTTTATTTTTATTTAGTAATGCCATGTTTCTAGAAAGTAACTCAGTGAAGCCTTGAATAGCTCATTCTCCCTCTCTCCTCCCTCCGTTCCTTCCTTTTCTTCTTTCTTTTTTGCCTGTGTGTGTGTGTGTGTGTGTGTGTGTGTGTGTGTGTGTAGACTAGAGGTTGACTTCAGGTGTCTTCTTCAACAGCTTCTTACCTTATTTTATTTTAAAAACACAGAACCCATAATTTCAGCTTTCTTACAGCATAGCAGCATTACATTACAAGTCATCACCATTTTGAGCAGCATAATATAAGAAAGTGGAATGACTTACACAATCAAGCCACTTGCATTATATTACGAAAAAAAAAATTCTCACTGAACCTGTTCTCACTAATTTAGCCATACTGCCTAGCCAGCAAGGTGTAGCCATCTACCTCCTCAGAACTCCACTACATGTCTGGCTTTTTACATGGATATTGAGGATGCGAGCTCAGTTTCTCATGCTTATTTGGCATTAATCCCTCTTATTTGACTGTATTCTGTAGTAAGAATATCTTATGTCAGCATGGATGTGGCACCTGACAAGAATAAATCTGGTGGCCTATGGCTTATACTGGAAAAAGTAGGTAGGGTATCTAGGAGGCAAAACATATTCTGATATAGTGGCAGGCACTGGAGATTTGCCTGGGAAGATGGGAGGAGAAGAACACATGGTACCTGAGTAAAGGTAACCAGCCATATGGCAGAGTGTAGATTAGAAAAAATAGATTAAAATTATGATCAGTCAGAGAAGAGCCTAGCTTGACATATCCAAGGTATTTATAACTGTAGTTTAAGTCTGAGTCTTAAATCTGGGAGCATGTAGCTGGGAATAAAAAAGACCAAGCTTCTACAGCAGTCCTCTCTTGTTTTACAAATATACAAAATAATTTAGCCTATGACAATAAACAAAGCTACTGAGATCTATTTTCTTAGTGTTCATATTTATCAGATATTAATAAACATCAATCAACTTAATGATGAAAAAAAGCACATTTTAATTCCATGGATCCAATGAATCTCTGATTCCTTTATTGACAACCTAACAATAGAGACCAAAACATCCCCTGATAAAGATGACTTTCAGTCTGAAAACCTCACTGTCTTTGAGTGTATTTCAGTTGTCAACCTCTAACGATGATGATGAGCTTCAGGTGAACTGTCTATGGTAATTACACAGTGATGTGATTCTTATTTATTGCCTTAGGACAATGATTCTCAACCATTCTAATGCTGTGATCCTTTAATATAGTTCCTCTTGTTGTGGTGACATCAAACCATAAAATGATCTCCATTGTTACTTCTAAACTATAACTTTGCTACTGTTAGTGAATTGTAATGTAAAAACATTTGTGGATAGACATTTGACAAGGGCTCCCGACACACAGGTTGAAAACCACTGCATTAGGATCATGTATCAGTAATAGAATTTGGAGCATGGAAACAACCTTGGTTGTAGCAGGAATGGCAATGGCAGGGCCACCTCTATATAAATGCTGGGGACCAGGAAGCAGCAAAAGAATTTCCTGCAGAAGGACCTAAATGAGGACTTCCTGAGAGACCAAGGATTGTTGACACAGATAATGCCAGCCAAACAAGGAACTGCTGTTTAGAAGAGAGGCTTTCTTGGAACCAATGGGGAGGACATTAAAGGAGCTTGCTGCCATGTTCAGATGAGCTTGCTGCAGTATTTCTCACCGGTGTCATTGACATCTTACTGCCAATCCCCAAGGGCAGGTGTGGTTGGGTAGTGAGTAGTCCAGGGCACAGGCAGCACTTGGTTATTTTCTTTTTTCCCCATTAATTTATTCATTGTCCACCCCAATCCCTGGCCCCTTCCTCCCAGCACGCCTAGTCCCCTTCCCATCCATCCAACTCTTCTCCTCTGAGAGGGTGGAGGCTCCCCTTTGTTACCCTACCACACCACCACATACACACTAGCTTGTCAAATTTCTGCAGGACTAGGTATATCCTCTCCCACTGAGGCCAGACAAGGCAGGCCAGTTAGGGGAAAAGTAGCCACAGGCAGGCTACAGATTTAGGGACAGCCCTCACTTCAGTTTTGAAGGAACCTGCATAAAGACCAAACTTCATATAAGCTACATTTGTGCAGGGGTATCTATGTCCAGCTTGTGTATGCTTTTTGTTGATGGTTCAGTATCTGAGAGCCCCCAGAGGCCAAGGTTAGTTGACTCTATTGGTCTTCCTGTGGAGTTACTATGCCCTCTAGATACCTCAGTCCTTTCTCCAACTCTTTCATAAGAGTCCTTGAGCTCTGTCTAATGTTTGGTTGTGGTTCTCTGGATCTGTTTTTAGCCAGTTGCTGGTTGACCCTCTCAGAGGACAGTTATGCTAAGTTCCTGTCTGCAAGTTTAATTGTAGGCTTAGATTTTTTTTCTAAACCTACTTTATTTTATGGTTCTTAAATACTTCAATCTCCCTTCTTACCCAACAACCAGGGGTAGGAGAGAAAGACGGTCAATATGAAAAGGGGGTTCTGGGACCTTCTTAGTAGTAGTTCTTTGGAGGCAATTCCTCTCTTCATTGTCAGGATACCAGTGGTCCAGTTTAACAGCAAATACCAAGCACAAATCTGTAATGGTAGCATGATCCAACAGAAACTGAAAGACTCAGCTGCATCACCACTAGTCAACAGTAGCTGCTAGAATCAGCAGGATTCTGTGTGTTTCTCTCTATAAAGTAAATACCAGCAAAGGCTTGTGAAGAGGGAAGATCAGTGAAGCATTGCAGAGCCAGAAAAGGCCAGGGAAGCATTGGTCATCTATTGAAGCCCAACAAAGCTCTATGAAATGTTGCACTATGTAGCAAATGCAAGACTGGCCTCTCACTGTTTATTAGGTTCCATTTATACTCTTTCCAAACATCGCTTGCCTTCTCAAGCATCCCCTTCACAGAACATCACATGCCCTCTCATGTATCTACATCAGCAGAACATCCTGTTACATGATAGCTTCTAGAAAAACACCACATGACCTAACTGAATTTCCAAAGAAACCAGAAAATTTCAGTTCACGTAACAGAGCATCATTAAGAGCATAAGTGATTAGTATTTGCTCATGGTATAGGTCTCAAGTTGGGCCAGTTATTGGTTGTCCATTCCTCGGTATCTTCTCCAATTTTGTCCCTGCATTTTTTTGTAGGCAGAAAAAATTATTGGTCTAAAGTTTTGTGAGTGGGTTGTTATACTTAGCCCTCCACTGGGGGTCCAGACAATAGGAAGTAGCCACTTCAGGGTCCATATTCCTACTGCTAGAAGTCTTACCTAAAGTCACCCTCATAGAATCCTGGGAACATCCCCATTCCCAGGTCTCTGGCACATCTTAAAGATGCCCCCCCACTCTCCCACCCCTTCCACCAGCCAATTTCCATTGATTCACCTGCCCCTCTTGCCCTCTCCCTTGTCTCTCCATATACCTGATTCCCCACACCAATTCCCTTCCCTATCCCTCTCCCACTCAGTTCCTTCCCTCCATCTGACTCCTATGACTATTTTATTGCCCATTCTAAGTGAAATTCAAGTTTTCTCACTTGGCCTTTGTTCTTGCTTAAGATTATTTGGGTCTGTGGAGTGTAGTAGGGTGGGGCTCCTGTACTTTATGGCTAATATCAAGTTATAAGTAAGTGAACAGCCTGCATGTACTTTGGGGTCTAGGTTACTTCACTCAGGATAATATTTTCTAGTTTCATTCATTTGCATGTAAAATTCATGATATTCTTGTTTCTAGTAGCTCAGTAGTATTCCATTGTGTAAATGAGCTACCTTTTCTGTATCCATTCTTTGGTTGAGTAACATCTGGGTTGTTTGCAGCTTCTGGCTATTATGAATAAAGCTGTTATGAACATAGTGGAGCAAGTGTCCTTGTGGTGTGCTGGGACATTTTTTTGGGTATATGCTTAGGAGTAGTATAGCTTGGCTTTGAAGTAGAACTATTCCAAGAAACAGCCAGATTGATTTCCACAGGGGTTGTATAAGTTCACCCTTCTACCAGCAATGGAGGAGTATTCCTGTTGATTTCTCTCCATGCCAGTATGTGGAATCACTTGAACTTTTTATCTCAACCATTATTAAACCTGAGATTTGTTTTTAATAGTTGAGTAGTAGTTCATTGTGTAAATGAACCACATTGTGTAAATGAACCATATAACAGTGGCAAAAGTATATTAAAATCCCTGTTTTTTCAGATGTCAATAGAAAACACAAAAAATTAACTACATTGTTATCCTCATAGTGTGGGCACTAGCGCCTGGATCTAAAATCATTTTACACTCATATTCCTGAAAATAAAAACATGAACTGGGTCATGTGGATCAAAAGAGATGCTCCATTGTACCCACTTTTGATTATGACAGAATGAAACACTCCACATCTCTCTGAGCACTGAAATTGAGTTCTTAGGGGTAGATTTATAGGTACTTAGCAACAGGAGATCAGAAAGAGACGAAGTACAGAAAAATAAAGATGTTAAGAAGCAGGTCAAAATAAGGTCATGGTATTCTCTCTGGGCCGCACATTCATAAATATTCTTTCGGGAGCTTATTCAACCTCGGTCTATATTTAGAATGAGCAAAGCTGTGTCAGTAATTCCCTTAAAATGATTCTAGAAATTCCCTTGAAATGAGTCTAGAAGTGTAAGTAGAAAATTTTTGACTTTAGCTAAATACAGAAATACAAAGATAAAACAATGGTTTGGTAAATATTTTAAAATATGCCTAATGTTAAATTAAAATGTAAAATTAAAAAAAATCACTACATGTAGGTCAATGGTGTTTAGCTTGAAAATCCCACTACTATACAAAAATGTTTAAATGCCATTCCTTGTGTACACACATACACACACCCCCCACACACACACACACACATTCTAGATCCTAGGTTCCTCTCCCTCCTCTCCTCCCAGCCCTTCTCCATCTCCCTTCTCCTTTCTCATCCTCTTCTCCTTCTCTTTTACTTTTCAGAAAAGAACAGGTTAGCACAGATATTACCAGAATAATCTATCATATTGCAGTATGACTAGGCACCTCTTCTCTTATTAAGGCTGGACAAAGCATCCCAGCAGAAGGAAAGAATCCCAAAGCAGACAGCCCAGTCTGAGACATCCACTGCTTTCACCCCCTGTTAAGATTGACACAAGAAGACCAAGCAGCACAACATATGTGCAGAGGGCCTAGGTCAGTCTCATGCATGTTCCCTAGCTGGTGGTTCAGTCTCTGTGAGCCCCTATGAGCAATGTTTTTAATCCATCATCCATTAATATGTGGCATACTATAAACAAGGCTCTAGATCCTTTTATTTCAAGCTCCTTCATCTATGACAATGGATGTTTGAAAACCTAAAGCCTTAACTAAGTAATTCATTTCTATGTGTAGTTCTTGGTAGCTGTAATGGATGTTTCCAGTACTGTCTAGTTACTTTAGATACTACATTTGCATGCAGTGGAAATCAGAATTTAAAGAAGACTCAAGATTCTATGATTTCCTAATTATTCTTTTTCTTTTTTTTTCTTTTTGGATAATAAATAAATGGAGAAAATCAGATGTTATGTGTGTAATGGTCCATGAATGCCCAGCAAGTTAGTGCAATGGAGATATTGCCTCACTCATCTGAGGTTCAAAGGCTATCACATGGCAGTCCCATTGTTTATAAGCCATAAATACAGATGCACTATACAGGCAGAGATCATTCCTAGCTGGGTTTTCATAAACCTTAAACATATAGCAGCTTTCCTTTGCAGTAACACCCTATGACTGACATCTCACCAAAATTCAGCAGGAGTAGACTTTGAAAACAGTTTTTCCCCAATAATGTTCAATTCAGAAGCATCAAGGGGAGGGGGTCTTGAAATTCAGTGATCTGTATGAAGTATATAAAACATTTTTAAAGTGGCTAAAAAACAGAAGCTGAATGGAACAGGGGCATTGACTGACGGATGTCCTTTCCTGATAGAGATTGAGGTCAAAATGCCCTAGCAAAAGTTTGAGCATAAAATAGGGAAGTGTCAGTTAAGTTGAGCCTTTTTTAAATCTACAGGAAGAGGAAGTTTATAAACCATAGTCTGAGGCACAGACAAAACCAGTGCCCATCAGGGAACAGTGGCTATTTTTGGTGAGGTACCCTGTGAAAATCAAAAGAATTTGTGGGGTTTTGATTCCACAACATTTAAGCCTCTGGTCAGTGCATCTGTCCCATGAGGTAAGGCATCATATTTTTCCTGCGTCTTTCAAACCTTAAGGTACAAGCTGTGAACACTCATTTTGTAAGGTAATATCATCTATTTGTCCATGACAGAATGACAGGTTCAGAATAAAGGAAAGAACAGAACATACACACATACACAAACATTCAAACACACACACACATGCATACATATACACACATACACACAGACACACACACAGACACACATAGAGCTCTCATTAGGGCAGCTTTGGAAGTGCTGATCAGAGGCCCTAGGAATATTAGTAGTTAAAAAACTAATACACAATAGAAAATGATTACATTGTGTATTTTCTTTCATGGTTGTGTTAGAGCACTTTATTGCCTATGTTGTCAGTGTGTTATACCTGAATTTGTACTTTAAAGACTTGAGTTGTCTTTAAGCAGAAAGCAAGAACAAAAGTAATCTAACGCAACAACAACAACAACAAAAGCACACAATGTAACCTAGTCACTTGCATTGGCTAATGACATCATGGATCCTAGAGGAGAATCTACTTCTTCCACTTTCCTAAGCAAATATAATCCCTAACTATTTCCTAATGTCCACAGGTAAGAATAGCTTCTACCTCTCGTCAAAGAAGATTAGTTTTGCAAAACAGACTATAACCAAAATCCAAATCTGCTCCAAATGCAAGCAAATGAATACAGACACCTAACCTCAAGCAATACATATGCCATACAATCCCTACACCTAAGGCTCAGGGAACAGCACAGTAGAGGGGACAGAAGGATCTTAAGAGCCAGAGGACAAGGACTTCTGCAAGAACATAGTAAGTTCTATATATGTCAGGAAAACTGCATACATGAAACTCAAAAATAGGACTGCCTAAATAAGACCTACCCAATGACAATTCTGTTGTCATGCCATCACAGATAGGAGACATCTTACAAGGTGCATTAGCATGTCAACTGGTACTGTCATTGTGAGAGTCTTATTTAGGAAGCCATATTTTGACTTCTATTTTAATGAATACTGATAGAGGGCGAAACAGTCTTTTCCAGAGAGGATCCCTCTGATAGATTATTTAGTCCAAAGTGTTCAGTCCTAAACTGAACTGCATACAAGGAACAGTAAATGGGCTAAAAACTATGGCTTGTGAATGTGTGTGTGTGTGTGTGTGTGTGTGTGTGTGTGTGTGTGTTTGTAGCAACAATAATTAAAGGAAAGGGGGTCATTGGTCATTAATTTGAAAGGAAGTAGGAGGCACATGGGAAGAGTTTGAGGAGTGAAGAGGGAAGGGTTGGATTGACATAAATTTAGCATTCATGTATGAGATTTGTTACCTTCCCCCTTCGCCTTAGCTATCGGACTTCTGGCAGCCTCTGCTTGGAGGCTAACATCTGGGAGCTTAGACAGATTCTCTTTGTTGACTGTTGATTCATCTTTGAAGAAGCTGCCTGAGTATGCCCACCACCTGAGGACGCCCACCACCTGAGTAAGCCTGTCACCTGAAGATCTTCTGAACCTGGGGACCTTGGCACCTGAACATTTTTTGTAGTATGCAAATATCATCTATTCTAATCTCCAGATTTGGTTTCAGTTTCTCCTGTGACTATAAAAACCCTGGCTTATTCTAAGTAAAGTGAAGTCTTGATTGGGCTATTTCAACTTGACTTCATGTTTTCTCTTTGCATTTCAAACCCTCTATTTCAGGTCCTTTATTCCCTCCTGGCTGAGAGAACTCAATTTGTGAAACTGCAGGCAGTTTCAGAGATTCTCAAAAAAATTAAAATATATTGTAAAACATCAAAGTTTTATGGAAGAGGCCATGACATATACTCTGTTGTACTCCTTATATTACTCTATCCTCAGTTATCCCCCTGTCTACTAGGAATGTTAATAACTGACTGCTGGCAGCAAATCAACTCAAAATTTTCTCTCCACTAAAAAGAGTTACCTCACTTAACAGATGGCACCATTGCCCTACATGGAGCTTTACCCACCAGCTATAACAAAGATCTTTGTGTTGCCATCCAAGGGCTGTAACCATAAAAAAATTTAAATTTTGTTCAGGTATGTTTTCTTAAATTTCTACAGTGACTTAATCTGTCTCAATAGCATTCCCTAATAAAGTTACATGCAAACTCCTACCCCATGACCTACTAATTGAGAAACTAAAGTATGGAGAGGCATGTCACATGACTTATTTATTTTAGAGATACATATTTTTCTATAACCCAGGCAGTATTAAACCTCACCATTTTTCTGATTCCCTAATAAAGGCTGGAGTTACAGTAACATTCCACCATGCCTATCATGACGATATAGTCATGATATCTTGGTCGATATCAGTCACGATAGTCTTAATAAAGGTGTAAAATAATGAAAAACTGAGTCTGGGGAAAGAATTAGGATTATTGAGATATCCAGTAGTTGTGGAAGCTACAACTGGGAGCTACTATCAGTTACTTGGAGTAGCTGTGGAGATGAGGAGAAAGCAAAAGTTTACATATAGAGTATTGGTCTGTATAAGAACAGATCAGTAAAATGGTTTCCTTTCAGGTTGTCAATAAACACTTCCTTTTCATATAATAAAAAATTAGAAAATTCCCCATGTACTACCATGAAACTCTGCTGAGAGTGCTTTACTGGTAGAGGTCCAATATGGCCCTTTCATATTTGGTAACCACAAACTTACAAATTACAGTATTTTTCTGGAATACTATCATTATTGTTTAAGCATAACTTCAACATTGAGTTCATTCATACTTAACAAATAATAATTATACATACTTATAGAGTGCATACAGTATACAGTTACCAGATGAAGTTGATTATCATTTCAGACATTTCTTGGTTCTAGAAACACCTAGAATCCTCTCTTATTTAAAACAGTTAAGATATTTTGTCAGTGATCCTAGATTCTTATCTACAGTCCCATTAAGCATTACCAACTACCCCCTCCTACAGTAACCTTCCTTTTTTACTCCCAAGGCTTTGACAATTGTCATTCCATCTCCTACTTCTTTGAATTCAACTCTATTAATTTCCACACTTATGTTAGAAAAGTGCCTGACTTGTTTAATATAATGCCCCCCGAGTTCATTTTAAAATCTATTATGTCATCTAAAACGTGGAAATTTGATTTACTAAATCTATTTTTCTTCTGAAAAGTTAAAAAAAAAAAAAAAAAAAAAAAACCTCCTTCACACATACCGAAATCTCTAACCTAATTGATTCTAATCCCATTGCTTTAATCACACCTGAGGATCCCAATTTCTCCTCTAATACAGAGCCATTCTTTAACCAGCTCCAGAGGCTGCCCTGTTGACCCCATCTCCATTCTGAGAGTAGTGGAACTGCAGTATCAGCATCACTTGCAAGCTTCTTAGAAATTCAGAGTCTCTGGGCTTTTCCATACTAACCTGTATTTTAAGAAGTTCCTCGGGTCATTTGGATGTAGCATAATATCTGAGATGCATAGCTGTGAAAGAAATTCACTGGAGTTGTGAATACACCTTGTGTAGCTGTACACAGCTGCTGCAGTGTGAGAGTCAAGTTCTGCAGCATTTGACATTTCCTTCGAGCCATCATGAAGAATTCACTTGCTGTAAATGGCCTTTTACAAAACGTGGAGATTTTCATGAGTGGTGCCCCAAATTATGTTTCTTTTTCCTTGGGCCTTTACAGGTGAACTAACTTCATAACTTTCTCCCACAGACATGGCTCCCAGCCCAGCTAGAGACCCATCGCATGGGCAAGCACCAATACCTGACACTACTAATGACACACTTCTGCTTGTAGACAGGAGCCTAGCATAACTGTCCCATGAAGACTCCATCAACAGCTAACTCAAACAGAAGCCGAGACCCTCAGCCAAACATTGGATGAAGCTTGGAGACTCTTTTGGGAGAGTTGGGGGAAGGACTGAGGGCTGAAGAGTGAAGGAACTTCACAGGAAAATTCTCTTTAGCTAATAGCAAGTAACATATTTTTTTTCCTGAAGTGAAATTTTTTTCTTTTCCTTTTTTTTATTGGATATTTTATTTATTTACATTTCAAATGTTATCTCCTTTTCTGGTTTCCCCTCTGCAAACATGCTATCAAATTCCCCCTCCCCCTGCTTCTATGAGTGTGCTCCCCCACACACACACCAACTCCCACCTCATTACCCTGGCATTCTCCTACACTGGGGCACCTAGCTTTTAGAAGACCAAGCGCCTCTTCTCCTGTTGATGCCTGACAAGGCCAAACTCTGCTACATATTCAGCTGGAGCCATAGGTCCCTCCATGTGTATTCTTTGGTTGGTGGTTTAGTCCCTGGGAGCTTTAGGGGGTCTGGTTGGTTGTTATTGTTACTCATCCTGTGGGTTTGCAAACCCCTTCAGCTCCTTCAGCCCTTTCTCTAACTCCTCCATTGGGGTCCCCGTGCTCAGTTCGATGGTTGGCTACGAGCATCCACCTCTTTATCCGCCCTCAGTCTTTGGTAGAGTCTCTCAGGAGACAACTATATCAGGCTCCTGTCAGCAAGTGCTTCTTGGCATCCACAATAGTGTCTGGGTTTGGTGTCTGAATATGAGATGGATCCCCAGGTGGAGCTGTCTCTAGATGGTCTTTCCTGCAGTCTCTGTTCCACACTTTGTCTCTGTATACCTTTAGACAGGAGCAATTCTGGGTGAAAAATCTGGGGATGAGTGGGTGGCCCCATGTCCTAACTGGAGGCCTTGCCTAACCTCTGGATATGGTCTCTCTAGGTTCTCCCTTGCCTTTGTTAGGTATCTTGAAGCATCATTTCATTATTAATCTTTTTTTTTTTGAATCTAAATGGGAGGCTTTAATGAACCAAGTAAAATACATAGGTGTACATAC
>NW_022196897.1:53787608-53815517 GCF_008632895.1 Mastomys coucha
TGAGTAGTTTCTCATTTTTCGGATCTTTTCCAGTTCTGGATCGTTCTCATATTTGTCAGCATCTAGCTTCCAGTAGAGCACTCCGAGCGTGCGCAGCTGCTCCAGGCTCACAGGGCGGTCGGGGCATCCGCGGATCGGCCGTGGACTCGTCCATGTACCAGGCCTGCACCATGGTGGCGGCTCCCACGCACTCATTATTAATCTTAATCAATGATCAATTTGTTTGCCTAACTGGGAATTTAAAGTTGGTTGGCAGCACTGGAAGATTTTCATACAGTTTCCTGACTCAGTAGTCT
This sequence comes from Mastomys coucha, assembly GCF_008632895.1. Taxonomy (NCBI): domain Eukaryota; kingdom Metazoa; phylum Chordata; class Mammalia; order Rodentia; family Muridae; genus Mastomys; species Mastomys coucha. The sequence continues at coordinate 53,787,905 of NW_022196897.1, forward strand.
TAATTTCCCCAGCTCCTATTGCTTCTAATCAGTTGGCAATGAGTGGATAGGATTGCCCACTTTCCCACTTGTACAACTAAACACTTTCCATGCTCATAGATAAACTGTAAGCCCACCACCATGGAACTTTCTCTAGTTATACAGCCCCCTTTAAAGCTTAGCATCACACTTACTGTTTTTGTATTGTTTAGCAGAATGATTGTGTTTTAGTAACTTTTCCCTATGCTTTGTTATAATACCTCAGGGTGGGGGGGAAGTTACAGAAGAAATAGTTTATTTTGACTTTTAGTTTAACGAATTAAATTCTAGGATATTTTGGAAGTCATGGTGACAGGACCATGAGGCAGCTGTTTCTGTTTAGACCTGCAATCTGAGAGAGAGTGAGAGAGAGAATATTCCATGGCCCCATGGGTAATGTAACCTAATGTACAAAATCCCTTCCAGATATCCCCAAAAGCCTGTCTCCAAACCCTATCAAGTTGATGATCAAGACTGAGCAACATCATTATGATAAGAAAGTTAAAATGAAGAGAAAAATTTGATTTTACTATTTTGTCATATTTAAATGTTGGTATAGTCTTATAATCATTCCAAGGAAATTACCTTTCCAATACTGTGTGTGTGTGTGTGTGTGTGTGCTCATGCATGCATGCACACATGCATATTGGTATGTGTGTATACTGCCTATGATCCCTGATGTAGTTTTATACTAGTTCCCAATGATTGAATAGATTTGGAGTTTGGATGGTCAAAAGACTTCCACAAATTTAATATCATAATTTTTTTGAAGCTACACTCCCAGTCTAACCCATTTATTTATTTATTTATTATTTATTTATTTATATTCACTTTACATGCTGATTGCTATCTCCCTGCCTGGTATACCCCCTTTCCTTCTCTTCTGGGACAATGGAGGCCCCCTCTATCCTGGCAATCAAGTCTTTGTATGGCTAGGTGCGTCTTCTCTCACTGAGGCCAGACAAGACAGCCAAGTTAGGGGAACAGGATCCATAGGCATGCTATAGATTTAGGAACAATCCCTACCATAGCTGTTCAGACCCCACATGAACACCAAGCTGCACATCTGCTACATATATGCACGGAGGCCTGGGTCCAGCCCACATGTGCTCTTTGGTTAGTTGTTCAGGCTCTGAGAGGCCCAAAGAGTCTATGTTAGATGACTTTGTTGGTCTTCCTGTGGAGTTCCTATCTACCTTGGGGTCCTCAATCCTTCTCCCAGCTCCTGGCTCATATAAGAGTCCTCAAGCTCTATCCAGTGTTTGGCTGTGGATGTCCATATCTGTCTGAGTCAGCTGCTTGGTAGTGTCTCAGAGGATAGCCATACTAGAATCTTGTTACAAACATAATAGAGCATCGCTAGGACTATCAGAGATTGGTGATTGCCCATGGGGTGTGTCTCTAGTTGGGCTGGTTATTGCTTGGCCATTTCCTCAGTCTCTGTTCCAATCCCCATTCACTGCATTTCTTGTAGGCAGGATAAATTTTGGGTCAAAATTTTTGTGGGTGGGTTAGTGTCTTAGGGTTTTACAGCTATAAACAGACACCGTGACCAAGGGAACTCTTATAAGGACAATATTTAATTGGAGGTGGTTCAGAGGCTCAGTCCACTATTATTTTTTTTATATAAATGCAAATTTTATTATTTTATTTTTTGGTATTTTCGAGACAGGGTTTCTCTGTATAGCTCTGGCTGTCCTGGAACTCACTCTGTAGACCAGGCTGGCCTCGAACTCAGAAATCCACCTGCCTCTGCCTCCCAAGTGCTGGAATTAAAGGCGTGTGCCACCACCGCCCAGCAATCAGTCCACTCTTATTAAAGTGAGAGAATGGCAGCATTCAGACAGTAATGGCACAGGAAGAGGTATGAATTTGACTTCTTCATCTAAAGGCCACTAGAAGAAGACTGGCTCTCACATTGTTAGGAGGAGTGTTTCATTGCCCACCCCTACAGTGACACACTTCCTCCACCTACTCCAAGACCACCTCTCCAAATAGTGCCACTCACTGGGCCAAGCATATTCAAATCACCACAGTGTCCTCATGGCTATACTGGGATTCCTGCCTGGATACAGAAGGTGGCTTCTTCAGGTTTCATATGTCTACTGCTGGGAGTCCCAGCTAAGATCACCCCCATTGATTCTTGGGTGCATCCCTTATCCCAGGTCTCTGGTATGTCCTCAAGATGCCCCCCACCAGCCTCAATACTCTGAAAGCTGCAGATTCCTATTCATTCTCATGGCCATCTGGCCATCTCCATCTTCCCTGTCTCTCCCTACACCTGATCCTGACCCCTCCAGTTCCCCTCTCAATCCCCTCTCCTACCCAGTTCCCTCCCTCCATCTGCCTCCTATGACTATTTTATTCCTCCTTCTAAGTGAAACTCAAACATCCTCATTTGGGCATTCCTTCTTGTTTAGCTTCTTTGAGTCTGTGTAATGTAGCATGGTACCTGTATTTTATGGATAATATCCACTTACAAGTGAGTACATAGTATAATGTCCTTTTGGGTCAAAGTTACCTTATATTATATTCAGGATTATATTCTTCAGCTCTATCCATTTCCCTACACAATTAATGATGTCTTTGTGTTTAATAGCTGAATAATATTCTATTATGTAGATGTACCACATTTTCTTTATCCAGTCTTCAGATGAGGGACATCTAGGTTGTTTCCAATTTCTGGCTGGAATAAAGTTCCAAAGAATGTAGTTGAGAAAGTACTCCTGTGGTATAGTGGGCCATCTTTTGGTATAGCTGCATCTTGAGGTAGAATGATTCCCAGTTTTCTGAGAAACTGTCAAATTGATTTCCAAACTATGTCCTCCCACCAGCAATGAATGAGAGTTCCCCCTTGATCCACATACTCGCCCACATGTGCTGTGTCTTGAGTTTTTGATCTTAGCCATTCTGACATAACCCAGTTATTTTTTCAGTTATGCATAAGCCATAACTATGTCTGGATGGCACAGAGCTCTAAAATTTTCTATAGTTTTAACTCTTGATCTCAATACTATTCAATTGTGTAGTAATGATATTCATGGAAGATATTGCTAGAATCCTGTGGGTAATTTAATATTTTATTAAAAACCACTGAAATGCTTACATATCTCAGAATTTACCTTTCATTAGCACTGAATCTATGGACACAGATGCAAGCAGACATCTACTATACCTGCAATTTCCCAGACATGTCTCACAGGCAATGCAAAATCAACACATCAAAATTCCTGGGCCTCATTATTTTTCTTGAAAGCTATTCTTTCTTTTTCTACTCAGAAAATATTTTATGGGATTATTACTTATACAGGCAACTAAGAAATAAATCATGGAGACAACTTTTACTTGATCCTCTTTCATACATACTATACCCAGTCTGTTAATAGTACCTGCAAATTTTATCCCTTGGTCATTTCCAGAAAATATATTTATTATTGCTATTGGCATGGAACTATTCTGAGTTTGTGTGCCCATCATGTGTCTGGATAATAGCAGTGACTTTTTATTTTATTTTATTTTATTTTTTCTTTATTTACATTTTAAATATCCTCCCTTTTCTTGGATTACCCTCCAAAAAATAAAAATAAAAAACATTTCCTTCCACCCTTTCCCTGCTCACTGACACACCCTTTCAGCTCCTTGGGTTCTTTCTCTAGCTCCTTCATTGTGGACCCTGTGCTCAGTCAAATGGATGGTTCTGAGCATCCACTTCTGTATTTGTCAGGCACTGGCAGAGCCACTCAGGAAACAGCTATATCAGGCTCCTCTCAGCAAGAACTAGTTGGCATCCACAATAGTATCTGGGTCTGGAAATTGTATATGGGATTGATCACCAGGTGGGGCAGTCTCTGAGTTGTCACTCCTTCAGTCTCTGCCCCACACTTTGTAACTCCTTCCATGAGTATTTTGTTCCCCCTTCTAAGAAGGATCGGAGTATCTACACTTTGGTCTTCCTTCTTCTTGAGTTTCATGCAGTTTGTGGATTGTATCTTGGGTATTCCGAGCATCTGGCTAATATCCACTTATCAGTGAATGCATACCATGTGTGTTCTTTTGTGATTGTGTTGCCTCACTGAGTATATTCTCCATACCCCATCCATTTCCCTAAGAATTTCATAAATTCATTGTTTTTAATAGCTGAGTAGTACTCCATTGTACCACATTTTCTGTATCCATTCCTCTGGTGAGGGACATTCGGGTTGTTTCTACTTTCTGGCTATTATAAATAAGGCTGCTATGAACATAGTAGAGCATGTTCCCTTATTACATGTTGGAGCATCTTCTGGGTATATGCCCAGGAGTGATATAACTGGTCTTCTGGTAGTACTATCTCCAATTTTCTGAGGAACTGCCAAACTGATTTCCAGAGTGGTTGTACCAGCTTGCAATCCCATCAGCAATGGAGGAGTGTTTCTCCTTCTCCAAAACCTTGTCAGTAACTACTGTCACCTGAGTTTTTTTATCTTAAGCATTCTGACTGGTGTGAGGTGAAATCTCAGGGTTGTTTTGATTTCCATTTCCCTGATGACTAAGGATGTTGAACATTTCTTTAGGTGCTTCTCAGCCATTCAATATTCCTCAGTTGAGAATTCTTTGTTTAGCAGTTATTTTGAACTGATCTCCATTCTTTATTGCTATCCTCAGATTCACCTGTCCAGTAATCACAGGCAAGTTAAAAATCCCACCTCCACTCACACATCAATTAAATCCAAATCTTTTGAAAACCATCTACTAGGTTCTCTTAATCTAACACATGACGTATAACTAGATGCGGTGTAATACACAGTGCAGCCTTGGCTATCTGATTTTGTAACCTCATTTACATCCTGCTGGTTCAGTGACTTGGTAACTCACGTTTGTGACTAGATATCATTCATGCAGCTTCAATTAAGCATTGTGAAGAATGCAATTGAGAGATAAGCAGAAGGGAAGAGGCCTTGCACATACTTGGTTGAAAATGATAAGAAATGTAAGATCTTTGCACAATATCCATTGTGGAAACTACATAGACATACATATTTTAGACAACAGCTCTTTCTACTGTTATGAAATGGGATAGTGGAACTGAGGAAGGAAAGCCAGATCTACTTGTCTATTTCTTGTCTTATAAAGGATCAACAAAATGAAATGGTTCTGTGTTACTTTAGTCAAATTTTAGATAATTTCAAAATAAAAACCCATAAGTAAAATGATAAAATTATCAGTGTTTACATTTATCATCCCAGACATTTTTTATAGTAATACATTTTCTTGTTCCCACCTGAAAATTATTAGGCTAGCTGTGCTAGATGACAGGTTACCATCTGTAATTATGGATGAAAAAAAATCTTTCTATAAGAGGCTGCTATTTGAGTCACTCCAGCTTAACTTTTGCAAGACCACACTGATTTCTCCTCAAATTCTCTTAAAATTGTGAATTATTTAATTTATAGTAGAATATTTAGAACTTAAAATCAGTAAAGTAATTGTGATTAATATTTTTAACTTTTTTCTAACTCCCTGCTAACCATTCCTTTTGACCAATATCAAACTTAAGCACTGCTATTTTTTCTTATTGCTACATTACTATTGATAATGATAACTCTTGGTCTTATAATGCAGATATACTTTAATGCTTCAAGAACATAGTAGAATTATAATGCTGTATTTATCTATTACATAATATAAAATAGATAAAATATAGCTAAAGTTTCAAGAAAAAAGAAAGAAGACACATTGACAATCAGAAAGAGAAAAATAAATGTACATAGTGAAAAGAAACACAAACCCATATAGACACATACCCATGTACACACACACACACACACATCATATAACCCAGGAAGCCTTGAGACATTTGTGGGTGTGGTATTCTGACTGAAAACAACAAAACTTCCAAGGTGTTTAATTTTTATTCACTTTATGTTGTGTTTGTGTTTTTGTTTTGTTATGTTTTGGTTTTGGAGGGCTGATTCAAGGGTAGATAGCAGACATGGAGGGACTAGAAGATGAATGGGATTGGGGGTGCAGGATGTAAAATTAAAAAGAATAAATTAAAAACTACTTTTTAAATAAGGAAAAGAAAACCTTCTAAATTCATAAGGTTTGGCATGATTGGAAGTGTGGCCTGGTTGGAATAGGAATGAATGTTTTGGAGGAAGTGTGTCACTGGGGGTTGGCCTTGAACTTTCAGAAGCTCAAGGCAGGACTAGTGGCTCACTGTCTCTTCCTATTGACTGAACCCCATAGGAAGAACAACAATATCAAACACCCAGATCCCCCAGGGATTCCAGGGACTAAACCACCAACCAAAGAGTACACATGGAGTCACCCATGGCTCCAGCTGCATATGTAGTAGATGATGACCTTATCGGGCATCAGAGGGAATGAGACATCCTTGGTCCAGTGAAGGCTGGATGTCCCAGTGTAGGGGAATGTCAGGAGAGGGAGACTGGATTGGGTGGGCGAGTGGGGGAACACCTTCACAGAAGTAGGGGAAGGGGGATTGAATTGGGGGATTCTAGGGAGAGGGAAAGCAGGAAAGGGGATAACATTTGAAATGTAAATAAAGAAAATATCTAACCAGAAAAAAAAGGGGGGAAGGAGAAAGAACTCTGAGGGGAAAAAAAAGGATGTATAACTCCCACCTACCTCTCCATTAACATGTCTGCCTGCATGCTGCCATCCTTCCAACAATGCATCCCACCATGTTTCAATAGACTAAACTTCTGAACAATAAGCCATATCCAGTTAAATGCTTTCCTTTGTAAGAGTTGATGTGGTCATAGTTTCTCTTCATAGCAATGGAAATCCTAACTAGGAGAGTGGAAATGCACACTGAGAAGTAGAAATTGATAAAAAAAAATGCCATCCATTGAGATGTCAACATGAACTGAAAAATAGGAGAAACACTACTACCTATTTGTTCAGGATAAGTGTCAGAAAGTTTGCCATCAAAGCTGTGAAAAAAACAAAAGGTTTCCTCTGAATAATCAAAATGCCTGAAGCACAGCAGATATAAAACTACATTGATGTTAATTGTTGCAGACACCCCAGAGTCTAAAAACAAGGCTAATATTCCTGAGTGAGTAGTGGTAGCACATGTAAAATCATCCTTCACACAAATGTACAGACATTATCTCTAAATATGATAGTATTTCAAATATATTGCTGAGCACACAAGGGGTAGGAATTTCATCAGTCCATAGAAAATACAAATCTATAACATTACAAATAGAAGTAGTATAAAATTACATTTAACAAGAAACTATTAAGTAAATGAGATAAGAGGAGAATATAACAATAGTATAATGAAGCAAAAAAGATTTTGAAATAAAAATGTTTTATAAATGAAAAGCATACTTGTGGAAATAAACACATGGTTGCACAAGAGGGGACAGATCTATGAAAAGATGCATGAAGACAAAGCAATTGGAAAGCAAATGAGTGGATTGGATTGTAAGGTAAAGTGGAAAACAGTCATCTTCACAAAGATAATCCAAAATATATGAATGGAGAATTTACAGTAGAAATAACAAGGGAGTAAGCAAAGACATTCTGAGAGTAGATGAAGTATCTTGAACTAATCAACATTAATATCACCATCAGAATGAATGAAGGAAAACTTCCAGCTGCATCTATTCTGAGAAAACTAAAGATTATCAAAGCAAAAGAGAAAGTGTTAAGAACCATGTCAATAAAAGACAAATGTGCTGTATGAAGTAGTTTTAATTGGTCTTGCATCAGACATTTCCAGAACATCAATAGAGGCTCCAAAGTCAAAGAATAAATCATCACATCACCAAGATGGTAAACTCTTAATTTTGAATCCTATAGCAAGTTTATTAGAAATCAAAAGTAGAATTAAATAAGGAGAAAGGATGATCATTACAATGTGTTCCACATTATAGTTTATTCTAGGAAACTTTACCCAGTCTCCTGTCTTAAAGGAACAGCACACCTGTCTTATTCTGCTTACTGTTGCTTCAATAAAACAATACAACCATCAGCAACTTGGGGATAAAATGTTTCATTTGTCAGATGGGTTATAGTCCATTACTGTGGGAAATGAATACAGGAATTCAAGTATGGCAGGAGCTGAAGAAGAGACCATGGAGGAACCCTGCTTACTTTCTTGTTCTCCATGCCTTATAGCACTACCATTCCTTTGGGGGGGGAATTATAGAATGTTTTGATATTTAAAGAATATTTCATGGGAAACAAAACAAAACAGGAGAGAAACTATTCTAAACCAGGCTTCTGCTTTACTGAGTCCTGGGAGCATCGTGAATTCCCAAAGGAGGGCAATTAGAGATGGCTATATTTCTCAGTCTGATTTGACCATAGGAGCCTTCCATTTGACAAAACATCTCATGGGATTCAAGTTCTGTCAAAAGTACTTTGGGAAGTGCAGAATTAAATGATCATACAAATAATGAGTACAGGGTCCCCAATGAAGGAGCTAGAGAAAGAACCCAAGGAGCTGAAGGGTTTGCAGCCCCTTAGCACGAACAATAATATGAACTAACTACTACTCTCAGAGCTTCCAGGGTCTAAACTACCAACCAAAGAGTACACATGGTGGGACTCATGGCTCCAGCAGCATATGTATAGCAGAGGATGGCCAAGTTGGTCATCAATGGGAGTACAGGCCATTGGCTCTGTGAAGGTTCTATGCCCCAGGGCTAGTAAGCAGGAGAGGGTGAGTTGGTGAGCAGGGGGAGGGGGGAGGGAACAGGGGATTGTTTTAGCACTACCATTCTTATGTGGCTCAGCCATGACAGGCACCACTTACAGTGCGATGAACCCTCCTACATTGTAATCAATCAGGAAATGTCCCAGAGTTTTAACTACAGGCCAGTCAAATGGAGGTATTTTTTTCAAAAATGAAACTCCTTTTCCCAGATGACTCTTCTTTGTGTCAAGCTGAGAAAAAAACAGCCAGCATGATATCCATAAAAACACAGGAAGATACAAAAAAGTATAAGAAGCAATAGTGGACAGATGAATTATTTAAGTTGGGCAAATCCATATAAGAGTAGACTATTACTATACAAATAATAACCGTAATTGTGGAATATTTATAGAATAAGCAAAGTATAAGTAAACAATATTATAAAGAATGTGAGGAGATAATTACAAGAAGAATTAGGTAGGTAAATGGTCTTTATGTAAGAAGAGATGAGAATGATCATTTTTAGGTTAATTCAGACAAGAGTGGTATGTAAAATCTGAAATTACTACCAACAAATTCAAATACTATAGCTTAGAGATTATAGAAGAACTTAGGGAAAGAATCAGAGAAAACCCTCTGCATTCAATAAAAGTTCTGTATGGAAAATTAGGCAAAGTATAAATTAAAATTACATAAGTAAAGGAAAACTTAATGATTCTGTATTAATTATTTTCAATAAAAGACAATAGGACTTTTACATTTAGGTAAAATATATACATGTCTGTTACTTACTGTAAGCTTCACATAAGCCTAATGACTCTGGGAAGGTCAAACTTAAAAATATAAAGTTAAGGTGATGTAAATAAAATTCCATACAGTCTATTACAATAAAAGAAATTTTAAAAAGAAGAAATAAAGTAAAGGGGGAAGAAAATGAAACTGGGATGGGGGGGAGAAGGAAAGAGGCAGAATGGAGGGAGGAAGAGATAACTGAGATAAAAAGTGTTTATGAGATATAGTAGCATTTAAAGGCTCCTTGGCCAGAGAGTTCATTCCAAGTCTGAGAAACACAACAGACATGTTTGCAGCATTTTATAGCACCAGTAATTAGAGATCTAAACAAACAAACAAATCATCACCAACAACAATGGAAAAAAAAAGGTGATCACAATATAGCTAAATAAAAGTACATTGGATAGTTACTAAAAGTATAAAGTAAACCCCAAGACTCACACTGAGGAACAGAAAGAAGAAACCAACCATGCACATTCCAAATAATTTATTATTACATGTAACTGTCAAACAGTCCCCTGACTTATAAGTATGTGCACTGAATGACTTCCTTCTGAAGAATACAGTGGTAGGGTAAAGTGGGTAATTTTGTTGTACAGTATTATAATAAGAAAATGCTCAGCTACAGAATCAAAGTCAATACTGAAAATCATAAATTTTGTTGATTATGTGAGTGCTTCAACTGATATCATTAAAATGGCAGTACACTTTGGGATCTCATTCCTTAAAATACATAGTTCCCAGTCTTATTTTATAAAAACACCGTTCAAAGGATATACAGCTCTATGCCTAAATAGAATTATGCAAAACTGGCATGATCATCAAAATTAAGGAAAATAATATTGTCACAGAACCCCCAAGGTACCTTGGGTGAGAGGGACTAGTGAAATGTGGTGTCCTGCCTGTGATCTTTGGAGAGAAAGCAGACACAATGAACAATATGACCTTGCAGATTGCTGATTTTACTTATCAATTTATTAGTGTTAATTTTTTAATTATAACCAGGGTACCAGGATAATGTACAAATGTCCATATTAAGTAAAGTTATTTTGTCAGTCTATGAGAAGTCTGCTTTATTCAACTTCCCTGCAAATCTAAACAGTGCTCTTGTCATCTTTCTCCTACTGTAATGAAATTACCCAAATATAAGAGGAAGGTTTCTTCTGGCTATGGTTTCAGAAATAATAGTTCATAGTTATTTGCCTGTGATATACAAGGAACAAGGAGGAAGGACCTTGAGCTATGAAATCCCCTTTGAGGCATGACCCCCAGGAACTTGGCAGCCTCTCCTTCCTCCCAAAGTTTCTGCCACCTCTCAATGACACTCAGTTTGGTTAAGTGCACATTTTACATCCAGTCATTTGTAGGACTCATTCTAACCATAGAAAACTTTAAAAATCTAGCAAAATATTTCTAACACAAAGATCTCAAAGATGTTTATTTTTATTACATTTGTATTTGATGAAATGGGAATAGGTACTATATGAATGCTACATTTCTGGTGTTTGAGGAGAAATATTTTATTAAGAATCACTTGTAACTACAAATTTTTCTTTGTCTAGCTCCTAAATTCCTCAACATTGGTGGCAATGCAGGCAGTGTATGTGCATATCCCAGCAGACTCCAGAGCACTGGGGTTCATCTCCTGAACTGTACTTAAAAATGGTGTTTTTCCACAATGGTGTCAATTCTTTCAGTTTTTTTGTGAAAAAAAATACTAGAAGTTGGGATTAATAAAATTGTCATAACCATACGTATGTGTTTATATATGTGTGTATGTATAATACATGTCTAATATAGAAACATAACATTAATATATTAAATTACTAAATATTAAAGTTAAAAAAATGGTGACTGGTTATAAAATCTAATAACTATATCATTGAGCCACTCGGATATTTCACGTTCTGAGTATCCATGGAAGGTATTAAAATGAACAAAAATGTTTATATCCATTTAGTAGAAATATCAATAATTCAATTAATCTAAAAGTCAACACACCTCATAAAGTACAGATCTATTAATTTTAACATATGTTTTGAAAAATTTAACATGTTGAATAATACAAAAGAATTGCAATATATTGAAAACATTTTATAAAGGGCATTATATTTCCCAAATTATTTATATCTCTTATTTTTTAACAGCCACATCAAGTTATATAACATGACTATCTATATTTCCAGCTCCATACCACACATGAAAGAGAGATAAGTAGGTTCATCTGGAAATTGGACATAGTTCTACCAGAGGACCCAGCTATACCACTCCTAGGCATATACCCAAAAGATGCTCCAACATGTAATAAGGACACATGTTCCACCGTGTTCATAGCAGCCTTATTTATAATAGCCAGAACCTGGAAACAACCCAAATGTCCCTCAACAGAGGAGTGGATACAGAAATTGTGCTACATCTACACAATTGAGTACTACTCAGCTGTTAAAAACAATAAATTTATGAAATTCTTAGGTAAATGGATGGGTCTGGAGAATATCATCCTGAGTGAGGTAACCCAATCACAAAAGAACACACAGGTATGCACTCTCTGATAAGTGGTTATTAGCCCAGAAGTTTGGAATACAGGAAGAACAACCCACAAACCACAAGAAACTCAAGAAGGAAGACCAAAAGGTGGACATTTCATTCCTTCTTAAAGGGGGGAGCCAAATACCCACGGAAGGAGTTGCAGAGCTTAACTATGGAGCAGAGACTGAAGGAAGGGCAAGCCAGCCTAAATTATAGCTATCTCCTGAGAGGCTCTGACAGTACCTGACTAATACAGATTTAGAGGCTCACAGCCATCCATTGAACTGAGTACAGGGTCCTCAATGAAGGAGTTAGAGAAAGGACCTATGGAGCTGAGGGGTTTGCAGCCCCTTAGGACAAACAACATGAACTAACTAGTACCCTCAGAGCTCCCAAGGTCTCAACCACCAACCAAGGACTGCACATGGAGGGGTCTGATTGTTCTGGCAGCATGTGTATAGTAGAGGATTGCAAATTCGAACATCAATAGGAGAGGACCTCGACCCTGTGAAAGTTCTGTGCCCCAGTGCAGGGGAATGCCAGGGCCAATAAGTGGGAGAGGGTGAGGTGGCAGGCATGGGGAGGGGGGAGGCAACAGAGGTTTGTTTTTGTTGTTTTTGTTTGTTTCTTTGTTTGTTTTTTGGAGGGGAAACTGGGAAAGGAGAAATTTACATGTAAATAAAGAAAATATCTAATAAAATAAAAAATAAAAAAAGATGATTAAGCAGATATATAGATGATGGATAGATGATTTATTAATGCTAGATAATTAATCTAGGTAAAAATCATACATGAGAAAATAACACAGAGTAAATGCCAAACACTTCTTAATATCTACACTGTTTCCTCACCGTAAGTCACCAATAGTCTTTTTCTTCATTAAGGTTTGCTTATATAAGGCCATCAGTGCACTTTCTGGAGGACCCCATACTTCCTCCAGCATACATATTTCACCAAATAAATCTTCCCAGTTCTTCACTTAGTAGGACCATCTCTGGATCTGTTATTTGGTGCTGATATAATCCTGGATACTGTGTCCTCATACTACGTGTGAGAAGTCTACAAACTTCACTCTGCATTATATATAACTCTTTACTCCTCCCTTTGCCTCTGTTCTCCTTAGTCACCTGACTGTGGGTCCACCTCCTGTCTGTTCTTTGTCATGACTCCTTGTTTCAGTTGATTCTGAATCATTATTGTGTAGTAGAAACCAGTGATGAGAATGATAAAGAAAATTAGTTGGCTAGAGGAAGCTAGATTATAACACAGAACTACATGTAATTACATAAAAACAATTTTGCATGTATTTTAAAAATTACAGTTTAACTCATTTAATTTTCTCCCCCACCTCAAAAACGAAAATCAGCTTTGAAAAGAAAAGACTATGTGAATCCTTTTTGCTAGTGATGCTATCTGGTTTTAAATATTAGACTTCACTTTGTGGCAATGTCTCATGAAGGTTATATGACAGTCCACTTCAAATAGTGGAGAAATCAATCCAGGGTATGGTATCATTCTAGAAATGCAAACAAAGATGCAGGAATGCTCATATTGAATTTCACAGAGCTGAAACTTTTGTCAACTGCTGACAAGATGAAAGGGATTAAATTCATACACATGCCTCTTCTCAGCAATCTATACGTAGTTGCAGAACAAATAAAGCCAACTGATTCATGTTGCCAAGGTATTATCTACTCTGCTCTGTGGGCTTGGAGTTATTGGGTTGAACACATCCTAGACTGCCACATCCTTCTTCAGTGCCTTCTGGTGTGCTGGAAACTCACAGGTACCAAACTGCTGACACAGTAAGTAAAACAGGATCTTTAGCTTCTGCTGGTAAAATGAATCATTGTCTTCATGTATACGACCTCGAAATCAGTGTATTTTCCTTCAAAGGAAGCCTGAACGTGTCTTTTTTACTACAGGGTATAAGTGTTCTCATGACAGTCATAGTATATGATACTAAAAGACAGTACCTCATCTCTGTTTTCTGGCCCACAAACTTTTAGAAACTCTAGTGATAAGTAAAATGTAGCATGTAAGGGAAATGACTAGTGGCCCTATATTGGTTGGTGCAAAAAGAATGAACTATAGAAATGGGGCTTTTTATTCTGGAAAGAGTGACTTATGCATTCTTCTGTTTTTCCTTTTGACTAAAATATATAGAGATTTTTTTTCTCCTTTATACTTCCTTCTCAGTGAAAAATCCCATTAACAAGAGACCATTAACAATTCTTGAAATGTCATAGTTGAAGTGTTTTCATTATCCTTGCCTTCCTACTCTGCATCAAGATTACTCTACCCAAGATAACAAAGATAATTGATAACAGCATGTCTTGATAGATGGGCATTACCCAATCATGGATGAAGAACAGGGTTCCACAACACCAGCCCTGGAAATCCTAGTGCAGTCCAAGGAAAAGACTTCAGAGAATATGTTCTTTTAGTCAAAGGAATAAGCTACTGCAAGGTGGTGAGATAGTTTTCCTAATTTGAGGGTTCAAGTATGTCATGTAAGGGAAGGCGTGTAATAAGCCATGTAACATTGCTTTTCAGTTAAACTCCCCCAGGAATTCCTTAATGGACATGCTCAAAAGTGTGTCTTCTTGTTGATTCAAGATATTATCAAAATGACAAGTTTAAGAAACATACAGTTGTTTATTGTTTCTTCACATTTCTTGTGTTAATGACATTTTCCTGTGTTGTCAAAACCTCAGATTCTACCATTTACTGCAGAAGACTGAGTTCCAAATTCAAAAGTAGCTCAAATCCTGTTAAGAAAAATGGACCTAAAGGAACCTTAAAATATCAATTAGTGTGTTAAAAAAAAGCAGAGGCCATGAGAATTCAGGTGTAAGAGCTCATTCCGTCTCTGCAGAGCAAAGCTGGCAGAATCTCCACAGCAGCTTAGCAGGAACTAACACAAAGAAGTAAGGATGAGAAGTTGCACAGCTGATCACAGAAGCATTAAATTAGTAATCGAGCACAGGGGAAGGGTGAATTTTTCCTACACACATATAAACAGACAAACAGTTTATTATATTCTTCATTACTTATACCACCAGGAATTAGGATGAATGTTACCACATTATATTTTTTATTTAATATTTATTGTGACTTTCTAGACATGGAGAAAGCCTATGATATAATGGAGCTATTACAACCTTACACTTGATCAGTATTTTAGGCATGCCTCCTGAAAATAACCATCAAGTTAAGAAAGGGTAAAGTATTAAGACCTAGAAGTGACCTTGGATGTAACCTAAGCCTTCTATGTCTACCGTGTAAAGAATAAATACTGAACAGCTCAAAGTGCTGTGATGGCTTACTCATGGCCCAAAAGCTAATTAAGAAATAATGGAATCATAACCTCTTGACTCCTCTCACAAACACTTTTGAAATCATAAGCTGTCTCAATCTATTATTTTAAAATATTCTTAAAGCAGAACTAGCAAACTCATTTATTGAGGGACCTTAAGTGTGTGATTTCTTTTGGTTTCAGCTAAAATATTTATGAGAACACTTTTCATGCCCAAAGATATTCCTGACCACCATCACTATGTCACAAGCTGAGCATGCTGTTTGCCTTTCAGATTTCTAAACTTATTTCCCATGGTCTTGAGTTGAGCATCTCCAGAAAATGTGTCATCTTTTCTTCAGGATCAATGACTTTAATTTGTTCATGTGTGCTAACAGATCTACCCCTAAGAGCCTTCCTGTCCATGTAGGAATTCATGCTAAAGTTCCCATGTTCTGGTGCATGGGTGGCATGGCTATGTAAGTAACTATCATGTTCTCTTTCATGCTACAGGTTTTCATTTTTACTTCTAGATAGTGCTTGCTTCTGGCTTTTCACTAGCTAAGATAGGACACACTGCAATCTGTTAGAGAAGAAATTTCTTTTAATAAGTGAATAATAATTCAAATCTATTGAACTAAGTTGGTGTTATCTATCTTAACCATTTTCATAAATTAATGAGATAATTAGCTTGAATCATAAAACAAGATTGTATTCTAATTAATTCATAATTAGCAGAATTAACTTGATTTAGCTCTGTCTACTGGTCAGATTACAATGAGCTATGCAGACATAATAATGATATTTACTTTTCTTATTTGAGCTTGTTTTCAGCTGTACTTTCTAATGAATTCTACCATGCTCATAGTGTTATTTCCAAACTCAGCCTTTATCTAGAAAATCTGAAGTGGCTGACTCTGAGGTACAATGTTCTAGAAATGTTCTGTAAGGTTATTTTTATTGCATAAGCAACAAACACCATTTGTCTCCTAAAAATAAATTTAATTTCCCTATTTTTAAACATTGATTTTCTATTACATCAGAATAGATACTACTCTCAAAAGTGTAGTTGAAAGATTTTTATAGTTTTATACTAATTATTTTTTATAGTTTCTGTTTATATTTCTACCCTTTGTTTTATGTTTATATTAATGATATTAGCTATATATAAACAAATACTGCCCCAAGGGGTTTGCTATCACTTGGGGACAAAAAAACAATGGATTATAATAAAATATGCCATTTAAATTTATATTATTTGGACTAACTGCTACAATTTAATTTAATTTAAATTTTAAAGTTCATACATTTTTGCAATGGTAATTATGAAACATAATCTTTAAATTACATCTTCACATTTCTACTGTTTTATCTGTGAATGTCTCTGATAAGTTTTCAATGTTTTAGTGTTCCAATTACTACATGATTTGTTGAAAACTTTCAGGATTTAGAAATAATTTGTATTTTAACTTAAGTAGAATTAGAAAGTACTCAATTATCTAAGCATGACAGCATTAATAGAGTGTGCATATTTCTGTTTTTACAGTAATGTTTATGTCAATGAATTGCTGGAAGGCATGAGTTTCTTTCGATGTTGATTAATCAAGGACACTCTTTATAAACTTCTCAAAGAGAAAATATTTCTGATAATATAGCTCATATGGCATAAGCCTCAGACTCATGAGCCTTATGAGACATGTAACTAGGAGAACAGAGTTCTGTTAAATAATGTTATCTTTCTCATTAAATGCATATTTTCCAGCTGGTCACGACTTAGAGCAGATTTATATTTATAGTCTTTGAGGTCTAATGTACAGATGGACATTAAAATTGTGAACTCGCAAAGGAAAATAGGGCTTCTGGTAGATTCGTGATACCAGATTAAACACACAAGTTTTAGTTCCATTTAAAATATGCATAAGGAATGAGTCTATAGGAATTGACTCAGTCACCTAACAACATTTAAGAATAAAATCTGAAGTCCCACTGAGCCGCTGTAAAGAAATTTAAAGAGCCCTGGGAGAATTTGGTTTTATAACACCAATGCTTAATAGAGCACCAAAGCACAATGGTTTCATATCACTGAGTCTAAAGACAGATGCAAATCCTAATGTCACCATCACTCATTATTATATCTGTGACCTTCCTCTGATCCATCAAAGTATTCATTTTCACACCTGTAAGGGGGAACAGTAGAAATTTCTCTAGCAAAAAAAAATGCCTAAAAAGTTGGATTTTTAACCTTGTACCTGAGGTGATAAATACATTTTAAGTCTTGTGATATTTATTTGAACTAATTTATTAAGATATGATACATTACATGCTATCATTATTTCTCTGGCCATTTCTTCTCTGGTTAGTCAGTTCAAACCCAGCTGTCTTAAGTATTTGTAGTTTGACATATAAGAGGTTAAAAGAGTAGAAACTCTTCAAGTATTGTCTAAGTCACTACAAAAAACATATCTCTGGGAAAAGGCAAAAAGACAAAAACTCTATCTCCAAAAGTCTCAACATCACTCACCTGAGAAAAAAATAGGTTTCTCCAGGAAGGCTTATTTGCATACTGTTGATTTTTCTTGATAAAACAGTGTGATATTCACTTTCCACTGAAACAAACTATTATTGATATCATTGAAAGAGTAATATTAGAAATACTGCTATTTAATGATCTTGCAAATGAAATATTTGAGGATACTGGGTGTTGAGCCCAGGTTCTTGTGTACTCTAGGCAAGCATTCTATCTCTGAACTGCATTCCTAACCCACAACTCCCTTCACAAATAATAACCATAAAGTTTCTGTTTGTTTCTTTCACAATTTACTTTATTTTTGATACTGAATAGAGAGCTTTAATTATGTTAGATGTAAAAACTGGATGAATGACTTAGACAGAGCTCTACAGGTTGAAAATGTCATGACAACCTTCCATCACTCTTAAGTTGACTTCTACCTCAGCCATAATTATGCTTGTGAAACAGATACGAGGCAAGAAGTATGTCAAGTTACAAAACACACTTTATAATTATTTCAATAATCATTTTCTACCATTTGACCTATAATCTAGGATAACTTAATGAGAGTCCTAAAATCACACAATAGTATGTTTCTGAATCTGAAATAATATTGGAATCTCTGTTTTCCTTTTTTCAAAATGTGTCACAGTTGCTAAATGCTTGCAATGGGTAGAGGCTATGCCCTCTACTCACTGTACACTGAGGCTGGGTGAATAAAACATAGAAATCTGTCCTCTACCTCCAAAGTAGCTCACAACCTCATAGGGATATAGAGACATTAGCTAGACTATTATGATAAAATATGGTGATTGCTAACACAGCCGCACAGCCTGACCATTTGCCAGCAGGAAGGCTATTTTCTCAGCTAAGGTTGATGAAAACATCTAGGATAAAATAATGCTGGAATTAAACTTGTGTTTGAGCAAGCTGTCCAAAGGAAATAATGGTAGGAAGGATGTTTTGTATTAACCACCTATGGGAGCTTAAAGTAGTTGCATGTAGAGGGCAAAGGCAAGTTACAACATAATATAAGGGGTAAGGCAATAATAAAGAAGGACATGACCTGAAGAATTGGTAGTTTTGGTGAGGAAAGAGTGTTGTGCCTAGTGGGAGGAAGAGGAGGGTGTTACTGCAATACTCACTACAAAAGATAGAGAGCAAATGGATAATATCGGAACCAATAGAAGGACCAACAAAAGTTTTAAACAATGAATAGGCAAACTGAAGAAGTTAGTGACTTTATACTCTATTGAAATTAGTGAAAGTGAAAGTTAAGATAAGCTTTAGAGCCAGGCGGTGGTGGCACATGCCTTTAATCCCAGCAGTTGGGAGGCAGAGGCAGGTGGATTTCTGAGTTTGAGGCCAGCCTGGTCTACAGAGTGAGCTCCAGGACAGTCAGGGCTACACAGAGAAACCCTGTCTCAAAAAACAAACAAACAAACAAACAAAAAAAGATAAGCTTTAGATTTTATTCATAAATACCATTTAGTGAAGATAGACAAGTGATTTCAAAGTGAGTTGTTAATAACAAAGAAGTTGTATGCTGACTAGAAATCATAAAAGGTATTTTATTAGAAAATAATTGCATCAGGCTGGTGTGGGGAATCAATAGGTGTTAAAGCTTACCTCATCAGCCTACCAACAGGACTTCAAGTCAAAGAACTCACATAAAGGTAGAGGATGGAACTGTCTACACACACCTTAATACATACTTACACATTGTACATTTGTATACATATACACACTTATATACTAAAACACTTACACATATATGCTTACACACATATTCACACACTCATACACCCATCATCACACACATACATCCACATTCACACACATGCTCATGTATGTTCACACCTACAGATTCAAACACACATGCTCTATACACACGCATATACACACACATCAAGTAAGATAAACTTAAAAACAAAAGAATATTAAAAGAACCTCAGCTGCATAACTGAGTATGAATCAGTATAGATATAAAACCTGATTTTGAAGTGTCATTTGTTTAATAGACTAAAAATAAATCCAGTGACCAATGAGAAAAGAAGTTTATTCTGAATTGAATTGCAATATATGATCTCATTATCACAGGTAAGCATTTATAAATTACCAACATGAACTGTAAATCTCCATTTGCTCCTTATACACATTCATCTTTTTTTATCAATTCTTTTCTCCTAACATCAATGGAAACCAGTAGCAAAGGGCATTTTCAACAGCCAGTATTAATTTTTAAGTGTCCATCTTGAATAACAGGATACTGAGCTCCTGGCCAATTTGAGATTGGAGCAGAGAAAATCCAAGAGAGGCCTAGACTATACCAACATACTATACTGCAAGAAGTATATTTTAATTGAGAAGTAGAGTTCTCAAACAAAAATAATAATACTGAAGGTACATGAGATTAAAATAAGTGTTGCTCAGTGTTGAGTAGTGGCTGGACTTAGTGACTAACTTCAAAATGGAGGACCTCAAGAGAAAACACTGTATGTGGGGAACCTGACAGGTACTTTGGCCATTCAGTCCATAAGATTAAAAGCACCTGGAAAAAGACACATTCATAGTTGTTGTTGGTGTTGTTTCTTTTTCTCTTAACTTTACACAAACTAGAATCCTCTGTGCAGAAATGTCACAATCAGATTAGCTTGTGGCCATGCTATAGTGAGGCATTTTCTTGATTGTTAATGGATGTCAGAAAGCCTAGCTAGTTGTGGGCATTGTCACCCTCAGCTAAACTTGAGTCTGGAAGCAAGCCAGTAAGCATTTCCCCATGGTTTCCATTTCAATGCCTGCTCCCAAGTTCCTGTCTCCAGATCCTGTCCTGGCTTCCATTGTTGAGAGACTATGCTTGAGATCCATAAGCCAAATACAGTTTTCTATCCCCCAGATTTTTTGAGGTATGGTGTTTTTCACAACAGTGGAATGTCCTCTGAGGCAATCAGGAGAGCAGGCTACCTCTGTTTTTGTTCTTATTTATAATTACTCTATGGCATTTAAATAGATATGATCAGGCACATTGGGGTTGAAAATTACACAGCGTATCCGACCAGAGTACTTCAAAGTTGTCAAACTTATAAAATCAGAAAAAAAATAACCAAAACAGAAATCCTAACAGTGTCCTAAGCCCACGTGAAAAAATTCAGGGCTTTCTTTTTTGAGATTTTAATATTAAAAAAGGAAGAAACTATCAACAGAAAAGCCTATTGTGCATCTATTTTAGAAAGCTTTATTGCTCAGTTGTCTATTTCTAAGTTTGGGCAAATATATAAGATGTAGTTAGAGATGCTTGATAAACACTGTTTTTAAATCATGGATTTCTGTGCCTGAAAACAAATGGTTTGGGTTCAAACAAATGGTTTGTAAGTTCTCTCTCCCTCTGTCATGTATTATTTCTCTAATTTCATTTACAGAAGCACAACAAATTTCTAGAAGGGTTTTTTAAAAGTACATGCAGCCAAGTTTTTAAATAATAGTAATTTATTTTGGTTAAGGCAAGCTTCTTTTTTTTTTTTCTGCAATCACATGAGGTTTATTGGAGATAGGCCGGTACCAGAGTCGATCTCGTGACCATGCTGGCCAGAGGAGTTCGACCCCGAACACAAGAAGTGAGGGGTATTTAAAGGGAAAATCACATGGGGGAGGGGAGAGGGTTACCAAGGAAACATAACATAAAAACAGTGGAAAATTTCAGAGGGACCCAACCCAAGGTATTCAGTTAGGTAGGGGAGCATATTCATTCTAGGAATGTAATCTTCATCTACCCGTCGATGGGGTGGAGAGGCTCGTAAGCCAGTAGACCTTCATTCCTAGTTCCACCCTCATTGTGGATCAGTCAGAAGGGGCAGGTTTCAGGAACCAGAGCCCTGAGGCTGAGTTAGCCAAGTTCCTGGAACTGGCTACTCCACATTTTTGGCTTGTTACAGAAGTTTTCCATGCCCCCTTTTAGGTAAAAGTTATACATTATACATACATTTCTATTAAATGCCCTCATTTTAAATTCTAAGATTCTCCAGCCTTTCATTCCCCACTTCTTCTAGTAGATAGTTCTAATCATAGAACTAAATATCAGTATCATTATATTTTAGATTTTCCTGGCCTTGCAAAGTGTAATATCATTGGCCTAACATTAGATTCTGAACAGCACTTATTTTTTCCCTGATAAAAGCAACTAATTTATTTAGCACGCATGGATGTATAGTTATTTAGTCTTCCTCTGAGCTTACTCATGGAGTCTCTAATAACTCCTGAATGGTTTGCATAAAAGCAACATTCTTCTATATTTACATCAATAGCAGCTCTTAACTCTCTATAAGCCTTATGCTGCAATACCATAGCGGATGTTCCTGTAGCTGTCCCTACAGTCCCTAAGCACAGTTCCAACATAACTGCCAGGGGAACTCCTTAACTCTCTTCTATTGCCAGGCAATACTTTACTAGCTCTCAAGCTTCCTAGCTTCTCCAGCTTGTCTTTATCTCCAGCTCTCTAGTCTCTTATTCCTTCTGATTCTCACACTAGACTCCCCCTTCAAAGACTCTCTTTTAAACATTCTATCTCTTCACTATGCCCTTTCACAGTCCTTCTGCAACTTTCCTTTTTCTTTCTCCATTTAAAACACTTTCTCAGCCACCTGCACTAGTTTTCTTAACGACTTACTCTGCATTTCTTCTAACTTTCATAGTCTTTCAACTCCACCAGAAATCCAGGAATGACTGAATAATAGAATATACAGGGGAAGCATAACACAGCTTTCAGAAATATTGCCAATTAATAAGAGACTGCTGGACACCTGGACAGCCCTTCAAAACATTGGAGCATCAATCTTCAGCCTTCTGCCCTGTGAATGTCTGAGAACACAAACCAAGCTTCTTAATTAATATATATCTTTAGGTAGCAACTTGCTTTGAGGAGGTTCAAGGCACTTTGCCTATTAGTTAAAAACATGTATACTAGCAAATAAAATATTAATAATAATGTTAATGACTATGCTTCATACAAATATTGCTATATCTTCTCCATCTATTAAGACTGATTTATATCATTATAAAACAGTTTCTAACCAAAAAGACTGGCAGAATAATACAAAAATGTCTTCAGTTCTTATTTCTATTCTTTCATTCAGAAAAAAATTTTCCATTATCTAGTATGTTCCTAGTGGCATATTCTGTTCTCATGGTCATGAACAGATTGTATACAGTCTGTTTTGCTCTGATTAAACACAATACTCTCTGGATTAGAAAAGACATTCATAAGCAGCACAGGGTAGTGTGTCTATAACTCTGTCTCTCACATGAACAAAATCTGCTTAGGTATCTTTTTGCCTTTAGAACAGATTTTAGGATCTTGTTTTCTGCCCAGTGACACTTCAGAATAAACACAGAACTTGTGTGAGATATGTACAAATTATAATTTAGAATTAATTTTATGTAGGATTCATTTCCGAAGACATGGCTTCCTCTACATCCTAAATAGTTCATCATACATAATTTAGAGTTGGGTAGAACATCAACTCTGAATAAAATGAAGATAAAGTTAGCTCTCTTGAGTAGACGAGCTAAGAGGTCTCATCTGCTATTGATTGCTTCTAAAATATTAAGGAAACTTTCTCCCCTGAACCTATGGATAGAAAAAAAAAGATAGGAGAAGGGTGGAATCACCGTTCTTCACAGAGACAGTTACAGTTTTAAAGTTGTATTTTTTGCAGGAACTGAGGAAAAAGCCCTACCCTTTCAACCAGAGACATGATTTTCCTATGGCTTCCAATCTTGGGCTTCTCTGTTTCTGTTCATTTATAAAGAAAGCCACAAAACTACAGTAATGCACACATAGGAAAATATGCAGAAGAAATACAACAAAATCATTTTCTTGCTTCTCTATATTCAGAAAAAGAAATCAGTCAATATAATGTAGCTTGACCAACAAGTGCTATAAGGATGCAGGGATCACCTTGATCAGGACAGTGAAAGCGAGGATGCTGGTGTAGACCTATAGTTAGTACCCAAGACGATACCAGGATGTGTTCAGGATGTCAAAACTATTCTGCAATTTATTTCAAAGTTTATTTTGAACAAACAAACAAACTAGTCCATACTATTAATAATCAGCCTCCTGATATATCATTTGGATTGAGAAGAAAATTATCTACAAACCACATTCTCTGGATATTGCTTAGAAAAATGTTGATTCATATATAATTTCTAATACATAACTAATGAGGATAAATATATGCATATTCATATACACATGCAATTAAGTGGCTAATAGCACTGAATATTATGTGGTTTTAGGACTTAAAATCAATCATTAGCAATGAAATTAGTGTTCTGCTATATTTAAATATCTTTAAATATTTAAATCAGCACTTAGAAAATATCTAAAAATAAAAATGTCAAGTGTAAATTTCTTAAATATAAAATTTTGTGTTAGAGTCTTCCTTATGTGCCTTTAGCTGAAAAGATCAAAGCTGTTGTACCATAGTGGGTCACTTTTCATTTTTAGTATTACTTTCCCCTTAACTTAAGCATTAGCACAAATTTATCATGTAAAGGAGTCACCATAGGCCATGGTACTATGACATTATCAATCAAAATGACTTTACATGAACACAGAGAAGGAACAAATATATTCAGGATATCTCAACACTGAATAACTTCTCACAGAAAAAGTGAGAATATTCACAGTTCCTAAATTATAAATTTATGTATTTATTTGGATAGACACATTTTACACAAATTATATTTTATATAAACTTATGCTTCAATAGTAAGATGTCCTTTCAAATGTGTCCTATTTCTCCAAATAGAATATGTTGCAGAAAACCTATAACCTAGCATTGTACCGAGGACGCAGCTGGCAACAGAAATCTGTACACAATACCAGCTTTCTTTATAAATCTTCTATAATTTTATTTATACATTTTCTTTGATTGTATATGTATGTGTTTACATGTCTGTGTCTGTCTGTGTTCAGGAGTATGGACATGAACATGCCATTTCACATAAATGTCAGTTGGAGGACAGCATCAGATATTGGACCCATGTTCTTCCTTGTTTTCCTTGTTGCTGACTGCTTAATACACCAGGCTAGCTGGGCTACAAAGTTCTGGAAGTTTCCTTTCTCTGGCTCCCATTTTATGACAGATTGTGGATTTCTCACAGAAGCCCCGGGGTTTTGGTTTCCTTACGACTTCCATATTTACCTGGGTTCTGGAGACTGAATTTAAGTCCTCCTCAGGCTTGTGTGCAAGTACTGTAACCACTTACTCTTCTCCCCATTCCACATTTTTCTTAATATCTCTTTGAAGACTATCAGTTTCATCAAATGTGAAAAAGAGTGTTTTAAAATACAAGTACACTGAGGTGTCTAATAAAAAAATAAAGGAAAATGTAGTTGTTAACTTCAGTCCAGTACTATGTTCAAGATTTTAAACTTAGAGCTTATTTATGCTTCTATTTGATTTTTTATACAGTCTATTGATAAACTATTGGGGAATTGGAAATAAAGGCAAAGTTTGAATAACTCAAGTCAACAAAGATTTATTCAGAGAATATGAGTAGAATAAATCATTAGACATTCACTATAGTAATTTTTGTACATATAGCACATATATTCCATATAAAAATATAAGCTACCTGTTCACTCAGAAAATATAAAGTAAAATACAAATTTTCTAGAAGACATTATCCTCATATCCAGCAAATAGCTTGATGATGTACTTATTCTGATTTATATTTTACGATGTTAACATAGGGAGTTAAGACACAAAGTCTTCATTTTCTAATATTTCCTAAGAAGGTTTGGCCCATTGAAGAATTGGCTAATTACATGGCTAGCACAGAGAAATGGCAATATAACCCTCTAAGAGGGCTTATAATGCCCAAAGATAAGGAAGTGGCAACTTTTCTTTTGCTTCTCTTTCACTTTCAGCTTTTTCTTCTCCTTCTGCTTCTTTGTCATTTAAAACAATACCCCTTAATGAAAAAAGGGCCATATGAGCCAATTCAAAATCTCTACAACAAAATCTCAAGTAGTTACAGCTCATGCTGTCAATGATGTAAATCAAGGGAACACAATTCCATTGCTGATGAAAGGGCTAACTTATACAGCCTTTGAAAATCAATATGGTGGATTCACACACACACACACACACACACACACACACACACACACACACACAAAATGGGAATAGATTTACCAAAAGATCCAACTATACAATTTATGGGCATATAAACAAAAGACACCTCATCCTATCATAAAAACATTTGCTCAAACATGTTCATAAAAGCTTCATTTATAATAACCAGAAGCTGGAAAAAATCTAGATGTTTTTCAACCAAAGAATGAATTAAGAATATATGGCACACTCACACAATGGAGTATTATTCAGCTATTAAAAACAATGACACCAATATTTGCAGGCAAATGGATGAAATTAGAAAACATCATTCTGAGTGAACTAATGAGAATTAGAAAAATAAACATGGTATGTACTCACTTATAAGTGGATATTAGCTATATAGAGTAAAAGATAATCATGCTACAAGCCATAGATTTAGAAAGGCTTATTAACAAGAGACTCAAAGAAGGATACATGGATCTTCCCAGGAAGAGGAAACAGAATAGATTTCATAAGTAAACTTTGGGTGGGTAAGGATGGAAACAGCGGAGATCAAGGTGGAGAGGTAATGGAGGAAGAAAGTATTTGGAGAGATAAGTAAAATTGGGGAGGGATATTTTTGGTTGAGAAAGAGTTTCAGTAAATGGAAACATCCTGGAATCTAATAGGATATCCCTAGTGAGGACTCATAATAACCTTCTATATCCAAGCAAGGCTTCTAGTGGTTTTGACTGGGACATAAACTCAGCCACAAAATTGTCATCTACAATTTGACCTGCTTGCAAGATGTACTGGAATAAAGGTGGCACAGAACTTGTGGGAGTGGTCAGCCAATGTCTGGTCTAACTTGAGACACATGCTGAGAAAGGAAGCCCATGCCTGGTACTGCCTGGAGGGCCAAGAACCAGAGATGGACAGCCCAGAGACCTAGGATAGAACCATAGATAGAACCAAACACAACTGAAAAAAAGGCCAGTGAGACGATTCCTAATGATATTCTGCTATACTTGTAGACCAAAGCCTACCATAATATAGTTGTCATAGAGGCTTTATTCAGTAATTGTTTGGAGCAGATACAAAGATCCAAAGCCAAACATTAGGCAGAGAGTAGAATACTGAGAAAAAGTTGGAAGGAAGTGGGAGGAGTATTATAGAAGCCAAAGTGGTCAAGAACACCACAAGAACACAGCCTGCAAAATCAACTAACCAGGGTTCAGAGGGGCTCATGAAGATTGAACTGACAATGAGCAAGCCTGTATGGTTCTGACCTAGGTCCTCTACATATATGTTATAGCTGTGTGATTTGGTCTTCTTGTGGGGCCCCTAACAGTAGGAGTAGAAAGTGTTTCTGATTCTTCTACCTGTTTGGGGTACCCTCTTCCTCCTATTGGGTTGACACATCCAGCCTTGATATGATGGTATATGTCTAGTATTATGGTAACTTGATTTGCCAGGATTGGTTGATATCCCAGGAAGGTCTGCTCTTTTCTGAAGGGAAAAAGAGGACCAGGGTATCTAGGGGAGAGGTGAGTGCAAGGAGAAGAGGGAGGTAAAATTGTGGCCAGGATATAATATATGAGAGAAAAATAAAGAAAATAAGAGAAGAAAGGTAAAGAGGAGAGGAGAGGAGAGTAAAGGGAAGAGAGGAGAGGAGAAGAGAGGAGAGGAGAGGAGAGGAGAGGAGAGGAGAG
>NW_022196897.1:53815815-53872537 GCF_008632895.1 Mastomys coucha
GGAGAGGAGAGGAGAGGAGAGGAGAAGGACAGGAGAGGAGAGAAGAGATAAAGAAACAGAAACAGAAACAGAAAAAGAAACAGAAAAAGAAAAATCCCAAGCACCTATACACAAGAACAGCACTAAATATGCTCAGTAGATTATGGGTGTGTGTGTGTGTGTGTGTGTGTGTGTGTGTGTGTGTGTGTGTGTGTGTGTGTGCGTGTGCGTGTGTATGTGTGTGTGTATGTAAGCAAAATAATTACAAAAGGAGAAAGCATGAACTTGAGGAGCTAAATGGAATGAGTTGGAGTTGGAGGAAGTGGTAGAAATAATTTAAA
Source organism: Mastomys coucha (assembly GCF_008632895.1). Taxonomy (NCBI): domain Eukaryota; kingdom Metazoa; phylum Chordata; class Mammalia; order Rodentia; family Muridae; genus Mastomys; species Mastomys coucha. The sequence goes on from NW_022196897.1 coordinate 53,816,136, forward strand.
CATAGTCATTGTAACCTCCCAAACATTGAAAACAGGTAGGTAAAGTAAACTCAATAAATAAAATAAAGTTGAATATGACTAGTGTAAAATAAATCTCCATACATACTCATGCAAGTAGATTTAAATGAATTTCTATGTCCATGCTGTGCTAAGCAATGGAGATCATAAATGTGCTTCCTCAGAATCAGCAATACATAATGGTATTGTCCAAAAAGGACAGTACAGAAAATAGAAAAGAATGACTTTACAAAGGACTGTTCTGACAACCTCTGACTACATATTAGATCAAGGCCAACAGCTATAAATCATATTCATAGTACACTGTCTTATTAAGATGTAATGAAAATATATTATGTCTGAATCTTCTTCCCCAAATACATTCCTACAATCTCATCATGAGAAAATAAATGAAAAAGATTCTATAAAATACACAACCAATACACCTCAAAGCTGTCACATTGTTAAAACCAAGGGAAGTATAAGCTGTCATCCCCTAAAGAAATCCACGGAGAAGTGATGTCTAAATGTGTGTGATATCACAGATGGAATACTGTAACAAAAGAGGCATTATATAAAGATGAAAAAAAGAAAAAATGAATTGTAATATAGTTATAATTGTACTTGTATTTCTTTATTAGCAATATTAAATGCACCACAATTGTATGTACAATAATACAAAACAGAAAAAAATAACAAAGTTATATGGATATACAGAAACTACAATTCTCTCAGTTTTTATATTACAAAATTTTGAGAGTTTCTGGAGTAGAACAAAATTGAGTGGCTATATTAATATAAATATAGACCAATGTAAATAAAAAACCTGGAAATGAAACACATTATCACCTAAAACATATAAAAGGAGTCTATTCTAGTATAATAAGTGCTATGTTTTATATTTAGTTCCTACTAAATTCATACCATATTTGGGTATAAATCATGAGAAGATAGCTGCACTGAGAGAACTCATGGTTTAGGTCCTGGCACAAAATTACATATCCTCAGTTGACCTAGTTCTCAATTTTCACAAATAGCAGGTTGACCTGTGCACCAAGAAGCATCTCCAAAATTCTGATTTTTATATCCCAGATTTCTTAGTAAACATCTAAAGAAGTGGCCTCTCAGATGAGTTTAATAATGAGGGTTCAATACATTTGGCACAAGCCCTTTAAGATCCTTAAATTCCCCTGTTATATTTCTTAAAAGGATAAGATGTTTCTATGTTAAACACTAATAGCATGAAACATGGACACAAAACATGAAGCTTCATGTAATACCTTCATAGAAAATGCTTATTTGAACAAGGAAATACATTTTATTGATTTGTCAGTAAGAATGAATGATGCATAAGTATACAAATTCCATCATCACCTCAACTTGTAGATTCAAAACATAATAAACCTTACAATTTTGGGGCAAAGACTCAAAATGCCAACCAGCAATAGACAACACATTATACTTATAAAAGATGTGTATCAAGTTATCTATGGCTCTCCAGTCAATAACTGTAACCTTAATATAGTTTCTTCATAACATTTAATGGAATATAATCAATAATTGACACATTATTTTCTACAATGATTTCTTTCACAGGATTAAATGCATTTATAAAATAAAATTTGTTTCACTATATTGCCATCAGTTTCATTATTGATATTCAGATACAGCATAGAACCATTTGTTGATTTAAAGAGCTGATGGTAACATATAATGTTGTACTATTTAGCAATAGGATGTATTTTATGTATGATAATGATAAGGTATTCTTTTCTAGGAATGGATCTTCTAATCATCTTTGACACTTTAGGGATTAAGTAACAAGTTCAGATGATGTTTTGTTTTGTATAAAAATATTGCTTTAGTTCAATATTTAAATGACCATATGAAGTTCCACGTGACTCTGCTTCTATCCTTCCCCTGTCACCTGCCATTTATTTTCTGAGGATGGAGGTTCCATTCCCTCCATTAAGTGCTCCCATCAGTATCATATTCATGAATGTGCCTTATACCTCTGTATCACTGTGACAAATGAGATTGATCTAATGATGAGATTTGAACTTCCATAATTAAATTATTTCCTCTAAGAACTTCCTCAGGATACTGCAATATCCTAATGGTAGATAAAACCATTAATGCATGAGCTTCTGGGAACATTTGAGAAACAGACTATAACTATGGGCTTGTAGGTTGCTTGATCTGACTTCGTATTTAGTCTTTAAATGTACAAATAGAGATCAAACATGGATAATGGGTTTTGTTCTGTTTGTTGATACTGAGACTCCTGGAGCCCACATTGTCCTACAGTTATTATGGATCCATGTAGGCAAAGATGACATTTAACCTTAAATTCCTAAATATTTTGCCTGCATTTATTCAGTGATTATAGATGTGAACCAACATACATGCTCAAAATTACATGCACACACACACACACAAATGCACACACACATATATATATGTATTTACACACATATATAATATACATATACATATAAATGTGTATTAAAATATATGGTCTCTCATACATACTCATATATACAATATATGTGAAGTTCATTTACTGAGTAAGGATGTATGTGGATGTGTGTATGTGTGTGTGCCTTTATAAAAGCCCATAATATATATGAAAAGATAATCTTAAAATGTAAAGGAAAGGGAATATTAGGTATAGATGGCATAATTAAAACTGGATGATAATCCTCTTTCAATGAACCTGATATCCAGATGAGTGAGTAAACTTGACACTGTACCAAAGCCCAGGACCAGATAGGTTTAGTGCAGAGTTTTATCAGACCTTCAAAGAAGACCTAATACCAATATTCTTTAAACCACTCCACAAAATAAAAACAGAAGGTACTCTACCCAATTTGTTCTACAAAGCAACAATTACTCTTATATTTAAACCACACAAAGACCTAACAAAGAAAGAAAACTTCAGGTTAATTTCTCTTATGAATATCGATCTAAAAACACTCAATAAAATTCTTGCAAACTGAATCCAAGCACACATCAAAACAATCATCAACCTTGATGAAGTAGGCTTTATCCCAGGGATGCAGGGTTGGTTCAATATTTGGAAATCCATCAACGTAATTCACTATATAAACAAACTCAAAGAAAAAATCATATATATGATCATCACATTAGATGCTGAGAAAGCATTTGTCAAAATACAACATCCCTTCATGATGAAAAGTCTTGGAAAGTTCAGGAATTCAAGGCCCATATTTGAACATAATAAAAGCAATCTACAGTAAACCAGTAGCCAACATCAAACTAAATGGAGAGAAACTTGAAGCAATCCCACTAAAATCAGGGACTAGAAAAGGCTGCTCACTCTCTCCCTACCTATTCAATATTGTACTTGGATTCCTAACCAGAGCAATTAGACAACTAAAGGAGATCAAAGGGATATGAATTGGGAAGGAAGTAGTCAAATTGTCACTATTTGCTGATGATAGTATACTTAAGTGACCCCAAAAATTATACCAGAGAGCTCCTAAACCTGATAAACAAAGTAGCTGGATATAAAATTAACTCAAGAAAATCAGTGGCCTTCCTCTACACAAAGGATAAACAGGCTGAGAAAGAAATTAGGGAAACAAAACACTTCACAGTAGTCACAAATAATATAAAATACCTTGGTGTGATTCTAACTAAGCAAGTAAAAGAACTGTTTGACAAAAACTTCAAGTGCCTGAAGAAGAAAATTGAAGATCTCAGAAGATGGAAAAAACTCCCATGCTCATTGATTGGCAGGATTAATATAATAAAAATGGCCATCTTGCCAAAAGCAATCTACAAATTCAATTCAATTCCCATCAAAATTCCAACTCAATCTATCACAGACTTAGAAAGAGCAATTTGCAAATTCATCTGTAATAACAAAAAACCCAGGATAGCCAAAACTATTCTCAACAATAAAGGAACCTCTGATGGAATCATCACCCGGGACCTTAAGCTGTACTACAGAGCAATTGTGATAAAAACTGCATGGTATTGGTACAGTGACAGGCAGGTAGATCAATGGAATAGAATTGAAGACCCAGAAATGAAACCACAAACCTATGGCCACTTGATCTTTAACAAAGAAGCTAAAACCATCCAGTGGAAAAAAGAAAGCATTTTCAACAAATGGTGCTGCCTCAACTGGCGGTTAGCATGTAGAAGAGGGTTAATTGATCCATTCTTATCTCTTTGTACGAAGCTCAAGTCCAAGTGGATCAAGGACCTCCACATAAAACCAGATACACTCAAACTAATAGAAAAGAAAGTGGGGAAGAGCCTCAAGCACATAGGCACAGGGGAAAATTTCCTGATCAGAACACCAATAGCTTATGCTCTAAGATCAAGAATCGAAAAATGGGAATTCATAAAATTGCAAAGCTTTTGTAAGACAAAAGACACTGTCAATAGGACAAAGCAGCAACCAACAAATTTGGAAAAGATATTTACCAATCCTATATCTGATAGAGGGCTAATATCCAATATATACAAAGAACTCAAGAAGTTAGACTCCAGAGAACCAAATAACCCTATTAAAAAATGGAGTACAGAGCTAAACAAAGAATTCTCAACTGATGAATACTTAATGGCTGAGAAGCACCTAAAGAAATGTTCAACATCCTTAGTCATCAGGGAAAAGCAAATCAAAACAACCCTGAGATTCCACCTCATACCAGTCATAATGGCTAATATAAAAAAACCTAGGTGAGGCCAGGTGCTGGTGAGGTTGTGGAGAAAGAGGAACACTCCTTCATTGCTTCTTGGACTGCAAATTGGTACAACCATTCTGGAAATCAGTTTGGCAGTTCCTCTGGAAATTGCACATAGTACTACCAGAGAACTCACCTATACCACTCCTGGGCATATACCCAGAAGATGCTCCAACATGTAATAAGGACATATGCTCCACTATGTTCATAGCAGCCTTATTTATAATAGCCAGAAACTGGAGACAACCCAGATGTCCTTGAACAGAGGAATGGATACAGAAAATGTGGTACAGCTACACAATGGACTACTACTACTCAGCTATTAAAAACAATGAAGTTATGAAATTTTGGGGAAATGGATGGATCTGGAGAATATCATTCTGAGTGAGATAACCCAATCATAAAAGAACACACAAGGTATGCATTCTCTGATAAGTGGCAATTAACCCAGAAGATCAGAATACACAAAGTACAAACCACAAACCATAAGAAACTCAAGAAGAAGGAAGACCAAAGTGTGGATACTTCTTTCCTTCTTAAAAGGAGGAACAAAATATTCATGGAAGGAGTTGTAGAGACTAACTATGGAGCAGAGAATAAAGGACAATTCAGAAACTGCTCACCTGGGAATCCTTCCTATATTCAATCATCAAATCTAGCCACTCTTTTGGATATCAGCAAGTGCTGGATGACAGGGGCCTTATATAACTGTCTCCTGAGAGGCTCTGACAGCACCCGACTAATACAGAACTAGAGGCTCACAGCTATCCATTGGACTGAGTACAGGGTCTCCAATGAAGGAGCTAGATAAAGGATTCAAGGAGCTAAAGGGTTTGTAGCCCCTTAGGACAAACAACAATATGAACTAACTAGTACCCTCAGAGTTCCCAGGGACTAAAACTCCAACCAGAGTACACATGGTGGGACTCATGGCTCCAGCAGCATATGTATAGCAGAGGATGTCCAAGTCAGTCATCAATGTGAGGAGATTCCCTTAGCCCTATGAAGGTTCTATGCCCCAGTGTAGGGGAATGCCAGGGATAATAAACAGGAGGGGCTGGGGTGATTAGCAGGGGGAGGAAAGAGAGAACAGGGGCTTGTTTTAGTTTTTTATTTTATTTTATTTTATTTTATTTTTGGAGGGGAACCTGGGAAAGGAGATATTGTAAATAAAGAAAATATCTAATAAAAAATTAAAATTAAACAGAACATTTGTTTCCCAGAAATGAATTGAGGTGGATGAACATACTCTAAGGTTTAAGACAGATGAATGATTTTGCCTGGCTTTGTGGCTAATTCCAGTGTGGATAATCTGTTCTACCATTTCTTGTCCACTTCAAAGACAGAAGCTCTTACCAGAGGAGGAAAGCCAGTTTTGCTGTTATTAATATACAGTCTACTTTTCAATTCAACTTATTTGCTACTCTTAGTTTTTAATATGAAAAAACAGTAAAAATGCATCTTTTAAAATGCTTGTTCTTTCTACAAACATTAGCCTTTTACATAAAGGGACCTAGCATACCATTAGGATCTACTTATTGCATCAGCAAAGATGACAGTTTAAAAATGAGATGATAATTAAATCTCTAGCCTGCATAACTTCATACATTTTGGAGGTGGTAAGCCTAAATATGATGCCAATTTTCCTTTAAAACACAAACTTCCTGATGTTATAGATGTACAAAGTTAAGATTGCTAGGGAAGTGAGGGCATAGCAATGTGGCCATCCCTTTAATCATGGCACCTGGGAGGCAAAATCAGTTAGACTGCCATCAGTTCCAGGCTGCCCTAGTTTACATAGTGATCATCAAAGCCTGTGTAATGAGACCCTGTCGCACAAAAAGTAAGACAACAAAGATTGCAGGGAAATAAAGATGTTCATAACTAATATGAAACAATATATTCAATATATAGCTTAGTAATGAGACTCAAGTTTTGATAAGAATCCCTGCATATGGGTGTTAGGTAGTAAGAGTGGGAAAGATACATTTGAGATATTTGCTAAACCAAAATTACAACCTGCTGTATCTGAGAGTCATGGTTAAAATATGACTGAGTCCAAGTACAAGACAGTTTTATATATTCCTTATTGTATGTTGCAAGCCACAGAACAGGGTTGGGAATGAAGAAGTTAAGTCTGTGAGACATATTAAAGTGTAATGCTCACTTTAAAAGACAAGGCTTAAGTAAAATTTCCAAATAGAACTATAACTAGTCCTCTAATAAACTCAATTTATTATTATAATTTTATGAGCTTTATAGAATCTACTAAAACATATTTGTAGTCTTGTTGGAGGAAATGTATCACTGAGGCCTCAAATGATCCATCTTATTTCCAGTCTCTCTCTCTCTCTCTCTCTCTCTCTCTCTCTCTCTCTCTCTCTCTCTCTCTCTTTCTCTCTCTGCCCATTACTTGAAGATGAAGATGTGAAAACTCTAGTAGTACTATGTCCAATTTCCTGAGGAAGTGCCAAACTGATTTCTAGAGTGGTTGTACCAGCTTGCAATCCCATCAGCAATAAAGGAGTGTTCCTCTTTCTCCACAACCTCACCAGCATCTGCTGTCACCTGAGTTTTTGATCTTAGCCATCCTGACTGGTGTGAGGTGGAATCTCAGGGTTGTTTGATTTGCATTTCCCTGATGACTAACAATGTTGAACATTTCTTTAGGTGCTCCTCAGCCATTCGGTATTCCTTAGTTGAGAATTCTTTGTTTAGCTCTGACCCCATTTTTAATAGGGTTATTTAGTTCTCTGGGTGTAACTTCCTGAGTTCTTTGTATATGTTGGATATTAGCCCTCAATCAGATAATAGGATTGGTAAAGAACTTTTCTTTACCAATCAACCTGTTGGTTGCCACTTTTTCCTATTGACAGTGTCCTTTGCCTTACAGAAGCTTTGTAATTTTATGAGGTCCAATTGGTCAATTCATGATCTTAGTGCATAAGCTATTGGTGTTCTGTTCAGGAAACATTCCCTTGTGCCTATGTGCTCGAGGCTCTTCCCCACTTTCTTTTCTATTAGTTTCAGTGTATCTGGTTTTATGTGGAGGTCCTTGGTCCACTTGGACTTGGGCTTTGTACAAGGAGATAGGAATTGATCCATTTGCATAATTCTCCATGTTAACTGCCAGTTGAGCCAGCACCATTTGTTGAAAATGCTGTCTTTTTTCCACTGGATGGTTTTAGCTCCTTTGTCAAAGATCAAGTGACTATAAATGTGTAGGTTCATTTCTGGGTCTTCAACTCTATTCCATTGATCCACCTGCCTGTCACTGCACCAATACCATGCAGTTTTTTGTTTTGTTTGTTTTGTTTTTATCACAATTGCTCTGTAATAAAGCTTAAGGCCAGGAATTGTGATGCCACCAGAGGTTCTTTTATTGTTAAGAATAGTTTTAGCTATTCTAGATTTTTTGTTATAAAGATGAATTTGCAAATTGCTCTTTCCAAGTCTGTGATGGATTGAGTTGGAATTTTGATGGGGATTGAATTGAATATGTAGATTGTTTTTGGCAAGATGGCCATTTTTACTATATTAATCCTGCCAATCCACAAGTATGAGAGATTTTTCCATCTTCTGAGATCTTCTTCAATTTCCTTCTTCAGAGACTTGAAGTTCTTGTCATACAGATTTTTACTTGCTTAGTTAGAGTGACACCAAGGTATTTTATATCATTTGTGACTATTGTGAAGGGTGTTGTTTCCCTAATTTCCTTCTCAGCCTGTTTATCCTTTGTGTGGAGTAAAGCCACTGATTTACTTGAGTTAATTTTATATCCAGTACTTTGCTGAAGTTGTTTATCAGGCTTAGGAGTTCTCTGGTGGAATTTTTGGGGCCACTTAATTGTAGTATCATATCTTCAGCAAATAGTGATAACTTGACATCTTCCTTTCCAATTCGTATTCCTTTGATCTCCTTTTGTTGCTCTGGCTAGGACTTCAAGTACAATATTAAATAAGTAGGGAGAGAGTGGGTAGCCTTTACTAGTCCCTTATTTTAGTCGGATTGCTTCAAGTTTCTCTCCATTTAGTTTGATGTTGGCTACTGGTTTGCTGTATATTGCCTTTACTATGGGACTTGAATTCCTGATCTTTCCAAGACTTTTATCATGAAGGGGTATTGGTTTTTCTCAAATGCTCTCTCAGCATCTAATGATATGATCATATGTTTTGTTTTTTATTTCAGTTTGTTTATATAGTGAATTATCCCTGAGATGAAGCCTAATTGATTATGATGGATGAACAATTTTATGTGTCTTGGATTCGGTTGGCAAGAATTTTATTGAGTATTTCTGCATCGATATTCATAAGGGAATTTGGTCTGAAGTTTTCTTAGTACTACCAGAGGACCCAGCTATACCATTCCTGGGTAAATACCCAAAATATGCTCCAACATGCAACAAGGACTCATGCTCCACTATGTTCACAACAGCCGTATTTACAATAGCTAGAAACTAGAAACAAACCAGATGTCCCTCATCAGAAGAATGGATACAGAAAATATCATACATTTGCCCAATGGAGTAGTACTCAGCTATTAAAAACAATGAATTTATGAAATTCTTAGGCAAATGGATGGACCTGGAGGATATCATCCTGAGTAAAGTAACCCAATCACAAAAGAACACACATGGTATGCACTCACTGATAAGTGGATATTAGCCCAGAAGCTCAGAATATGCAAAATACAATCTGCAATCCACAAAAAAACTCAAGAAGAAGGAAGACCAAAGTGTGGATACTTCAATCCTTCTTAGAAAGGGGAATAAAATACCTATTGAAGGAGTTGCAGAGACAAAATATGGAGCAGAGACTGAAGGAAGGACAACTAGAGACTGTTCCACCTGGGAATCCTTCCCATATTCAATTGCCAAACCCAGACACTATTGTGGATGCCAGCAAGTGCTGGCTGCCAGGAGCCTGATATAGCTGTCTCCTGAGGGGCTCTGACAGTGCCTGACTAACACAGAAGAGGCCTACAGCCATCAGTTGGACTGAGTACAGGGTCCCATTGAAGGAGCTAGAGAAAGAATCCAAGGAGCTGAAGGGTTTGCAGACCCTTTGGCCGAACAACAATATGAACTAACTAGTATCCTCAAAGCTCCCAGGGACTAAACCACCAACCAAAGAGTACACATGGTGGGACTCATGGCTCCAGCTGCATATGTAGCAGAGGATGGCCTAGTTGGTCAACAATGGGAGGACAGTTCCTTGGTCCTGTAGAGCTGGATGCCCCAGTGTAGGGGAATGCCAGAACTAGGAAGCTGGAGAGAGTGGGTTGGTGAGCAGGGAGAGAGGGGCGGGAACAATGTTTTTTTTGTTTTTGTTTTTCCAGATGGGAAACTGGGAAAGGAGATATCACTTGAATGTAAATAAAGAAAATATCTAACAACAACAACAAAGAAAAAGATGTAAAAACTCAGGTACTGCTCTAGAACCATGCCTGACTCTTATGCTGCCATGCTCCCCATCACTATGATTGCCTAGACTCTCATACCCTCCCTCTGAAACTGTAAGCATCAATTAAATTCTTTCATCCATTAAAGGTCTTGGCCATAATGACTTATCATAGCAATAGTAAAGTAACTAAGACAACCACCAAGCTTACCCTCAGAGTGAACGAATTTGCTTCTTAAAGTTGTTTTGAAGTTTGTTAATTGTTAATTGTGTTAATTGTTTTAAAGTTGTTTTGAAGTTTGTTAATTGTTTTAACAGTTGTTTGTAAAGTTTAACAAAGTAGCATTTAGATATATTGTTTATTCATTAAATCATATAACCAAACTGTCAAAGTAGATTAAAAATGACTCATTGTATATACCCACATAAAATGTCCTGGGAATATTTTTTTAATAAAAACTTACATAAAGTGTGATTTTAGCTTTGCAAAAAAAGAATATAGATGCTGAAATGTCTGTTGGAACTTCAATGTAATAATTACTCTTTCTAGAGAATATAATAAAGTGTTGTGTAAAGAAGTGTTATATTTTACAGTATAAAATTATCTAATATTTTATGGCATTTGTTTATTTCTTTTTGTTGTTTCTTTTATTTAAAAGTACTTTAAAAATGAAGCTACAACTTTATCTTTCTCACAGTGCTATCTTACATGTGAATATTGTAAACTTTAATTAGATGTTAGAGCATTTCATATTTTCTAATAAAAAACAAATAAATACCACCTTATTGTATAAAAGAGGAAATATGAGTATTGATTCCTACCAGGCCACTGGATCTTCTTTAATATATTCAGACATAATATGTTCCTAAAATTCTAAGACAAATAATTTTACAACAACCACTGGGGTACTCTTTCCTCACAGCCATCTGTTGGACTGAGAACAAAGTCCCCAGTGGAGGAGCTAGAGAAAGAACCCAAGGAGTTGAAGGTGTTTGCAAGTCCATAGGAGGAACAATATGAACCAACCAGTACCCCTCAGAGCACCCAGGGTCTAAACCAACCAAAGAATACACATGGAGGGACTCATGGCTCCAGGTGCATATGTAGCAGAGGATGGCCTTTGTGACATCAATGAGAAGAGAGGCCTTTGGTCTTGTGAAGTCTTGATGCCCCAGTTTAGGAGGAATGCCAGGACAGGGAAGTGGGAGAAGGTGGGTTAATGAGCAGGGAGGGGGGGCTGGTTGGATAGAGGGGTTCTCGGAGGGGATAAATGTAATGTAAATAAAGAAAACATCTAATTACAAAAAGAAAAAGAAAAAGTAAGAAATAGACAGGCATTACAGGTTAACTTTTGAAATGATATAAAAACAGATACAATGGAGCTGAGGAGATGGCTCAGTGGGTAAAGTGTTTGCTATATAGAATAACCATATCAGTTTAAATAGCTAGAATGTTGTGGAGGTCTGTCCTATGGGCTGCTATAGGGTACCTGGGATTTCTCAGAGGTGAAAAAGAATTGAACACCTGAGAAAGATCATAAAGATTAGTAAAAAGTGAATCATGTTTATTTAAGCAAAAGCAAAGAGCAGGCATTACCTGGTCTGGAAGGACAGTCTTCAGAGTTGGTAGCCTAGCTGGTGAACTCTGGGCTAAGCTTTGATAGTGCCTCTGGACTCTCCCCTCCTTTGATTTCTCTCATCCCAGCTGCAAACTGGGGTGTTATAACTGCTTATACTCATGCTACTATGTGGGAAGGTGATCTCTTTCCATCAGACCCCTTCCATGATGACCTAGTCCCTGATGACTCTTCATAAGGTTCCATAGAAATCTGGACATGGTGACACACTTCTGTAAGTGCTATACAAGATGAGACCCAGAGACAGGAGAATCACTTGAGCATGTGAGACTGGAGTAGGCCTTGGAGCCAAGGTAGAAAGTGAGGATCAAACCCTGAGGTTGTCCTCTGAGCTCTCCAGCCAGCTCTCCGGTACACATGCCTATAGTCACTGTGAGTTGTTCATGGCACTTTTGAACACTAGCCATTTTCTTTTAATGTTTTCCATTTGTTGTAAAAAGAAGGTTCATTGATGTGGGGTAAGAGCTAATATTACATATTTGTGATTATATGGACAAATATTAAGTATGTTGTTAACCATTATGTTGGTTTTGAGAGGTAACAGTTGTATATTCTCCTCTAGTATGCATGACTTCAATACCGCTGGATAAGGTTGGCAAGTTTTTTTTTTCTTTTGTTTAGCGAGATTTAGCCCAATTAGACAGCTGTTGGTTACTCCAAGGTACAAGTGCCATCATTGTACCTTTAGGGATATTTTGCTATGATAGATGGTTTTGATTTACGGGTGTCACAAGCTAGGTAGGACTATTGATTGCTTTTCTCCCTTGATAGCTTGCATAGAAATTTCCAGTACTATGACAGATAGTACACAGGGGAGGCTTTCATATAAGTTTCAGCTCAAATTCTCTGACTCAAGTCCCATCTCCACTGCATGGTGATGTCACCTATAAGGACGCATCCTCAACATTTAGGGGGGAAACAAGGGCAATAGCAATAGCCAATATTATTTGGAAGTCTCTTGGATTTCTGGATCAGAGGTCTCTTGTTCCTGATATTGAAATGTTTGTTAGTTTATGGTTCTCTGGGTTAGCATTGTCAGTCCAAATGCCAACTATTATAACTTGCTTCCTTTAAATGATATGCGTATATGTTACAGGTGATTTTATGGAAAGAAAAATAATATGATCCCAATAGCTTTTAAATATTAATCATTGGTGTTATTTTACCTCATTTCTCCCTCTCCTTCTATATTGAACTTCCTCAACCCTCCCCAATTAAAGCACAAACTATTTTTAATCCTCTTCCTCCATTATACAGCCTCTATCATACTATTATTTCCTCTAGCATACACTTCTTCCAAGTTCTCCTTTTACTTTTCTGACTCTTGTATTTATTCCAGACTTGATAATCACATCTGAGGATTTGGGGTTAGGAGTCTCAGATGAGAGAGCACAGAACACGTGTTTTTCTGGGTCTGAGTTTCCCTTGTCACTATAATATTTTCTCCTCTCCATTTACCTGCAAATTTCACAATTTTATTTTTCTTTGGAGCTGAGTAGTATCTGATAGTATATGTGTGCCACAACTTCATTATCCATTCATTAGTTGAAGGCCGTTTAGGTCATTTGTATTCCCAAGCTTTCATTAGTAGGGCAGCCACAAATTTTGTTAAATATCTTTTAAGTAAAGTGTTGAATCCTTTGGTGATATGCTAAGGGTGGTATAGCTGGGTCGTATGGTAGATATATCTTTAGGTATTTAAGAATTCTCCTCACTGATTTCCAGAGTGGCTGCACCATTTTCTGACTCCACAACCAGTGTATATGCATTATCCTATATCCCCTCCAGCATTTTGTTATCCTTTGTTTGTTCATTTTGCCTTTCTGATAGGAGTAAGATGAAATCCAAAAGTTGTTTTGGTCTTCATCTTCTGAATTACTATGGATGATGATATATGTTAAAACACCGTCTGTCCTCCTCCTCCTCCTCCTCCTCCTCCTCGGTCTCCTCCTCCTCCTTCTCCTGCTGCTGTTCCTCCTCCTCCTTCTTCTCTTTCTTTTTAAAATATTTCTTAGCCATGTTTATTTCTTCTTTTGAGAACTTTCTGTTCAGACTCAAAACTCGTTTTTTAATTGAGTCTCTTTTTTTACTTTTTGTTTTTGGTGTCTTTCATATATTCTGGATATTAATCTTCTGTCAAAAGTATACTTCACAGAAATACTTTATCACTCTGTCACATTTGCTTTTCTTCTCAATCATTCCCTTAGCCATATAAACACATTTTAGTTATACTGGTTCCCAGATTGTCAAATGTTTATCTTAATTCCTGGGAATTTTGAGTCCATATCAGAAAGCAGCCAAATAGGAATTGCAGAGACTTGGGGGAAAGGAGTAAGGCCCCTGATACTAGAAAAAATTCCAGAAAAAGTAAAGCCCATATCTGAAATGTTCGTGCATAACCTGAGCAGGGCAGAGTGCTGATGAGGTCAACAAAGTGCAGAAGATATGGGAAGAGCATCAGATGACCGGCATCAGGTGACAGAGCATCACCCCAATGCAGAGAAACCTGAACCACAGCAAGAGAGCAAGTATGTTTAGTAGTCTAGGGAGCTTAAAAACAAAAAGAGGAATTGGATACCAGAAACATTTTGTGATGCTGTAATGAGATCTGTTTGCTGGTGGACTCATGCCCCGAGGAATACAATGCAAGTCTTGTCATCTGAAACATGCTGAGTTAAAGAGAGAGAAATCTGCCTGGACAGATACTTGTAACATTACAATGTTTATAGAATGGTCAATTTCTTCCAATTTCTGCCTTATGACTCATTAGCCTATGAGATCACCCTGTTGAGATAGGGTACCAACTGCTTGAATAGAATTATGTTTTCTCTTAAGACCTGATGACTCCACACTTTTTTCTTTATCTAAATCCAGTTAGCTATGCATTCCCTCAGGTAACCAGATCATCTAGCTGGGGAGCTTGCACTGCATGCATAAAGCATTAGTATCAGGGGCTTTGCACCAGAGCATTATGGAGAACGGAGGAAAAACAGAAAATTGACACCCTTGACTACTTCCCTTTCTTGATTTGATCTTAACTCTCTCCCCAGGGCAGGTTCTTTCTTCGTTGGTCTCAGGGGATGCTTTGTCACTCACCACAATGAAGCATTTCAACTTTCCAGGAATGCAGATTTGTACAGTATCATATTAGGAAAAAGTAACACTGTTTGGAAATAGCTGAATGTTTTCCTTTCCTGGGGGAAAAGCCATGGAACAAAGTTGTTCAGCGTAATGCCACTTTACTGAGCAGACTGATGGTAATAAGCCTTGAGGCTTTTATAAGTGCATAATCTGTCATTTTGCTGTATTATTATTTTATAATATTTTCTGCTGATGGACTTGCATGCTTTTAACACAGTCCTCAGTACTGGTTTGGGTTCTCTAGATGCAGAATAGACATGCATACCTGTAGTCCTGATTTTTGGTTCTATAGCACCTCCTTATTGTTCTTCCTGCCAACATTGTAGTGAAACAAACAGGCTTTCCTTTTAGATTACTAAAACCAGAAAACATGAGCTAATTGCCACTTAGTGTTGGATCCCATGTCTTTGGAGTGGACCATCTACAATGAATAATTGGGGAAAAAGCCATTTTTTTTTTAAAAAAAGCCATGTAAAAAGCTGGTTTTGTGTATTAACTTGACACAGCTGGGGTTATCACAAAGAAATGAGCCTCCCCCCTTAAAGAAATACTCGATGAGATCCAGCTGTAAGGCATTTTCTCAATTAGTGATCAAGGAGGGAGGGCCCAGCCTATTGTGGGTGGTGCCATCCCTGGACTGGTAGTCCTGGGTTCTATAAGAAGGGATGCTGAGCAGGCCAGGGGAAGCAAGCCAATAAGCAGCCCCCCTCCAAGACCTCTGCATCAGCTTCTTGCCTCCAAGTTCTTGGCCTGTGTGAGTTCCTGTCCTGACTTCCTTTGGTGATGAACAATGATGTGGAAATATAAATGGGGTAAACTCTTCCCTCCCCAACTTGCTTCTTGGTCATGATGTTTTGTACAGGAAGACAAACCCTGACTAAGACACCATTTTTTAAAAAAGTGTGTATACATAGCCTATTGGTTCTGGTGTATCACTGAGAATGGCATACACTGAAACCATACCATTTTCTAGGTTGTGTCAAAATATTCCATGTAGTCCTTTTAGCAAGTTGATTTACAAGGTGGTGTATTGGCTAACTTTATGTCAGCTTGATAAAAGTTAGTCATTTGAGAAGAGGGTACTGCAACTAAGAAAATTCTTCCTCCAGATTAACCTCTGGGCAAGCCTTTAAAAGTAGTTTCTTGAGTGATGATTGATATGAGTTTTACCATATCAACCTTGGATAGACTCTGGACACTAAAGGGAAGTAAAGTGAGGAGCCCATAAGGAACAAACTAATAAACAGCACTCTCATGGTCTCTTCATCTGTATCTGCTTCTGGTATGTGCCTTGAGCTCTTCTTGACTTGACTTCCTTTGATGGACTATGATATAGAACTGTAAGCTTTAAATAACTCTTTTCACTCCAAGTTGCTTTAGGTCCTGGAGTTTTATCTCAGCAAACAAGGCCATAATTAAGATAGATGGAATATATAATATCTTCAGTATTTTTAACTTAATCTTGATATTGAAAGTTGGGTGTTGTATACGAACTCATGGTTCTCTCAATGTTATCCTCTTCCTCCTCTCAATGTTATCAATAGCTGGATAACATAACAGAAAAATCCATATTTAACTAGTAATCCATATCAAAAGAGGGACTGATCCAGAATTTAGCCAAGAACATATAAAGGCAGTGAACTTGGAGTCCCTCGTACATGTGTGCTTTTGCAACTCATGCTAAGACAGATGATTTCACTCTGAATAACAATAGTTAGAGCTACATATAAGTACTCTGACAGCTGGCCTCTGAAACATGTATATTTGTTTGGTGACAATATAGAAGTACTGCCTGTTAATTTAAAAAATGTCAAAAATTTAAGATATGTAAAAATAATAACTAATAAATAACATGTAAAAATAATAGAAATAAAAGCACACTTCCTTTTCTAACCTAAGTAAGTTGTGTTAGATATTTTCTTTCAGAACGGCCTTAGTAAATACAACAGCATTCTGTTACAAGTAAAACCAGTGACGACCTTTTAAATCTTATTTAAAGCTGAGTTACTCAGCTTCCTTTGGCTTACTCATACCTCATAGAATCAAATATTCTTACTCAAAAAATTAAAATGACTCTTGGTCTTTTATAGTTAGCCCATAATGACCTCTGAAAATGAGCACAGATATCATTAATTACTAGTTGTATTCCAGAATATTCTTGTAGTGATACTGGAAAAGTGTGGTGATAGAATATTGTCTCTACAAAATTATCAGAGCTAAGCATATTTGGTATGTGCATATAAAATCAGGAAATGTGTAACAATACAAAGTGTAGTTTCTCATTAACTCCTGCTACATCTTCTTTTCACCAAGTCAGAGATAATACAAACCCTCAGTGGCCTTACCATCCAGACTCCTCCTTGTACATATATGAACACTTGAATGAACAGAGACTCCTCCTTGTACATAAAAGAACACTTGGATGAACAGAGGTAAAGTGAACTGAATGGGGTTACACAAACAGTTATGGTCAGTCAGTGACTAGCATATCCCATCCAAGGGCTTTTTCCATGTAAATGCATTTGTCTGGGAAGAGACATGGCTTTCAAACCCAAACTTCTGGGCAACCATCTCCATAGAGTCCGATTTTGGACATAAATTTCATCTTTTCCCTCTCAAAGGGGAAAAATGTTACTTTTACAACAACTCTGAAACCCAAGAGTGTGTAAAATACACCCCCTTTTCTACCAACTAGGTCTTTGATGGCTGTTTCTTAAGCTTTTCTTCAATTCCCAAGAAGCTGCTCTTCCATCCTGTTGGCTCCCTATTGGCATAGCAATGGTGGTTTGTTTCAACACTACACTTTTCTTTTAGTGGTTTCATTCCAACAATTCCCCTTTAAACCATTGTCAGAATAGCACAGAACTATAGCCCACAGACTACACAAAGTTGATTTCTTCACAAATTCAACAGACTTCACTCACTTCAAAATGTTTCATTTTCCAAGATTTGCTAAGCACCCAACTATGTTATTCTAGGAAATCCTAGAATTGCAATCCTCTTATTCTGTTTCTGCAAGATTCTAGCCTCAAAGGCTTTATGAAGTAGCATGTATTATTCAGGCAGACTTCATCATGTACATGGGAATTCTTGGTTGAGGACTATAGAGAGGTCGACAATGGATTCTAAGACAGTATAAAAGGGTTCAGAATACCCCAAAAGGATATGCAATTCTTAAAGCTTTCCTCTTCAGCTGTGAGACCTGGGTGAAGTGATTGGGCCAAGGTCACTTTGAATTGATCCTGTAAGGGTAATCTGGGTAAACTATTGTTTAGTCAAGAATGATCTGGGCACTTAGTTTCACAGAATGTTAAAAAATTTACTATGAGAAGCCTAGGGAATAAAAACATTGGTATTCTGTTGCTTTCCTTCACTGAGCTTTCCTTTCTTGTTCTCCCAAGATATTTGTTATTGTTTGCTGACAACTGACACAAAGGCAAAGGGAAATAAAAGAATTTGGGATGTGGATACTTGCTTTGGTTTTTGGCTTTTGGCTTTTGGCTTTTTTGTCTTTTATATAGCTCTTCTCTCTATATTTCATGCCCCTCTTAAGTAAATCTCTAAATTCCATATTTTCTTTTCCTCTAACATTATAAGTTTGGCATCAGGTTTGTATATTTTATTTTTAACATAAAGTGTTTAGTATTCAATTCTCTTTCTAGAAATTCTGCTTTTCTAATGTCCAGAGTTCCTATCTATTCTTAACTTCTTCTAGAATGTCCTTTTCTTTGAGGATTCCACATGCAAATACAATGTATTTCAAATATATTTACTTTCTCTCCAATTCCTCCTTGATCGTTGTCCTGAATTCTCTTCCTCTTCACATCCTTTTTTTTTCTTGTTGGTTCTGTTTTTACAGTTCACCAAGTCTAAATCCTATGCCCTGTATACAAGTGGATGTGGGGCATTCACTGAAGAATATCCAACCTACTACAATCCACATCCCTAAAATAAACTGACTCTCCCTAGAGTAAACCATCCTCAGTTAGGAGTGGATGCCTATGTACGCCTTCTCTTATCTATGATAGAATGTTTCCTGGATGGATCTTGTGAAGATCTTATGAAGGAAACCATTTCTATAGTTGCTGTGAATTCAGAATACACTTTTTTTTTTCATTTTGGTATTCTCTGAAGAACTGGCTTCTAAAGTCTTCTGCTTCCTCCTCTGTAATTTTTGCTGAACCTTCAGGGAGGGTTATGATGTAGATGCCTTGTTTATTGCTGAACACTCCATAGACATTAATGAACCTATCTATTAATAGAAAGCAAATAGTCAGGAAGGGGCTTTAAGTTTTTAATTCTTCTAATTTTTGATAGAGTTCTTCATTCCAGATCAATTCTAAGTAACATGCCTGATTTAAATTATATTTTCCATGAGATATTTTCCAAAGATTTTTTTGATAGATTCACTCTTTTCTCAGAACTACTTTTCATTGCTCTTTCATTCCAATACAGCTTCCAAGAAATTCCAAAAACTCATAATCACACCTGGAATGAAAAGAAACTAAATCTCAACCAGAACCTGTCAAGATAGCTCAGATAGCTTCTCAAGCATGAATACTTGAGTTTACAACTCCATAATTCACTTAATACTGGGAGGGTGTAGAAACCCCCTAATAATGCAACCACTCACTCTGAAGGCAGAGACAGGGGATCCTGGGACAGGCTGCATAGCCGTACTATATATCCCAACTATCTACTTTTGTGTTCAAGTGAGGGTCATTGGCTACATGAATAATTGGAAAAGTACTAAGTAAGATACTCAATATTAGCCTTGACTCTCCAAGTATGCACAAGGGCAAGAACACCCCCACATGAGCCCACATACATGCAAGCACATGAACATGCATACCACAAATATATATGTAAAAGGTTACTATCACCACAAGAATTTATTAACATCACTTTTGGTTAATTTTGATTTGTTTGTTATATAAAACAATTTAGGAAGATACAAGGCTTACTGGAGTAAATTCTACCAGAAATGTAACAATTCTATAGTAAATCCAATGGGCCTCTGTTTACTTCCTTAATTTCCAGGAAAAGAAAAAAAACCACATGTATTTCAGCATAAGTCAGTGTCAATAAAAACTGTAAAGTAGGAAAGAGTGGACTTCAATATATGAGAATCCTTTAAGGCGTAAAAAGATTAGCGTATGATGAGGTGCCCTGGCCTGCTAGGGAAGGTGAAAGGAGAGGCTCCTGAGAGCACATCAGAAATGAGTTTGGCTCCAGATGAGCTGAGACAGAGCAGGCTGATGGAGCAGAGGGCATGGGTGCCAGGCTTATGGCTGTTCTCTTAGCTCTGTCCCTTCATTACAGAGTAAAGAACCAGAAATGAGAGATCAAGGTATTTTCTTTTGTCCTGTTACTTTTTCTTCTTCCACCCCCTCTTCTTGGAGCTTGTTGTAGATTTGTTTGTAAGGTAATTTTCCTAAAATTTGATTGGGATATATTCGAGAATGCAAGCATATTAAACAAGAAGGAAGCTCTGTGTGTTCTGATCCTGTAGAAACTGCAAAATAGAAGGGAAGGAAGATGAAGCAGGCTCTGCTTGCCTTTTCATTGTCAAGAGCTATACTCAGGTCCTGTCTTTAGCAGAGACTCTAAAGATTCCTATGCTCCCAAATAAATGGTTCCTTATCCCTTCTAGAGAATATTCAGTCAAATGTGAGAGTCAAATAACCAAATTTTTATGGAGAAATTTACTGATTATAATGGTAATTAAAAGATAATGTTTTCATAAACAAATCAAAAAGCGTTTTAGAAAAAAAAAATGTATGGTAGTGGCTGGGGCTATAATTCAGTGGGTACAGTACCTGTCCTGTACATAGGAAGCCCTGAATTCCATCCTTAACACTGCCCAAGCCAGGCTTGCTGTCATACTGCTGTAACCTTAGCACTTGGAATGAGGAGACAGGAAGATCCTCCTTCATAGCCATTCCTGATACCAGTATTATTGATCATTGAGGGTCCCTGTAATCTTTGTCAATATGCACTTAGATGTGAGAACCTCACAGATGATATATGACTCCAGTTAGTGTTAAATATTGACTCTTAACAGCACTAGCCAATGTACTGTCCTTGTCGGTTCCCAGAACCCAAGGAAGGCTCACAACTGCCTGTAACTGCTGCACCAGAAAGAGACAACTTTGTGCTCTGTACACACCTGTATCTCATGCTGACATAAGCATATGCAGATATTGGCGCACACAGACATAATAAAAATGACGATAACAATTAAAACTTTAAAAATAAAGCATTGCCTTTGGAATGTGTGATTAAAGTGTATGTAGAATAAGGGAGGTCTTGTGGTTGAACCACACACCCAAGAAACAATTGGGCTAGGGTTCCCCATTTGCTATTCATCAGCATTCAGAAGGTTCTAAAGTTCTGGGCTTGAGATTTTCATGAAAGATGGAGAGGAGTAACAAATTTGATTTTGTACCCATTTTAGCCATTTAAAACTATTACAAATGGGGCACAGAACATTTTATCTGTGTATAGAAGACAGAAATCAGCCTGAGCAATAAACTATCACTCTCAAGCCCCATTATTTGAGCATGGTAAACTACACCTATAACTTAAAAGCAGAATTGACTTCATGGAACTGAGACTCTAAACTGTTTTTCATGTTATTATTTCTATCTCTTATTTTACAAATTAATGATGGCTTTTAGGAAACTTCAAAGATAGTTGATGATAGAAAAGCTGAAAGTAGAGAGAACAGCTTTGCTTTTCACAGTTTATTCTGATCTTCCTAAGTTCAGTAAAGGGTTAGGTTGTACATGTGTTCAGTATTCTGAATGAGAAGAGATGAGTACATATAAACCGCAGAGGAGGTATAGGCAGATGCCAGCACAAAGGACACATGGACCCACAGTGGTGACAAGAAGATCAGTCCTGTCTGATATAGGCCTGAGAAGGGTTGTGAGAAGGAAAGCTCTCTAATGAACAGAAGAGCTCAGACACATACATACGGGGAAGTGAGAAGGCCGCAATACTAATGCCAAAGATTGTGACCAGACATCGTCACCCTGCCCTCCCTCTTATACTGTGGGTGATTATCTTCGTAATAAAAGAAGGAAATTGAGAACAAGAAGTATCAAAATAAAACATTTCTACAAAGCAGGAAAACACAGTAAGTGTTGCTCAGCATCCAGGAAAATAAGACTGCAGAGGTGAACACTGAACTTTTCACTGGCTAGCAGCACAGGGCAGTGCTCTGCAGAATACACAGGAATCTCAGAAGGCACTCCAAGTTCCTCACACACCACGGTCATGTGGATCACTGTCCTTTCTTACAGTTGCCAGGAGAGGTTCACCTATTCCTTCCTTACTCCCTCTCCTTCTGAGGTGGCACCTTCTACGCAGTGTTCGCAGTGTCTTTCTGCTTCAGCCTCCATAGTTTCTGAGATGATAGGCTTTTGTTACCATTAAGCGTGTCTTGCTTACACACTTTGTTTTGCAATATACTTCTTCTGGGAACTTAAACTGATAGGCCTAAGTTAATCCATAATATTTTACCAGAGAGCAGTATGATATAAGCATGTAATCCAGTTTTAACACATCTGATAAAAAGAGAAATTTCCTTGAACTTGTGTGAAATATATTTTCATACAGGAAAATGGGGAAAAGCTCCATTGTCCTTTGGTCTTCTTTTTCTCAAGATCTATCCCAATACACACACATACAAACACACACACACATACACACACATACACACATATATATTTATATATACTGTATACACACATATACACACTTACACACACAAAGACACACATATTAAAGTGCTCCAGCAGTTATTCTATGACTAAGCTTGAGGGGAAAGGCAGACTGAACAGCAAGTAAAAATACAGAAAAACAACAACAAGAACAACAGCAAAGCTGTCTTAGTTACTTTTCTGTTGCTGTGATAAGATACCATAGCCAAGGCCACTTACAGAAGAGTTTATTTAGGACTTACAACTTCAGAGAATTAGAGGCTATGGCCACTATAACAAAATTATAGCTATAAGGACAATGCTGGTCTATAGCTGAGACCTTACATCTTGAGACACAATCTAGGCAGAGAGAACACACCATGAAAGGCATGAAGCTAATGAGACCTCAAATCCCATGCACAAAGACATCCCTCTTCCAATAAGGCATTGCCTCCTAATCCTTCCCAAACTGTTCTGCTAACTGGTACCAGATTTTGAAATCTATGAGCCCTTCTCTTTCAAAGTACATATAAGTTTATAGGGAAATGTTAAGGTGAAATCCATGTCATTACTTGCTAATAAAAAATAATGTAAAAGCTGAGTTTGACAGAGCAGATTAAAAACTGCACTTGGGCTGCCATAATGGCACTCACTGTTAAACTCAGCACTTATGAGGCAGAGCCTGTTGTTCTCTGTGAGTCTGAGGTCACTCTAGACTAAATAGTGAATTCTATACCAGCTACTGCCTACTTAGGGATACTTTGTCTCCATAATTAAAATAAAATAAAATAAATTTAGCTTTAAAAAAATAAATAAATTGAGCTTTTGAAAATAGTACTGGATTTTTACATCAGTTGAAATAATTGACTTCAGACTTCTAGCTATATTTAATAATTCAATGGCTTTGTTTGTTTTGCCACCATGAACCAATTTTATTCTGCTATTTTCATTCTACAAATTAAAATGCATTTCCTGTGGTGATTAAATAGCATCTTAAAATGGCCTCATAGCTTTCTTGAACAATTGATGTTTTAGGAAGCAAGGCTGAATGTAGAAAGAGATATTAAATGACGGATGTTAGAGAAAATGAGATAGGTCCTTTAATTGAAGCTTTGATGATATATAGTCTCTAATCTTTTATGATGGTATAGAGAGTTTAAAAAGGGATATTGGGAAATATGAACAATAAACTGGAATAACACACATACATACATGCATATGCACACACATACAGAGAGGGAAAAACTATACATACATATATACATATTATATATATTACAATATATGTGTATAATACAATATATATGTATATAATACAAAGTATAATTTATTTATGTGGTTATGTGTTGTAACTCATTCTTTCACAGTTAAAGTCTAGCAACATGGAGAGTAAAAACTGAATGGTTCATAATTAAGCATTAGAATGGTGATATAAGTAGACTATTATTAGGCTGTCAAAATAACACATGAAAGAACTTAGTATGTTTGCTATGTAATGACCGTTCACTAAATTTCTGTTAAATTTTGATGATACTTCAGGGTCCCTGTTTTTTTTAATAAAAGCAACATCAATATCATGCTCCTCAAAAAGGACGGCACTTAACTATGTTTCAGGCATCAGTAATATTGGAATTTCTCATACACTAACTCAGTTTGGAAGACAGAAAAGGAAATGTGGACTCCAGATTGCAATACCATTTTGGCAATTTAGTGACTCTGGCATTGAGAGAAGCTCTCTAAAGGGAAGGAGCTTCCACCAGAGTGTGCTGCTGGCACAAATTACTTGAAAAAAATTCTGGTCCACCTGCACAGGTCATCAAATTTAAAGCAATTCAAATAGTTAGAGACTCTTTGGCTATGGATTGCTACAAAGCAAGGGCAGGAAATTTAATTTCTAGATCCCTGCAGTTTCAAGAGGGAAACAAACAAAGTCCTCAGTGCACATGAAGGGACTGACAGTTTCCAAGGAACTTGAAATTTGTAGAGCTGTGCACAAGGCAGTTAGTATCTACTACATATACCTTTAATTATTTCCTTCTCTAGAAATTTGTCCCAATTTTCTGGAAATGTGTGATATAGTTAGCTGGACACATATTGGATGTGAACAGATGAATATTGGGACTTTGTTGATAAAGTACACACACTCCCATCTGTTCTTTTTATGGAGATCCCAACTGCCTTGCTCTGAGACTGATCCTCTTCAGTACAAGATAGTCTCAGCCTCTGCTTTCACAGTGTCCTAGGTTCATTTCTGTTGCTGTGATAAGACAACCTGACCAAAACCAAATTATTGAAAAAGGGTTATCTGTCTTACAATTCTGAGTTATAGTCCATTATCCTGGTGGAAGTTAGGGCAGGAACTCAAGCAGTTAATCCTGTCACAAATGGCAACAGTAAAGACAGAATAAATATGCCCTTGCTTGCTCCCTTCCTCTCATCTAGATTTATCTTGTTCTATATAGTTTAATATCCCCTACCTAGGGAATGGTACTGCCCATGGTGAAATGTGTCTTCAAAGTCAACTAACGATCGAAATAATCCTTCACAGAAAAGCCCATTGGCCTAGGCACTTAATCATTAATACTGTTCCCAAGTGACTGTACATTGTGTCAATTTGACACAGTTTTAACTATCTACCTCAACTGCCTCCTCAATCACCTTTGGTTTTCTTCCACTAATGGAAACTCTGTTTGTCAGGACACAATGTACCTAATACTTCCTTTTGATTGCCATAAGCTTTTTCCTAGACTTTACCATCACAGACATTCTCAATGTTCTAAAATTATGTTGTTTTATAACTCCCTCTTTCTGTTTCAACTCACCATTCCAAATATAAATTCAAATCTCCCTCCATAACCTGATCTATGAAAATGGTAAACTAGAATTTGAGGGTACAAAACACAGGCTTTTGTGCATTCTATCTAGAATAACCAATTAAAAATTATTTAGTTGATTTGTTTCTCTGTGAAATGCTAGTATTTTACAACCTTCCCTAACCTAAAGAAAGAGATGCCCATGAACATACAAGAAGCCTATAGAACTCCAAATAGACTGGACCAGAAAAGAAATTCCTCCTGCCTCATAATAGTCAAAACACCAAATGCACAAAACAAAAAAAGAATATTAAAAGCAGTGAGAGAAAAAGGTCAAGTAACATATAAAAGCAGACCTATCAGAATTATACCAGACTTCTCACCAGAGACTATTAAAGCCAGAAGATCATGGGTTGATGTCATACAGACCTTAAGAGAACACAGATGCCAGCCCAGGCCACTATACTCAGCAAAACTCTCAATTACCATAGATGGAGAAACCAAATTATTCCATTACAAAACCAAATTTACACAATATATTTCCATAAATCTAGCCCTTCAAAGGGCAATAAATGGAAAACTTCAACACAAGGAGGGAAACTACATCCTAGAAAAAGCAAAAAAGTAATTTTCCAACAAATTTAAAAAGAAGATAGCCACATGAACAGATTTCCAATTCGAACCACAAAAATAACAGGAAAAACAACTTTCCTTAATATTATTAATATCAATGGACTCAATTCCCCAATAAAAAGGCATAGACTATCAGATTGGGTACATAAACAGGACCCAACATTTTGTTGCATACAGAAAACCCACCTGAGTGACAAAGAAACTACATTACAATAAAAGGATGAAAAACAATTCTCCAAGCCAATGGTTCCAAGAAAAAAGCTGGAGTAGCTATTCTCATATCAAATAAAATAGACTTTTACCCTAAAGTAATCAAAAAAGATAAGGAGGGACACTTCATATTCATCAAAGGTATGATCTACCAAGAGGAACTATCAATTCTTAACTTCTATGCTCCAAATGCAAGGGCATCTACATTCATACAAGAAACTTTACTAAACCTCAAAACACACATTGCACTGCACACAATAATAGTGGGAGATTTCAACACCCTACTCTCTGCAATGGACAGATCATGGAAACAGAAACTAAACAGAGACACTGTGAAACTAACAGAAGTTATGAAACAGATGGATTTAACAGATATCTATAGAACTTTTTATCCTAAAAAAAAAGGATATACCTTCTTCTCAGCACCTCAGAGTACCTTCTAAAAAACTGACCATATAATTGGTCACAGATCAGGCCTCAACAGATACAAGAAGTCTGAAATAATTCCTTGCATCCTATCAGTTCACCATGGACTAAGGCTGTTCCTCAATAACAACATAAACAATAGAATGCCCACACACACATGGAAGCTCAACAATACTCTACTCAATGATAACGTGGTCAAGGAAGAAATAAGAAAGAAATTAAAGACTTTCTTGAGTTTAATGAAAATGAAGCCACAACATACCCAAACTTATAGGACACATGAAAACAGTCTTAAAAGGAAAGCTCATAGCTTTAAGTGCCTCCAAAAAGAAACAGGAGAGAGCACATACCAGCAATTTAACAGCATATCTGAAAGCTCTAGAACAAAAAGAAGTAAATTCGCCAAAGAGGAGTCAAAAGCAAGAAATAATCAAACTCAGGGCTGAAATCAACCAAATAGAAACAAAAAGAACTATACAAAAAAATCAACCAAACCAGGAGCTGGTTCTTTGAGAAAATCAACAAAATAGATGAACCCTTAGCCCGAATAACTAGAGGGCACAGAGACATTATCCTAATTAACAAGATCAGAAATGAAATGGGAGACATGACAACAGACACTGATGAAATCCAAAAAATCATGAGAGCCTACTACAAAAGCCTACATTCAAAAAAACTGGAAAACCTGGAAGAAATGGACAATTTTCTAGACAGATACCAGGTACAAAAGTTAAATCAAGATCAAGTCAACAATCTAAACAGTCCCATATCTGCTCATGAAATAGAAACAATCATTAATAGTCTCCCAACAAAAAAAGCCCAGGACCAGATGGGTTTAGTGCAGAGTTTAATCAGACCTTCAAAGAAAACCTAATAGAATACTCTTCAAACTATTCCATAAAATAGAAAGAGAAGGTGATCCTCCCAATTCATTCTAATAAGCCACAATTACTCTTATACTTAAACCACACAATGACATAACAAAGAAAAAAAACTTCAGGCCAATTTCCCTTATTAATATCTATGAAAAAATACTCAATAAAATTCTTGTAAACTGAATCCAAGAACACACCAAAATGATCATTCATCATGATCAAGTAGGCTTCATCTCAGGGATGCAGGGATGGTTCAATATTTGGAAATTTATCAAATTAATTCACTATATAAAAAAATGAAATAAAAAATATGATCATATCATTAGATGCTGAGAAAGCATTTGACAAAACCAACACCCCTTCATGATAAAAGTCTTGGAAGGATCAGGAATTCAAGGCCCATTCCTAAACATAGTAAAAGCAATATACAGCAAACCAGTAGCCAACATCAAGCTAAATAGAATCTTGAAGCAATCCTACAAATCTAAGGAACTAGACAAGGCTGCCTACTCTTTCCCTACCTATTCAATATTGTACTTGAAGTCCTAGCCAGAGCAATTAGACAACAAAGGAGATCAAAGGGATACGAATTGGAAGAGAAGAAGTCAAATTATCACTATTTGCTGATGATATGTTAGTATACTTAAGTGACCCCAAAAATTACACCAGAGAGCTCCTAAACCTGATAAACAACTTCAGCAAAATAGCTGGATATAAAATTAACTCAAGAAAATCAGTGGCCTTCCTCTACACAAAGGATAAACAGGTGGAGAAAGAAATTAGGGAAACAACAGCCTTCACAATAGTCACAAATAATATAAAATACCTTGATGTAACTCTAACTTAGAAGTAAAAGAACTGTTTGACAAAAACTTCAAGTCTCTGAAGAAGGAAATTGAAGAAGATCTCAGGAGATGGAAAGATCTCCCATGCTCATGGATTGCCAGGATTAATATAGTAAAAATGGCCATCTTGCTGAAAGCAATCTACAGATTCAATGTAATCCCCATCAAAATTCCAACTCAAATCTTCACAGACTTAGAAAGATCAATTTGAAAATTCATCTGGATTAAAAAAAAATCAGAATAGACAAAAATATTCTCAACAATAAAGGAACCTCTGGTGGAATCACCATCCCAAACCATAAGCTGTACTACAGAGCAATTGTGACAAAAATTGCATGGTATTGGTACAGTGACAGACAGGTAGATCAATGGAATAAAATTGAAGACCCAGAAATGAAACCACAAACCTATGGCCACATGATCTTTGACAAAAGAGTTAAAACCATCCAGTGGAAAAAGACAGCATTTTCAACAAATGGTGCTGGCTCAACTGGCAGTTAGCATGTAGAAGATGGTTAATTGATCCATTCTTATCGTTTTGTACAAAGCTCAAGTCCAAGTGGATCAAGGACCTCCACATAAAACCAGATACACTCAAACTAATAGAAAGGAAGTGAGGAAGAGCCTCAAACACATAGGCACAAAGAAAAATTTCTGAACAGAACACCAATAGTTTATGCTCTAAAATCAAGAATTGACAAAAGGGACCCCATAAAGTTGCAAAGCTTCTGTAAGGCAAAAGACACTGTCAATAGGACAAAAACAGCAACCAACAAATTGGGAAAAGATCTTTACCATTCCTATATCTGATAGATGGCTAATATTCAATATATACAAAAAACTCAAGAAGTTAGACTCCAGAGAACCAAATAACCCTATTAAAAATGGGGTACAGAGCTAAACAAAGAATTCTCAACTGACGAATACTGAATGGCTCAGAGGCACCTAAAGAAATTTTCAACATACTTAGTCATCAGGGAAATGGAAACCAAAACAACCCTGAGATTCTACCTCACTCCAGTCATAATGGCTAGAATTAAAACCTCAGGTGACAGCAGATGCTAGAAAGTTTGTGGAGAAAGAGGAACACTCCTTCATTGCTGGTGGAATTGCAAGCTGGTACAACCACTCTGGAAATCAGTTTGGCAGTTCCTCCAGAAATTGGACATAGTACTACCAGAGGACCCAGCTATACCACTCCTAGGCAATATACCCAGGTGATGCTCCAACATGTAACAAGGACACATGCTCCACTATGTTCAATAGCAGCCTTATTTATAATAGCCAGAAACTGGAAACAACCCAGATGTCCCTCAACAGAGGAATGGATACAGAAATGTGGTACAGCTACACAATAGAGTACTACTCAGTGATTAAAAACAATGAATCTATGAAATTCTTGGGGAAATGGATGGACCTGGAAAATATCATCCTGAGTGAGGTAACCCAATCACAAAAGAACACACATGTTATGCACTCTCTGATAAGTAGATATTAGCCCAGAAGTTCAGAATACACAAAGTACAAGACAGAAACCAAAAGAAACTCAAGAAGAAAGACCAAAGTGAGAATACTTAGTTCCTTCTTAAAAGGGGGAACAAAATACTCATGGAAGGAGTTGTAGAGGCTAACTATCGAGCAGAGACTAAAGGAAGCACAATTCAGAGACTGCTCCACTGGGAAATCCTTCCCATATTCAAGCATCAAATCTATACACTATTGTGGATGGCAGCAAGTGCTGGATGACAGGAGCCTGAGACAGTTTTCTCCTGAGAGGCTCTGACAGTACCCAACTAATACAGAAGTAGAGGCTCACAACCATCCATTGGACTGAGTACAGGTTCCCAATGAAAGAGCTAGAGAAAGGATCCAAGGAGCTGAAGGGTTTGCAGCCCCTTAGGAGGAACAATAATATGAACTAACTAGTACCCTCAGAGCTCCCAGCGACTAAAACTTCAACCAAAGAGTACACATTGTGGAACTCATGGCTCCAACAGCATGCATATAGCAGAGAATGGCCAAGCTGGTCATCAATGGGAAGAGAGGACCTTGGCCTTGTGAAGGTTCTATGATCCAGTGTAGGGGAATGCCTGAGCCAGGAAATGGGAGAGAATGGGGTGCTCAGCAGGGGGAAGGGGAAAGAACAGGGGATTGTTTTAGTTTTTTGTTTTTTTATTTTATTTTTTCTTATTTTATTTTATTTTATTTTATTTTATTTTATTTTATTTTATTTTATTTTATTTTGGAGGGGAACCTGGGAAAGGAGGTATTGTAAATTAGAAAACATCTAATAAAAAATGTTCTCTGTGTACTTTTTCTCCTATCTGTATTTCCAAGAAGGAGTAGTACTTTCCTTCCTTAGTCTCAACTCCCTGAGTGGTGTACATTCATGTAAGAAATTTAATTCTCAACACTTTACTCTTTTTTTTAAATATTTGTTTACTTATTACATATATGGAAGTACACTGTAGGTATCTTCAGACACCCCAGAAGAAGTCATCAGATCTCATTAAGGATGGTTGTAAGCCACCATGTGGTTGCTGGGATTTGAATTCTGGACCTTCAGAAGAGCAGTCAGTGCTCTTAACCACTGAGCCATCTCTCCAGCCCAAACTCTTTACTTTTACAAGGAGGCAAAGAAACATCAATTTCAAGACTCCATATGATTAGTGAAGGATGGCCCCAGGAACTACTTTATTCTCTTCTACCAAGTTTATTTTTTATTACTTTCCTTTACACATTAACAATATGAAATGTCTTGAAGAATTTAACACACCATCAAATCTTTGCCATTTAATAATAATACAGCATATCACCTAGGATCTCCTCTCCAGTGGAAGGTTGCATGTATTAATGAACAGGATACTGTTAACAATCTCCTTTAGATTATATTTAGTATCTTTATCTGCAAAGCAAACAGTTTAGAGCATATAGCTATAGTGCTATATTTGCTGTAAAACATGTTGATCACAGTCCTAGGCAACACTATAGGCATAAATGTAGTAAATAATGATATTACTAAAATGTTATAGCACTAAACTAACAATGTATAAGAAAACACAGTCTTTCCTTCAAAGAAATGATGATTAAAGCCATTCATCTAGTCTTCCAAATGTTGGGCAGTCAATAACAATCGCTATCACTTAAGTCATTGAAATGAAACATTAGTGAAATCTATAGAAAGGATTCATTCTGTTGTACCATACTATTTCATTCATATCTTCCCTTTTGAAGCCATGGTATAGAAGTATCCAAATTATTAGAACCATGATATAGGCTGGAAAATCCATTCCTCTAAATAGAATTGCTATCTAATCATTACTTTATGTCTTAACAACACTGTTGAGCATTGACTACATTCTTATGCTCCATTCCAAAAGCTATATATTACAATAAGAAGTAATTAAGTTCATAAATTACTTGTCCTTAAGGAAAGATTATTTTCACTGGGCCCCGTGAGACTTTAATGGAAGAAGACTCAACTAATGAGATAGATTCAAAGTATGAGAGTGATTTAAAAGAATGGAGATTCCACATTTCTGTTGTTGAAGATGGAAGAACCATAAGAAAGAGCATGGAATCCTCTGAGAACTGAGGGCCATGCTCTGTCTTGTACATTTATAGAGAGATGTTTAGGGACACATAACACTAAGGACTGTCTGTGGGGTCATATGGAAGCTGACTACATTAGAAACTTCTTTAAAATATTCATATACAAAATATATCTAAATGGAATAACCAAATAACAGGGAAGACAAACCTCTTCCCACTGAGTGAAACTTCCAATGCCAGGAAACATTACACATAACTGAACTGTTGGTAAAATCGGTCCCATGGATATCCCAAGCAACCCAGGCTATTCCCAAAGCTATTGGTTGCTCTCCATAATCTGATAGTGTTGAAGATAACACCTATGTATCTCATTGAATATAGAGAAGTTGCCCAACTAAAGCCTTCATCCCTAGTGACAAGTATTCATTGTACTCTGAGGTGCTTTGCACACTATCAGAGGAGATGACTAAACACTGGCAAAGCTATAAACTCTTTATCCTACAAAGATGATATATATTCCTAATATTCTTGTGCCCTAGGAGCATAGAAGTTGTGGGAGAAACCAACTGCTATCAAATACAATATCTATTCCATTAGATGGAACCAATGCCTTATACTACTCAGATAGCCAAGAACTTAAGACTAGAGAGTCCAGTAATTTAGGGAAAGAAGAAATACTACTGTTCTGCTAATGGAACATAGCAATAAAGTGACATCCTGCTATACCCATAGATCAGTGTCTTGCTTAGCCACCATCAGACAGAGAAGGTTCCTTCTATAGGAGAATGGAGGTAATAGACACACATTTAGACAACGTGCAGAGAGAAAGAGTCTATGGAAGCCCCATTTAGTTCCTAAATGGGATCTTTATATCAAACCTCTATGCTGAGTTTGGGAAACTATGAGGAAGAAGAGACAAAAGAGTATAAGGGCCAGTGCAACTGAAAAACACCAAGGGCATTCCAGACACAACACAATGATGCACAAATGAACTCACCACGATTATAGCAGCTTGCATAACAGATGCATAGGATGAGTCAAATGGGGTTCCAGCACTGAGAGGGGAAATGGATACACGGTCCCATCTATCACACAGGACCCATCTCCAATTAGCAACCACTAGCAGAGGAAATTTAGTTTCCTTCAGTGGCATCTCACTGGGTATACAAACCACATTAAGGAGGCTTCATGTCAGTAGCTGGCCAACACAAAACAAATTCGATGATACTTTTGGAGATGTTTATGTCTCATAATGCTTTGTTTGGGCATTTTTTTGTTTTGTTTTGTTTTGTTTTTCGAGACAGGGTTTCTCTGTATAGTCCTGGCTATATTGGAACTCACTCTGTAGACCAGGCTGGCCTTGAACTCAGAAATCTTCCTGCTTCTGCCTGCCAAGTGCTGGGATTAAAGGCGTGCTCCACCACCGCCTGGCTTTTATTTTCTTTTATTGAATATCTTCTTTATATACATTTCAAATGTTATCCCCTTTCCAGGTCTTGCCTCCAGAAACCCCCATCCCATCCTGCCTCCCACTGCCTCTATGAGGGTGCTGCTCCTCCACCCACCTACCTACCCACTCCCCTCTTCCTGCCCTGGCACTCCCCTACACTGGGCCATCAAACCTCCTCAGGACCAAGGGCCACTCTTCCACTGATGTCCAACAAGGCCATCCTTGCATATGCAGCCAGAGCCATGGGTTCCTCCATGTGTACTCTTTGGTTGGTGGTCCAGTCCCCAGGAATTCCAGGGGTCTGGCTGGTTGATACTCTTGCTCCCCCCATGGGGCTGCAAATCCCCTCAGTTCCTCCAGTCCCTTCTCCAAACCTCCATCAGGGAACACTGCACTCAGTCCAGTGGTTGGCTGCGAGCATCCACCTATCCACCTATGTATTTGTCAGACTTTGGAAGAGCCTCTGAAGCGACAGCTATATCAGGCTCCTGTCAGCAAGCACTTCCCAGCATCTGCAATAGAGTCCAAGTTTGGCAACTGTATATGGGCTGGATCTGTAGGTAGGGCAGTCTCTGGATGGCCTTTCCTTCAGTCTCTGCTCCACAATTTGTCTCCATATTTCCTCCTGTGAGTATTTTGTTTCTCCTTCTAAGAAGCACTGAAGCATCCACACTTTTTGTCTTCCTTCTTCTTGGGCTTCATGTGGTCTGTGAATTGTATCCTGGTTATTTGGAGCTTGTGAGCGTTCTGATATCCACATATCAGTGAGTGCATTCCATGTGTGTTCTTTTGCAATTGGGATACCTCACTCAGGATGATATTTTCTAGTTCTATTCATTTGCCTAAGAATTTCATGAAGTCATTGTTTTTAATAGCTGAGTAGTACTCCATTGTGTAAATGTACCACATTTTCTGTATCCACTCCTCTGTTGAGGGACATCTGGGTTGTTTCCAGCTTCTGGCTATTATGACTATGGCTGCTATAAATGTAGTAGAGCATGTGTCCTTATTACATGTTGGAGAATATTCTGGGTATATGCTCAGGAATGGTATAGCTGGGTCCTCAGGTCGTATGTCTTATTTCCTGAGGAACAGCCAGACTGTTTGGGCATTTTTAATTATTTTATTTGTTTATATTTCAAATGTTGCCCCCTTTCCAGTCTTTGCTCCATAAACCTCCCACAACATCCCCTTCTCCTTTGCTTCTAGGAGGGTGCTTCCCACTTACCCACCCACTCTTTCCTCACCCTTCTAGCATCCTGCTTTTCTCAGGCATCAAGCCTCCACAGGACCAAGAACCTAACCTCCCACTGAAGCCAGATAAGGCAATCTTCTGCTCTGTTTTCATTCTGTCTCATAAGTTTGGGTAGGGTGTGCTTTCATTTTCATTAAATTCTAGAATGTCTTTAGTTTCTGTATTTCTTCCCTGACCAAATTATCATTGTGTAGAGAGTGGTAGAGTTTCCATGAGTATGTAGGCTTTCTGTTGTTTTTGTTATTATTGAAGACCAGCCTTACTCCTTGGTGATCTGATAAAATACATGCAATTATTTAAATCATTTAATTGGGGCTTATTGAGGCTTATTTTGTGTCTGATTATATGGTCAATTTGTGGGAAGGTAACATGGGGTTCTGAGAATAAGGTATATTCTTTTGTTTTAGGGGGGGAATGTTCTATAGATATTTGCTAAATCCATTTGGTTAATAACTTCTGATAATTTCACTGTGTCTCTGTTTAGTTTCTATTCCCATGATCTTCCATTGGTGAGAGTGGGGTGTTGAACTCTCTCACTTATTATTGTGTGATGTTCAACATGTGCTTTAAGCTTTAGTAATGTTTCTTTTACAATTGTGGATGTCCTTCATTTGGGGCATGGAAGTTCAGGGTTGAGAGCTCATCTTGATGGATTTTTCCTTTGATGAGTATGAAGTGTCCTTTCCCATCTTTTTTGATAACTTTTGGTTTAAAGTCTATTTGTTGGATATTAGAATGGCTACTCCAGCTTGTTTCTTGGGAGCATTTTCTTGGGAAAAAAATTCCAGCCTTTACTCTCAGGTAATATTTGTCTTTATCACTGAGATATGTTCCCTGTATGCAGCAAAATGTTGGGTTCTGTTTAAGTATCCAGTCTGTTAGCTTATGTCTTTTTATTGAGGAACTGAGTCCATTGATGTTGAGAGATATTAAAGGCCAGTGATTGTTGGTTTGTGTTATTTTTGTTCTTAGAAGTCATATAATGTTTGTGTGCTTCTCTTCTTTTGGGTTCATTGCAAGCTGATTATTTTCTTGTTTTTTCTTGGGTGTCATTTCCATCCTTGTATTGTAGTAGGAGCCATGGAACTGCTGATGTTGGTGGTTTAGTCTCTGGGAGCTTTGAGAGGTCCTGTTAGTTTATACTTTTATTGTTCCTATGGGGCTGCAACCACCTTCAGCTCCTTCAGTCCTTCCTCTAACTCTTCCATTGTGGTTCCTGGAATCAGTTCAATGATTGGCTCTGAGTGTCTACATCTGTCTTAGTAAGGTGTGAGAAGAATGTCTCAGAGGACAGCCATACCAGGTTCTTCTCTGCAAGCACATCTTGGCATCAACAATATTGTCAGGGTTTGCTGTATGCAGATGGGATGGATTAGAAGAGATTATCATTGAATTTTTACAATCATAGTAAAAAAGAAAATAAGGCAATGATGAAAAAGATATTGAATTATTTACACATTACTGTTGATTTTAATATAAAATGTTTATGTAAAAATGAGATATGTATATATATGCATTAATAATTAGTTCTACATAGAGAAGGGTCTAGAGACATGTCTAGACACATAAGGCTTTCAGTAATAGTCCCAGTCTTCAGTAGAGGAAATAGTCTTATCTTCCATACTACTAGAAAGTCAAAGGAAGCTTTAATTTTTTAATTGATGGGAAATTAATCTGTGGTGCAGCACATATATAAAAGTTTAGAGCTAAAATGATTTTGGTATAGGGAATGGTTTTGTGATCTAAAATTCTCAAAACATATTTTTAGAGAAGGTACTAAAAGCACCAGACATGAAATGAAACAATAAAACTTGGTTCAAATTGATTCAAAACATGAGAATAAGAAATATATACTGAGAAAACATATTCTCAGTTTATATTTTTCAAAAAGTCAACTCAGTTTTTAAAATGATCCAATGATTTGGGCTGTGGAGATGGATCAATGTTTAAGAAATCAAAACCATATGATGGGGGGAAAAGCATCTTCAACAAATGGTGTGAAATAATGCAAATAGAACCATATTTATCACCTTGTACAAATCTCAAGACCAAGTGGATTGAAGACCTCAACATAAAATAGGATACACTAAGTCTAATAGAACAGAAAGTGGGAAATAGCCTTGAAAGCATTGGTACAGGAGGCAACTTCTGAACAGAACAATTGATAAATGGGACCTCATGCATAGGAAAAGCTTCTATACAGCAAAGTACACTGCCATTTGAACAAAATGGCAGCCTACAGATTGGGAAAAGATCTTCACTGAGGGTGCATATTCTACTTGTATAAACCCAAGGTTACATTACCAGCACACTGATCAGGCAGCTCACAACCCCATGGACCTCTAGCTCCTGGGGATGCGCTCTCCTCCTTTGACATCCACAGGCACTTTAGTAACATGCAAAAACCCACACTCAGACATATACACACATAATTCAAACTATATATTAATCTTTAATTTGAATAGCTTGAATAGAGTTTTAGTATAAGTATTCATACCTTAACAGTTTGTACACTGCTAGGGAACTACAAATGCCTTATTTATATGGGCTACTATCAGCCTTTACAAGTTAACTCAGGTCATTCAATATTAGCATATAATTTTAAAAGGGTTAAACATCTGCTTATAATTCAAAATCTATCATCACTTAATTCTGAAATCTAAACTTTCTTTCTAGGAGAAGTATTATTGCCAACACCTAACATAGTTATGATCCATTTATGAAGATGTTGTAGAGTGGTTGTACAGTTCAAAATCCTATCAGCAGTAAACAGGGTCACTCTTTCCCCACAGTCTCACCAGAACTTATGTCATTGGCTTCCATTCTGACTTACGTGAGCCATTTCTCTATCCCCGAAAATATTTTAGAGAATGTTTTGCATTTATTGTTTCAATAAGAACTCATATGACTCCCATGGCTAGGGACTTTGAATCATCATGGAGCAGCTGTGGCAAAAGAACATCTTTATCCAGTATGGCACCATCTACCATATCTAGTCTGATTTGTGTCTTAAACAGTGTATATTAATTGCAAATCCATCTGAGTCAGATGAGCATCTGTGCTGGTATAGGTTTACAGTGATGCAATATCTTAAGTTATTTGACAACATGCTAAAAAAAGTTTTAGTTAAATTTAATAAGTAAAAGTCTATGCAAGATAAAACCATTAAGTTAGAAGCAGTGTGACGACTGTGGTAGATGACAGGTAGGTAGACTAAGGAGTAGGTGCGCATTGCTACATCAGGACCACAATTTACAGCCATATTTCATAACAAGTAAGAGGAAACAAAAGTTATTTCAGTATGTCCCTAACATTGATTCATGTAAATTTGCATAATGCACCATGATGACGATGATAGGTAGAGAATAAAGAAAGATCATCTTAGCAATCTTATCAAAGTATTATCTGTTTTTCTTACAGGAGATAAGGGGAGTTAAAGGTGGAAGTTACTTAACAACTGGAAAATAAAATCTTGAAATCGAACCTATTTTTATTCCAACTTGAATCGTTGAGTTCTTTGCTAAAATGGCTGTGCCTTGGACTCCTTTGGGGCTGATCATTTACATTCTTCCCAATGTCTTTGCTAACTAACCATTTCAGCATTACAACTCAATTAAAGACACAGCCTGTTACTTTCTGGATGCTGGAGCTTGAGTCTACTATAGGAGAACTCAGAGCTCATTCAATGAGGCATGGCATTTAATTTCATTTGCAGAGTTTCTGCATCAGACTTTCTACAGTTTAAATGAGATCATCCATTGTTTACCCTTAGGCTAATAGGACTTCCATTGTTTGCTCACATTTAATGTCTTAATATCTTGGTTTCATTGTCTAATGTCAAATAGAAAATCAAATCGGTGACAGAGTTGAACATAGTGAAAAAAAAAAAACAAGCAAATAGACAAAAACTTCTGTTTATCATCTTCCTGTAGCTGTATGTTACATTGATAGAATTACAAATCTAAAACTGTCAGGATCAAGAAAATTATATTTACATGTATTGAGCCTGACACATGAAAACAAAGCAGAAGCTACAAGAACAACAACAAAAACTTCTGGTTTTATGATATATTAAAATTTATGGAGGCAAAATGTTTAAGGTGTGAAAATAATTTGATTTTTGTACTAAATTCTGAATGTTTTTTAAATTAACTTTTATATCCCTGATGTATATACACTGTGTGTATATACACACACACACACACACACACACACACACACACACTAACACAGTAACGCAGTATCACAGTCTTGAGATGTATTGTTCAAACTTATCCTGATCTGCAAGGAAAAGGGAATAGGAATGTATGAGGAAGCGAAAAGATGACATTGGATTATAGAAAAGACACAAATCTGAAATGAGAGAAAGAGAAGGATACCAAACAATCAAAATGAGTGTCTACTCTAAGGGAGTTTGAGACAGCAGTTATAATTCACAGTTTATCTAATTAAAGTAGAATTTTTACCTGTAAGGACAGATTAGCAATGTCAGTATGAGCACAAGCTGAACGGGCCTTCACAGTTCTTGCTCATCTTGGCTTGAAACCCAAGTGCAGCATTTTCAAGCATTTGAGCTGGAAACTAATTTGCAAGAGAGAATCTATTTATATAGTTTATGTGGCTTTAGTAATTAATTGGAGTATAACATATCTTACAAATTTAAAATTTGGAAAACAATTCCATTTTGATTGAATAAATTATTAAAATAGAGATAAACACTTGGAGACACAAAAAACACACTTGATTTGTTTTATTTCACAGGGGAAAGGTAAGCTGATAAACTCAAGAATTCTAGTTTATATATTCAAACCTAGAACTAAATTCAATGAGTGCTCGGAGCACAGTATGTTTACATTACAAGATTATTTTACATGTAAACCTTCTGGGATGAAATTATTCTTACTACTGCTATTTACTAAAAAGGAAAAAAAATCCTAATCAAATAAGTCATTTCATATAGGAATGCTTTCAAGTTTCAATGATTTTATTAGCAGCTAGGCATCCTATTCAGATATCATTGTTATATTGACCCAAGACTTCATGCTTCTTAACAGACACAGAATGCTGCTCTCTTTTCACTATTATAGTGCATTAACAACTAAAAGATCAGAGATCACTTCAGAGAGGTGACATTTGGCTAAGTTTCAAATTTCCATTTGCCACTTTTGAAGTTCAAATTCCGAACTATAGATTTCTACTTGTCCTGTTATATTGAAAGATCAAAAACTCAGATGATAGCAGATGCTGGCAAGGTTGTGGAGAAAGAGGAACACTCTTTCATTGCTGGTGGGATTACACCACTCTGGTACAACCACTGGTTGTTACAATCACTCTGGAAATCAGTTTGGTACAACCACTTTGGAAATCAGTTTGGCGGTTCCTCCAGAAATTGGACATAGTACTACCAGAGGTCCCAGTTATACCACTTCTGGGCATATACCTAGAAGATGCTCCAACATATAAGGACACATGCTCCACTATGTTCATAGCAGCCTTATTTATTATAGCCAGAAACTGGAAACGACCCAGATATCCCTCAACAGAAAATGGATACAGAAAATGTGGTACATTTACACAATGGAGTACTATTCAGCTATTTAAAACAATGAATTTCTTTTATGTTTTAAAACATAAATTCCTAAGAATTTATGAAATTCTTAGGAAAATAGATGGATCTGGAGAATATCATCCTGAGTTAGGTAACACAGTCACAAAAGAACACACATGGTATGCACTCACAGATAAGTGGATTTTAGCCCAGAAGCTCAGAATACCCAAAATACAAGAAGGAATATCAAAGTGTGGATACTTCGATCCTTCTTAGAAGGGGGAACGAAATACCCATGGAAGGAGTTGCAGAGACAAACTCTGGAGCAGAGACTGTAGGAAGCACAGAGACTGCCCCACCTGGGAATCCTCCCCATATTCAATCACCAAACCTAGACACTATTGTGGATGCCAACAAGTGCTGGCTGATAGGAGCCTGATACAGCTGTCTCCTGAGAGGCTCTGACAGTGACCGACTAATACAGAAGTAGAGGCTCACAGCCATCCATTGGACTGAGCACTAGGTACCCAATGAAGGAGCTAGAGAAAGGACCCAAGGAAGTGAAGGGATTGCAGCCCCTTAGGACAAACAACAATATGAAATAACTAGTACCCTCAGAGCTCCCAGGGACTAAGTCACCAACCAAAGAGTACACATGGTGGGACTAATGGCTCCAGCTGTATATGAATAGCAGAGGATGGCCAAGTCGGTCATCAATGGAAGGAAAGACCCTTGGCCCTGTGAAGGCTCTATCAGTGTAGGGGAAGGCCAGGGCCAGGAAGTGGGAGAGGGTGAGTTGGTGAGCAGGGGGAGGGAGGAAGGAATAGGATTTGTTTGTTTGTTTGTTTTTTGTTTTTGTTTTACTTTTTGGAGGGAAAAATGGGAAATGAGATATTATTTGAAATGTAAATAAAAAATATCTAATAAAAAAAGAAAATTATAAACCCAAATAAACTCTTCCTGCTAAAAGAAAAACAAAAGAAAAGTTCTTTCAGATTTGACATTGAAATAAGTAGTTTTGTTGGGGCAGATTTATTGTCAATGAGTGGAAAGACTTATTTAGAACAGGAAATGTGTGGGCTAATACAAAATTAAAGAAAATTAAATGGAGAGAGGGGACTTTACATAACAGAGTAAAGGGAGTTAGATTGGCTGATGTGGTTTAGATGAAATATCTCAGACAAAATGAATATTTTACAAGGAAGAAACAGAGAAAGCTAGAGGTAGATCTGAGATCCCAAGTCAAAAGGAAATCATCCTCTTCTAAAGGTAATGTAGACACTGATGTGGCCAAGAATTAAGCAGCCAGAAAGCTGACTTAAAATCTGGAGATCTACAATATGAACTAACTAGTTCCCTCAGTGCTCCCAGGGAAAAAAAAACACCAACCAAAGAGTACATATGGGGGACTCATGGCTCCAGCAGCATGTGTATAGCAGAGGATGGCCTAGTTGGTCATCAATGGGAGGAGAGGACCTTGGCCCTGTGAAGGTTCTATGCCCCCGTGTAGGGGAATGCCAGGGCCAGTAAGCAGGAGAGGGTGGGGTAGTGAGCATGGGGAGTGGGGAGGCAACAGGGGTTTGTTTTAGTTTTTGTTATTATTTTATTTTATTTTATTTTATTTTATTTGGGGGGGACCTGGAAAAGGAGATATTGTAAATAAAGAAAACATCTAATAAAAAAAAAATCTGGAGATCTTAAGATTTCTCCAGTGTTTAATCTATGACTCAGGGGACTAACATGATTAAAAATATTAGTATCAACATTTTAATATATAACATAGCACAAATAGAAAACAAACTAAACAAGTGATGAACAGTCTCAAGTATCCAAGCATGAGGAAACAAGCTGGAGCTTCCAGAATCCCTCACACCAGATGCTCCATTTCAACTTACAGCAAATTGAGTGAATTTGGTTTCTAGTAACAATTGCCACAGACAATTTCCCAGTCC
The DNA here is from genome assembly GCF_008632895.1 of Mastomys coucha. Lineage (NCBI taxonomy): Eukaryota > Metazoa > Chordata > Mammalia > Rodentia > Muridae > Mastomys > Mastomys coucha. Next base: position 53,858,293 of record NW_022196897.1, read on the forward strand.
AATGTTTTCTATTAATCTGATAGATTGATTATGTAGCTTGTTAACTCATTTTTTTTATCTTGATTTCAATCTGAACAAAAATTACTCAATTATTTAACACACTAAAAATCATTATGTTCAGTCCCACTGATTTTTAAGCACATTCGAGACTTCCTTTCTATATATTTCCCATTGTCAGATTATAAAAAATTCAAGTCCAAAATTATGAAATTAGTTAATCATTGAGTTTCAGTCTCCTAGAAATACTTACGACTTATAATTATTATTAAGCAAGTCACACACACACAACACACACACACACACGCACACGTACATCATAAATTATGTTTAAAGGAATACTAAAGATTTGTTTCTTCTCAAACCTTGAATTTCATCATAAAATGCATTAAGAAACTGAGTCAGTACCTTGGCACAAGTAAACTAAAAATCTATACATGGCTTTATACAGATTCTTCTGTATTTATATTTAAAATTTTAAGAATGCATATACATGTTTATGTATGTTCATTTGCATGTGTGTGCTTGTTTGTGTGAATATGTATATGTGTGCGTGCATGTGTGTAATCTCTATGAATTCAGGTTTTGTTTTTATTTTGATCATGAAGCTGTTCCTAATTGTTTAATAATTCCACTAAATCCATCAAGATTTCCTTTAAGTATAGTAAGTATGTTTTACAGAAAAAATTAACTTTGGATAAATTAGGTATAATTTTCTAAATTACCAACTTCTAAGTTCCATTACTTAAAAAAATATGTAAAGATATACAATGTATAGTTTCTTAACTGGATTTCCCAGGTCAGTCTTTACAACTTCAGTACTTTTTTCATGATAAATACATGACGTTTAATGCACAGAAACATAAATTCACTTAAATTTTGGTATTTGACTACAAGAATATTAAAAGCTAAAAATAGATATTCTTAAACTTCACAGTGCTTCTTTATAATAAACATCAACAGCATGTTTATAATGCACAACCATGCCATTTTGAGTTCTATCTGATTCTAAATACAAGCTTTGTTCATTTTTATTTCCTGGATTTTTAAATTAATTTATCATTCAGTTTACATGAAGATTGCAACTCCCCTCCCTTCTCTCCTCACAGTTCCCTATCCCATCCCTTCCCCTGTCCAGTTCTCCTCTAAGAAAGAGAACATGTATGATGGCCCATCAGTATCAACTGGCTTGGCATATCAAATGTCCTCAGGATTAAGTGCATCCTCTCCCACTGAGGCTAGACAAGGTAACCTAGCTAGGGGAGAGAGATCCAAAGGCAGGCAACGGAGTCTGAGTCAGAGACAGCCCCACCTCTGTTGTTGAAGACTCACCTAAAGACCAAGTTTTGCATCTGCTACATATGTGTAACCTAGGTCCAGTCCATGCTTGCATTTTGGTTAATGATTCAGTCTCTGTGAGCCTTCATGGGCCCAGGTTAGTTGGTTGTGTAGGCCTTCTTGTGGTGTCCTTGACCTCTCTGCTTGTCAGGAGCCATAACAGGACAAGCTAATAACTAGCAGGTGATCATGCTGAAATGCCTGCTTCGGATTAATATATAATCTGCGACAGGTACGCCCTCATTAAGCAAGGCTGTGAGGGACTCATTTTCGGAAAGATTCCTGCTATTAATATCCCTCTCCTGTTATTATTAAACATGTGTAACAATCACTAAGAAATAGCACACCCCTTTGGAGCAGATCTCTGCAGATTCACGAAGTTGTACTCTTATAGTGATGCTATATAGACAAATAGATGACTTGAGTCTTTATGATGATCTTATAAGAATTCCTAAAATTATATCTGTTATTATTAAGTTCTTTTATAATGAGCCTGCTATTAGGTCCATTTCTGATAGTCAAGACTGCAATGAGAACTCTGCCAGTCTCTCAAGTGTCAGCAGTTAATTGCTCTTAGATGGTAACCAGACTTTTTCCTACACAGAGCACATTCCAAAAGGTTGTAAAACAATTAACCAAAGGTCATAATAGGGGGACTAACAATTTATTATAGGTGCTATGACAGAAGATAAAATATTGACTGGGCTTATCTATACAAAATTTACTTATGGTCTTAAATCTTCAGTGAACCTGTGGAGCTGAGACAGGTGATGGATGTTTAGCTAGATAATTACTCCTAATGGACATGCATGTAAACATTCTCTGTTGTAAATTTCTATTTCAATTTATGATTTGACTTTCTGTGTGAACTTTTGATGAACTTTTTAACATGTGAGCATATATTCTGAAAGATGTTTAAGGGCTGAGGACAAAGAGAAAAGTCAGAACTGAGGGACTGAGGTGAGAGGAACAGAGATGAGAAGAACTGAGCTGAGAGAAGAACTGAGGTGAAGAGGAGTTTTTAGACAGATCACTTTTTAGATTAGAAGGAGAATGCATAATGGAATAACTTAGAAACTATAGGTAACATAAAATACTAGGAGAGCAATGTGTGGAATGCAGAGAGAAAGAGGAATAATGAAGATGATGCAGAGAGTAGAAAGAGCAGGCAGGCTTCTCCTTATCATGGGACAGAACAGGTCCCATGGTAAGGACAATGCAGGCTTTGTCTTACTAAAAGAAACAAGGCTTTTTTCTTACAAACATGGGTTTTCTTACAAATACTGGCCTTTTCTTTCTCTATGTAATAAAGATTGAAGCTCATTTTTCATCCAGAATTCGTGAGTTCTTTCTGCACTGGTGCTTGGTCTTTGGCTCCATATGCATATGCAAGTATGGATGTGTGTATAAGTATGTAAATTGTGAGAATGTATGCATGTGTGTGTGTGTAAGTATGTAATTGTGAGAATGCATGCAAGGTGGGCCCATCTGGGTATGAGTGGATATGTATAAATGAACAAATAAGCATGAATCTGTATATGAATTTGTGTGAGATTATGCATATTTGCTTATGTAAAAGTTTTTCCTTCTGCGAGTGTTATTTTCTTCTCCCGGTACAATAGAAGTTTATTGCTCCCAAACTTCCCCCTAGCCTGACAAGCAAGAGGCATCAGGACAATAGGGAAAAGGCTCTAGCAATTAATCCTTTATTTAATCTCCTGCTGTTTTAGGATGAGGTGCTAAATGCCAGAAACTGCAGTTTCTGACCTCAGAGGATCACAGAAGGCAGGTCAGCTGCAATAGCATAGTAACTTAGACTTAGATAAGTAAACTTTTTATTTTACAGCATTCCTAAATTTCTTGTAAGACAAAGTCTTAGCCTCTGCCTAAGCTCTTCCCCCTCTGCTGCCTCAAGAAGAATGGACAAGAAAGAAGAAACACCCAGTTGGGGCTGGCCCCCAGCATCTGTTCCCACTATAACTTTAATTTTTTTCAAACCCTAATTTTAATCATGGTTCTTAAATGCTTTAACCTTCCTTGTAACCTACCAGAGGTAGTGGAAAAGAAAGGATATGGGGAAGTGGACCTGTTTAGAAAGGATCTCTGGAGCAACTCCTGTCTGTGTTGTCTGGAAATCACCAATTCAATTCACAAATTAACAGGCAGCGGCAGCTCAATCCACTCGCAAATACCTCATGGATACACCAGCAGTCCAGTTCTATAGAGTTGGGCTAAAAATAGTAGTGAGGTAACATGACCTAGCAAAGACAGCCAGGCCTCTCACCTCAGCTTGAATCAGCAGGAAGGACAAACAGGAACACCAGGAGAAGGTCTTGGCTGTGCCTCTCTCAGAGAAATGCAGATCAACAAGGGTGAGAGACCCAAAAGCTGTCCATACCAGCAAGCCAAGCTCTGTCTACTTCACTCCATGGAGTCTTTTTTATACCCTCTGAACATCATGTGTCCTCCACGTGCCTTACCTCAACACCTGTCTCGCCTCCGCACAGGTCTTACCTCAGCACATGTATCCTTGGAATCAGTAACAAACTGCAGCACACCACCAGACGTTTTTCGGTGTGTTTCTCTCTATGGTATCCTGACAAATGCAGCTCAAGTACACAGTGGAAGGCAGACCTGTACATACATGTCATTAACAAAAAAATCTCTCATCACGTGTCCTTTCACGTGCTTGCTTTAGCAGAGCATCCTCTCCCCTGTGTCTGCTACAGCAAGGTATTCATTCCTTCATGAGTCTATCAGCCTTTCACACCTGCATCCACTTTAACAAAAACGTTCCCTCACGTGTTTGCCCCAGCAAAACACCATACACCTGATTTTCTAAAGAACCCTTAAGTTTCCACTCCATCCCTCAATCCTTCCCTCAACTTTCCCACAAGCTTTTGGATGAAGCCTCTCAGAAGACAGTTGTGATAGACTTCTGTCTGCCAGCATAGCAAAATGGCGTTGATAGTATCAGGGGTTGGCTCTCGGCCATTGGGTGGATCTCAAGTTGGGCTAATCATTTATTTGGCTGTAAGATCTGTTTTTTTCCATGTATATGAGGCCAAAACTTTGTTTAAGTATATTCCAAAAGAAATATAATACTATACTACAATATGCAGGAAAGAAAAATTATCCATTTGTCAACTGCATTATTAAGTTCTTTTTCTGAGCATTTTGGGAACTGGAAAGAAAACTTTAGAATTTCCTTCAGGAATGTGTAAAATAGTTGTAAAACAGAGAAAATGTATTTAACTCTTTAATAAACTACTAAGATACACATAGAGCAGAAGGCAAAAGTCCCATTAAAGGATAAATCTGATGAAGAGAATAAAAGTCCTAAATCTTGATGAATTTTTCTGTTTTGAAATTCAGGTAAAAATAACCAATTTCATAACACTAGGATAGAATCAAAATATTGTTTCTTAGTTTTTAGTAAACATCAGTTTTCACCATATTTTAGATAGTAAGAAATCTTTGTAGACAATAAAACCCTTTTCAACTCATCCCAATGTGACAGGATTGAATGTAACTTATTTTTATTTTCAGGAAAAGTGTAACATCTGCATTATACTGTGCCAGGAATTCAGACTGTCATTAAGATCTCAGTTGTAGGGGCTCAGGAATGCTTATTCTGATGCTCATGCATTAACTCAGCTCAAGATTATTAGATTTCTACTTATCATTGTTCAGGCCCTCAAAAGAGAATCTGATTATTTAGATCTGATTATAGGTTGTCTAGTCTGGGGTGGAATAGCTGCTTGTGGCTCAATTGATCATGTTGGTAGATTAACATCACCAATTAAGGCTAATGTCAAGGATACAAGATATTTCTTTAATAATTACGTTTACAGTGTTGGTACATACTATGTATATATCAATGTGCAATAGAAGACAGATACACAGATATAAGCAAAATGTTATGTTATTTTAGAATAAAACATTAAGGAGTTAATTTTTCTCCTTGTATATACAACATCAATGAATGGCACGCAGATAATAATACTGTTTATGATGAACTCCTAGCATCCCTGACTGGCTGCCTTAGCTTACACTACACTTATAACTGGTACCAAATCATAATCTTTCAGTATTACAAGTAACATGTTATAGTAGCACCACTCATCCATTGTGTCTTAAAATTCATGATGGAATAGATTATATTGATTTTTCTCATCTCTTTTATCTATCACAATGCTTGGCACCTTTACCCTGGCCGATCCATGATCACACTTATGAGTTCTTAGGCAAAGAACTTAGCTGAATTGTGGTCAAAATAACTATCAGGATAATACTATTGTAAGTGTCCAAGCTGGCAGAAATATTCTTATGAAGATATATGCTCAAACTTCACGCCCTTCATGGCTAACTCATTCAAATATTAATTTTTAGTCTTGCTTCTCCATGATTTTTCTTCATTGTCTGGGACTGACATTGTAGCCTACAGATCCCAAACTAATTCATTTTATTTTTTTAAAGCATTGTTTTAATTACACATCATAACTGGATTTTCACTGAGTTCTGAACCACACATCACACCTTTAAATAATCCCTATATACTTCCATGTAAGTTTCACATGAGCGTGCTTTTCTCAGGTAAAGGTCTGCCCAACACAGTCACTTCCATATTCCACAGTACTGGGAGTATGGTGCTTGCATTTATAAAGAAGTGCAGTGTCATATTCTCAGATCTAACTGAATTATTTTTAAAAAATTGTAGTTTCTTCTTGGTAGTTTCAATAACTATGTTGTCATGACATAGGTAAGGCAGTCTAGGACTTGAAATAAACCTGTCTCATCCAGCTAGAGCCATGATAGGTATATGAAAATAAAGTTTACTACTGAAACACTTAAAATAAAACACGACATCCTGCAAAAGATGCTATAATGAAACTGGAGATGTGGTAATGCTCCATGAATGTAAAACAAAACAAAACAAATAAAATAAAATAAAACAAGCAAGAACAAAAGCTGATTAAAAGCAAAACGTTTACTCGACAGTAATCTCTATACTTGAGTTTCTGGACCTCATATTGTTCCTCTCCTGAAAACTCAGGTGTCTGAATCTCTCCTTCCCTTCTGCTCCTAAGAGTCTCCCACGTCAGTATCAAGGTTTCTGATCTTCCTAAATCTCTAGAAACTTCAGAAGATTAATGTAAGAAAGGACTAAGCCTTTTGAGTATCCTCAGCAGAGATTCTGAGTTTTGTTTTATGCTGATCTAGGGAGAAAAGATTTTTTTATGTATGTAATGGACTATTGAAACATTGGAGCTATTTAAACGTATAAAAATGTAATAGCTCTGTACTCAGAGACAGCCTAGAATGTGTAAGGCAAGAGGCAGGGGGAACATACTCGTTGTTGAAAGCCCTGGACTAGCAGGAGATAGCAAGGTGACACTAAGATTTTAAAAGGTATACACACTATTACATGGGACATCAACTTAGTTGGGACCATAAAACATTTGCTTCTTTAAAAGAATTAGTGATCTTAGCCATTCTGACTGGTATGAGGTGGAATCTCAGGGTCATTTTAATTTGCATTTTCTTGATGACTAAGGATGTCGAACATTTCTTTAGGTGCTTCTTGGCCATTTGAGTTTCCTCAATTGAAAATTTTCTGTTTAGCTACGTTCCCCATTTTCAATAGGGTTATTTGGTTCTCTGGAGTATAACTTCTTGAGTTCTTTATATGTATTGGTTGTAGTTTTGTCCTATTGACAGTGTCAGGTGACAGCAGATTCTGGTGAGGATGTGGAGAAAGAGGACACTCTTCCACTGCTAGTGTGATTGTAAGCAGGTACAACCCCTCTGAAAATTAGTCTGGTAGTTTCTCAGAAAATTGAAATAGATCTACCTGAGGACCCAGCTATATCACTCTTGTGAATATACCCAAAAGATGCCCCACCATGCCACAAGGGCACGTGTTCCATGACGTCCACAGCACCCTTATTTGTGACAGCCAGAAGCTGGAAACAACCTAGATGCCCTATGATAGAAGAATGGATACAAAAAATGTAGTTCATTTACACAATTGAATACTACTCAGCTATTAAGAACAAGGACATCCTGGTTTTTTCAGGCAAATGGATGGAACTAGAAAATATCATCCTGAGTGAGGTAACTCAGTCACAAAAGAGCACACATTGTATGCATTCACTAATAAGTAAATACTAGACCAAAAGCTCAGAATACCCAAGATACAATTCACAGACCATATGAAGCCCAAGAAAAAGGAAGACCAAAGTGTGGATGCTTCAGTGGTTCTTAGAAGGGGAAACAAAATACTCACAGGAGGAAATATGGAGACAAAGTATGGAGCAGAGACTGAAGGAAAGGCCATCTAGAGACTGCTCCACCTGGGGATCTATCCCATATACAGCCACCGAACCCAGACACTATTGTGGATGCCAGGAAGTGCTTGCTGATGGAAGCCTGATTTGGATGTCTTCTGAGAGGTTCTGCCAGAGGTGGATGCTAGCAGCCAAACATTTGACTGAGCACATGGTCCTCAACTAGAGGAGTTGGTGAAGGAACTGAATGGGTTGAGGGAGTTTGCAGCCCCATGGGGGCACAACAGTGTCAATTGGCCAGATCCCCCAGAGCTCCAGGGGACTGGACCACCAACTAAAGAGTGCACCTGGAGGGACCCATGGCTCCGGCTGCATATGTAGCAGAGGATGGCCTTGTTGGACATCAGTGGGAGGAGTGGCCCTTGGGCATGAGGGGGTTTGATGCCCCAGTGTAGAGGAATGCCAGGGCAGGAAGGTGGGAGTAGGTAAATGGGAGGGGGAGCCCCCTCATAGAGGCAGGAGGAGAGAGGATGGTATAGGGGGTTTGCTGGAGGAGAGACCTGGAAAGGGCATAACATTTGAAATGTAAATAAAGAAAAGATCTAATAAAAGAATTGGCAGGCATGGGGAGGGGGGAGGCAACAGGGGTTTGTTTTTGTTTGTTTTTTTGTTTTTTGGAGGGGAAACTGGGAATGGAGAAATTCGCATGTAAATAAAGAAAATATCTAAAATAAAAAAAAGGAAAAAAAAGAATTTTAAAAAGGAACTAATGATGGGGCTATAGAGATGACTTAATGGTTAAAATCATTTGCTTCCCTTCCCAAAAGGGATCTCAGAACCCTTGCAGGGTAGCTCACAACTGCCTATAACTATAACTGTGTTTCTAGGAGGATTCAATGGTCCCTCATGGTTTCCAGGGCACCCACATGCATATACACAGATAATACACACAGAAACACAAACATACATATATAGTAGAAATAATTCTTTCAAAATAATGTGAGGAAAGCAAGGAGTTTTATGACTCACAAAAACACATGTACCCGTATTGAGTGCCAAATGTGTTTGTGTTAGTATATCAAGAATAATTGTTCAGAATGGAAAAAAATATATATATATACATACATACATACTTTGGAATCTAGTATTTCATATATATATATATGTCATATATATACATATATATGTCATATATATATATATATATATATATATATATGAAATACTTGATTCCAAAATAACTGTTTATTTGAAAGCTATAAAAACATATATCTGGATAATTTTCTAAACTATTTGTTTACACTGGAAAGATGCAATGACTGAGAACAAGCTTTTAAGTAAATGCAGATATAATGAATATCATGCTTAAAAACATTAATTTCAGGAGAGAAGATGGGTAAAGGATATGAATGGAATGCCAGTTTAATATATATGTGTGAAAATATCATAATGAAGCCTGTTATTTGTACAACTAATATACCATAAACCACAAGTTATTATACCATTCTTAGTAGTTTTAAGTCTTTTGATTTAAAAAGAAATTGAACATTTCAACCTATAATGGAAAATAACAGAGAAAATCATTGCCTGTGGCTAGATGGCTTCAAAATTATTTCATGGTGCTCAAGAGATGACTCAATGGTTAATAGTGTTTAATGCTCTTACAGAGAATGTGGACTCGATTTCTACCATTCATATGGTGGCTCACTGTCACCTGTAACCTAGGTTCCAGGAAATACAGTGGCATCTTTTGACCTTTAAATTCTCCTGTACTCTCATGGTGCAATAGGCTCACACAAGTATATACATCCACATAAATTAAAATATTAAAATATTATAATTTTATTGTTTATATATGTCTAGTTTCCTAAATATGCTTAGATTTTTAAGTACTTACAAAAAAGGTTCATGAATTTTCAAAAAAAGTAAAGCTAATGAAACTAAAAAATGAAATGTGTAACTTGAAAGTGACCCTATGTTATACTTGGATCTTATTATATTTTATCATATGTGTGTACGTGTCTATGAGGAAGAGACAGAAAGACATACAGATAGATAGGCAGAGAGAGAGAGAGAGAGAATGAGAGAGACAGAGAGAGAGACAGAGACAGGGAGACAGTCAGAGACTGAGACAGAGAATAGTGAATGTGTGCAGCCAAAAGCATGTGTATGGAGGTAAGACATCTTTGTGCAGCTAGTTCTCTCCTTTAAAGTTTATGTGGATTTCAGGATTAAACTCAGGACATAACTCTTGAAACGTTGGATGACAAGCACCTTTATTCACTATTCACTAACTATTGTGCCAGCCCCATATTTTTTTCAAATATGTATTAATAAAAGCAATCACTCTACATAAATTTGGCACTTCAGCATCACACATTTTACTGACTGATTTTATTTTTGTACTGAAATAAGTAACTAAACTATTTAAATTTAATATAGAGCATTGAAATGTAAAACTATAGCATGTAGAGTATTTAAAACTTGCAATTATTACAATTATCCATGTGTTCTATAAAGCTGTTTTGATAAAACACATAATTTAATCTTTTAATGTTCAATAGAAAATTTGAACTTCAAATATAGATATATGTTAAATCTCATATATTTTTAATAATACTTAGTAACTAATTCTGCTTAATTCATTTTGTTCATATTTTATATTCTTTCAAAACATTTAGTTGACTTTAAGAATTAAAATGCACACATCACCTTATTATGAATATGACTGCATATTATTAAACAAGATTGTAGAGACTGGTAGACTTGGAGATAAATTAGTAGATGGTTTATCGATAGATAGATAGATAGATAGATAGATAGATAGATAGACAGACTGATAGACAGACAGTAAATTGACAGGCATATAATGACACAGGATTAAGTCATACAAAACAGAATCTCAGGCTATTTTTAAAATCTTTACAAAGGTATTTTTCCCTAAAAATAAGAAATTCTGCCATATTAAATGTCTCCGTCATTACCATCCTTGAACAAAATGAAGTGACAGGCAACAAGTGATAATAATTATTATCACAAGGAATTTGAAGTATACACCTGAAACAGTATCAAAGAATATATGCTAAGGGTGTAAGAAAATTTCTGTTGTAAAATAAACATGAGTTCTGAGCCTCTCTAAATGATGAGGACAAATAAAAAAGATACATCAGGTAAAATTTAGTTAAACATGTGATATGGAGAATTTAGTATGAATTGAGATGGAATATGGGACATGGGATTTTTTTTTGCAAGTTAAATTTATATTTACAAATCTTATACACTGAACTAGGCAGGCCTGGCAGGAACTATCCTTCCACATGGATTTGGAGATTAAATAGTTGAAAAAAACTTTTCCATTTCATTATAGTAGACCTTCCTTCAAATTATTCTACTTCAGAATCTAAATATCAACACCTCAAATGATGCTCTAAGGGTTCAGTGCTGCCATGTGTGACAGTGATACATCTTGTATCAGAAGTAAACTACAACAATTCATGCATAAAATAGACTTATGTAGCCATGGAGGATGTTAGGAGTGCTCTAAACCAAACAACCCCCTCCATCCCCCACACACATATGCATATGAATGCATACTAAAAGGAGAAATTTATGTAAAGTAAAACTTAGTTATTTCAATAATTTAAACATAACAGTTTTTAATTTGGATTGTTATAAAAGAGGGAAAATAGCATATATGAGCGAACACTCTCTTCAGATTACCCACCATCCAGTATCGTGGGGTCATGGCAGGCACACCAAACCAGGAGTACACTCTACCTTATGGCCCGGGCAGGCAGAGCAAGCCTGAGATGACCCCTTCCCAGTGCTACACAGTATGGGCTGGACATAGCATTTTTGAGACAACCCATGTGGGGAGCTGCAGCTGCCACCCTACATATATATTGAACACCTGGTCTCCGGTCAGAGCAGAGAGCATTGAGATAAACAAGCCTTAGTTGGGAAAGCTGTGTGCCTCTAGTTTGTGATGCAAGCTGGCATGATTTTCCCGCAGCCTATTATGCTTTGCCACGTAGCTGATGCTGATTGGGACCAGGGAAAGTATTTAACCCACAAGGGCTGGGGGCTGGAGAGTGATTAGAAGTAAGAATAGAGATAGTAAGTAAGATAGAGAGATTAGGAGTAAGTATATAGAGAATAGTAAGAATGTATAGATAGGAGTAAGTATGTAGATATAGAAGTAAGATGTATGTAAGAATAGGAGTAAGTAAGATGTAAAGATAGAAGTAAGATGTAAGGATAGAAGTAAGATGTAAGAACAAGAATAGAAGTAAGATGTATGTAGTAAGATGTAGGGAATAGAAGTAAGTAGGAAATAGGAGTAAGTAAGAAGAAAGTAGAAAGATGTAACTAGTAAGATGTAAGAAGAAGATATAGAAGAATATAAAGGAAACTAGCTAGAGAAGAAGTAAAAAATGAAGGTTCCTGATTAAACTGCATGGAGAAGAGCTCGTGTTTGCCTCATTTCCACTGGACGGAAAGGCGGCCGACAAACCCAGACACACAGAGGCCATTAAGATGAGCAAGCAAGTGGTGGAGAAATGGGAGAGGAAGAGAAGCAGGGTGTGTATACAATAAAGAGAGGAAGAACTGAGGACTTGAGGGTAGTGAAGAAAAGCCTGATGTGAGTAGCTGGTGATGCCACCTAAGCCCACGGTGAGTTCCTGGCCTGTGTTGCTACTGAGGACTATATCTCACTTTGGGGCCTGCATCAGCAAGGGTCTGTTAACTACCAATGGACAATTGATCATCTCTAGTCTGGGCTGACGCCTGTGGCCATGTTGGTATATATCTGAGGGCTTTGTAAAACTAGTCCTAATTTTCACTTGAGCATTATGGGAAAGCTTGCCCTGAAGGCATGTGAGCAGAGAGCTGGCCTTGCACTTCACCCAGGAAGCACAGTAGAGCTGGCCCTGATTGCAGGAGTTGCAGGAGAGCCAAGAGTCTAAGAGAGTTGACTATACCACTCATTTGCTGTGTGGTGTGTCAAGGGTGAGGGAGAGATGTCCCTTTGCACCTTGCAACCTACAGCAGGCAGGAAAGCTGGCCCCAAAGTCATGAGAGTAGAACTGTCCCTGCCCCACATGTGCTGCAGCACCTGTGAGGGCTAGCCCTGTACCTTGCCTGGATAGCAGAGTAGAGCTGGTCTTGTTGGTTTAGGCAGGAGTGAAGCAGCCCAAGGGTATGAGAGTGAAAGAGTTGGCTCTGCGCCTTGTTGGCTGTAGAATTGGGTGAGCCAGCCAGAGCCTTGCTGAGGAGCTTCCCATGGTGGTGTGGGTACAGGAAAACTCGTGGACTGACCCCTCTCAGCTGCCATCCAGGCCAAGACACAGGGCTTTGAATAACCCACTCCACTATCTACCCCATCGACGAACTGCTAGAGCACACGAAGTGACTAGCGCTACAGATCCAAAGCTGCAGAATCTCCATGATACATGGCAACAACAGGATATCCGAGAGGAATCCCAGTAAGGATCCAGTATTGATAGTATAGCAGAAGTCAGAGGCCTTAAACTAGACCAACGACTCATTGCAATGAAAATTTGCAAGAAGTGTGGACAAAATGGTATACTGTGGAGCACAGTGTGACACACTATAGCTTCCACAGGTTTGTTTCAAAGGGGGGTATTGCAAAGACGGAGGGCATGTATAAAGGAACAGCGAGATGGATGGAATTGGGATGCATTATGTGAAATTCACAAAAGAATCAATGAAAAGTTAAATTAAAAATAAATGATTATTTTGTAAAATAAAACAAACATTTTCATGATAGGAAAATTACAGTATATTTATCTGCTCACTTAAGAAAGTTAAACAAAAACACGACAGTGTAGAGCTAAGTGAGGGTATAAATAGGGCATGTACATAAAAAAAAGTCATGTTTATTTTGTTGTTCAGTATACTACATTACTCAGTAATCTCAAATCTAGTATCTTAGTTTAAAAAGCAACATGGAAGAGGGAAAAAAAGGCTACTTTAGCTTACAATTCAATGTTACAATCCATCATTGAGGAAATGTCAAGTCAAGAATACAAGTGGCTAGTCACATTTCATCTAAAGACAAGATTAAAGACAGAAATAAATCCATCCTTGCTTGCTTTCATCTAGTTTTCTCCTGCTTTATATTACTGAAGAATCTCTGCCTAGGTAATTGTGCAACCTAAAATGATATGGATCTTCCTACAACAAATATTAGTAGACAAATATTAACAGACTTTTAAGAAGAACAATTTGATCTTTATGATTCCTGATTAAGACTGTCTTCCTGAGTGGTTCTAGGTTGTATCAAGATAACAGCTAAACCTAAACAACACACTCAATAAGGATGAGGTAATGTCCCCAGCTACTAGATTGTGACTTCTAATACCATTATCAAAGGATCCAAGACAATTTTAGGCAATGCCAATCCATGTGGTTACAATTAGGTCTACTATATCCTAGCATGTCTAAAAGGAAGCTTACAGTGATAGCTAACATCGTTTCAGGAGAAGAAGCATTCCAATATTTAAGATATCTATTGGTCAATGTTTTGAAGCTTTCTTACCTACATGAACATACAAAACAAAACAAATTAAACAAAAAGACAAAACCAAAAAAAAAAA
>NW_022196897.1:53872640-53890140 GCF_008632895.1 Mastomys coucha
AGAAACCCTGTCTCAAAAAACCAATAAATAAATAAATAAATAAATAAATAAATAAATAAATAAATAAGTAAATGAAAGTAAAGAAGAGAAGAGAGAAGAAAAGAAAAGAAAAAAAGAAAACAGCAACCCCATGGCTAGTTCAGGCATATGAATGTGCTCCTAAAGAAGAGGTAAACTTGTTTGCATGAAGTAAATATTTCTTTTGAGTATTGTTATTTAATGACTTTGATATCACTGGGTCATTTTATTGTACATTGTCTTACCACTAATTATTAATCAAGGCACTACAGGGATCCTGAATGGAAAAAGTTTGAGCTTCTAAACAGAAAATTTCTGAAAATTTCCTCACACATAATTACCATAATTAAGAGAAAATGACCAAATTCATTAAAAAACATGAAGAGAAATATATCTGCAAAACAAGAATCAGCCACATATACTCTAATAGCATTTGAATAGAGCATACAATTGTGAATGTAAATATACAAAAGCAATGAGTCCAACAGACATAATTTTTATGAAATTCTAAAAATAAAATGTATTGTTTGAAAGTTAAATATTTACATTATAATCTCTCAGATGATCATCATATTCAAATTAAAAAGTATAACTTGTCTCCTGGCATTTACTCTAGTAAATGGAATGAAAAAGCAATAAACAAAATCTTTTAAGGTATGAGAAGAGATGAAATAGAGAGAAAAATAGAAAAGGACTTCATTATACATGAAGAAATAGATATAAAACATGTTATTAGTAATTACAATGAAATACAGATGGCAAAACCTCAGGTTGAAGACTGTCAGATTGATTTCTCAACTATATAGAAGACATACAGACTAAATACACTCTCAGAGATAACATGATTTAATCTCATAACCCAGAACGAAACAACTTACATGGCACAGGGAACTTCAAAGATGTCATTATGTTTAGATTATTGAGCTAGAGAGATTATCTTGGATTACCCAACTGGGTCAAATGCAATCAAAAGCCTCCTTATGGGAAAGTATTGGGAAGGTAGATTTGGAGGAGACAATGGATGTAGAGATGAGGATGGTGCAAAGGAGGGAGAGATAGATTAGTTTAAGACATCAGCTCAAGTATTTGTAGTAGTTAACTCTAAAATTGGTGGGCAGGACATGTGAGAAAGAGATGAAGCTCTTGCAGTGTAGAAGGAAATCTAGGAGCTAGTTCTTTCCCAGGTGACCCAATTCTTTATTAAGGTCTTGGACTGACTGACTGTAGCTCCCCCATACTGTAGAGGTCACTGGGCTTTAAGTGCTCTATTGATTTAAAAGTTAATTTTGCCTCCAAACTTACTACACAGCAATTTTCTGGCTTCTGTTTGCTCATAACTTCATAATGGAGACTAGCCAAACTGACAAAAATTAATCATCACGGTATTTATTCTCTTGCATTCTAAAATATTATTATCTACTTAATTTACTTTGTTTGCAAATCCTAATCAACTGCTTTATTAAATAATTTTCTATAATACAAAGCCTAGAAACCCAAGTATTAGGCATAGGTTTGCTATTATTTATATTCCTGTGTATAAACTTTATGTTGTGAAAACAACCATGAGGCTTAAGATTAAAAAATAAAATACTATGCTTGTTATGCTTGCTTAATAAAATAGTTTACTGAGCATTATTTAAAATTTATTTTTATTTATACCAACATGAAATGGCACATATGTGTAGAGAAACACATGTTCATCTATTATATGTATGTCCATATTCCTCTAGCTTTTACTCTGGAGGTCTTTTGGGCAGTTCATATATGTATATACATATACACATAAGTATGTGTATGAAATTGTCTTGGACAGTTATAAAATAATTTCATAAACCAAAAACTAGTAAAGTGACAATAAATGTCATGTGATCTTTGTAAATATCAGCCAGTGATGGAGTGATTGGCACAAAGCCTGATTGGGAAGAGATAACTAGAAAGAAATAAGGTTGTAGAGACTTTCAATGAGTTGTACTTTCTCTATTGGATATTTCCAATACATGTTGCTATTTAAAATTAGTATTTTGGGAAAAGGAAGAACACAACTTTATCTGTCATTGAAGGCCTATTGTTTGAGTTGACCAGTGTAAGTGTCATAGGAGCATATGTACTTATACTGAAAAAGAAATGATATTAGCAACTAATAAAGGGAAGGCTTTGTAAAATTACTGTCAGGAGACAAAATAATTCTGAACTTGGTTATATACTGGCTTTTGCTTAAAACTCTTAAACTTTCCAGACTTCATTATACATGGTGGGATGGAAGCCCCCATGGAATACTGGTAGAATAATCACTTTTCAATGTGGGATTAGAGTGAATTTAAGAATTAGCTTGTTTAAAGTTACTTGAAGTTTTTTTACTGATAGTTGAAGAAGAGAAGACTTTCTTCATAGCTGTTTCCCATAGGCTGGATTTTCCTATCTTTTATACTGGTAGAATAATCACTTTGTAATGTGGGATTAGAGTGAATTTAAGAATTAGCTGGTTGAAAGTTACTTGAAGTTTCTTTACTGATAGTTGAAGAAGAGAAGACTTCCTTAGTAGCTAATTTCCATAGGATAGATTTTCCTAACTTTTTTTTTTTTTTTTTTTGAGACAGGGTTTCTCTGTATAGCCCTGGCTGTCCTAGAATTCACTCTGTAGACCAGGCTGGCCTAAAACTCATAAATCTGCCTGCCTCTGCCTCCCAAGTGCTAGGATTAAAGGCATGCACCACCACAGCCCAACTTGGATTTTTCTATCTTTACATAGGAGTTGGAGTGTAGTTCTGTTTAGTTTCTGATTTTTGCCTATGGAGAGTTATTCCAAATAAACAGTCTCACATAAACTTTGTATATCAGTCAACAAGACATGTAGAAATGGTGTTCATGGTAGTATAAGATAAAATTCTCCAAGAAGTCCAGGTCTTAAATCTCACAAATTGTACATGTTAGTCTTATATGGGCTTTGCATACTTAATTATAAAGCATTTGAGAAACTGCACCCAAGGTTTTCCTCTGTCAGACACACAAAAGCACCCTCACTCAGGTACATGTACACATGCATGGACACACACACACACACACATACACACAATGGAGGCAAGTAGCAGAGGTTATCAGAATAGTGTAAATTGTGAAGGGACAAAAGGACAAATTAAGGGCCAAGAAAACCATGATAGATGTCGCTCACTGATGGATGTCACTTAGTGATGAATTTCATTCATAATGCTGAGGCTTCTAGCAGCAAATTCTCCTTCATCTGACAGCATGGCAGTTCACAGTTCATGGATTTCAAGGAATAAGGAGCAAGAAGGTGAGTTAAAAGATATAGAACAAACCTTTGCATGTCTCTCTGAATTCCTTCCATTTAGGTGGTAAAACATGGGGACTTCTTAATTGTAAGAACTTAAGTATATGCTTCTTTAGGCAGCATCCCTTTTTTGAAATGGTAATTTATTTGAACATTTCATATACTTATATAATGTATTTTTTAAATGTAACTTTTATTTGCTAGATGTAATTGCCCTCTTAGATGCTTACCATTGAATAAGCTCAACTTTTCTAGTTCTTTTAGAACTCTGGTGGATAGTTCAACTCAGGTATTCTGGTTCACACTCTCCTCCAGGATGAATAAATCTTTCAGCTTCTCACTGAATTGTTCTGCTTGACCTCAAACTAACTCTAGCAATATGTTCTAATTTTCTGGCTCCTCCTTACTCTCTGGCTTCAATTGCTTCTGAAAAAAAAAAACTCACAAATGAACTCAATTGAATTCAACTGCACTCACTGCACTGCACTGCCCTCCATCTGACTCATTCTCTCCCTCTAATGCTCTTAAATAGTTGTTCTTTCCTGTGCTATTCTTCTAAGAGTAGGGCATACCTCTCACTCACTTTGTCAAATCTTTCTCTGATACATCACTTTGTCTATTCCTCAGTAAGAAATCACTGTCAAATAAGGCTGCTTCCTTTTACATATTAACCTTACCTTCAATGTTAGGGATTAAAAACATGTACTCAGTGTATTTCATATAGACCTAGAAGATCTTGCACATGATCCTTTGCCAAAGCAGCCATGTTGCTGGATTACAATGGCTCTACAGCATGTTTGTCATATCTATAACAACCACTTCCCACCAACCTTCTTTAGTGGTACTCTCTCATTTTCACTCCAAACTTTGTGTCTTTGTATTGTTATTAACAATATCCTGAGTCTAATTTGTTCTACTCATTTGTTAATGTGTGGGGGGCATTGCTCTGCAGCACAGACAACATACCGAAGGAAGCAACAAGGAGTTAGAGTGAGTATCCCTCTCAGTAGCTGTTAACTGCCAAGATTTTCTCCACTAAGGGCTAGTTTTAAGGGTGTCTCTCTCATTGTTCCTGGGATTTTCATTAATGCTGGGCTTAATCCTGTGCAGAACTTGCAGAAATATATACAATTTTCAGCAAGCTTCCATGTGTAACTACCACTCCATCCCCAGAATCCCAGCCCCATGCTTCCATCCACCAACTCTTCTGAGATGCTCCTGGGTCCTTGGTTGAGGACAGGATGATATAAATAATAGAAATACAGCTAAGCACTCTCAGTTACTTCTTCTTGTCATTCTGATCTGTTATAAGTCTCTGAATTAACTGTTAGCCCCTATTTAAAAATCCCTATAAAATTACCAAAGTTGAGAACAACGCAGATCTACAGGCACAAATACAAAATTTTAAAAGTCAGTTTAATGATATGAGAGTTTATCAGAACAACAAAGGCTGCCCCAACCCTGAGCATATGACATCTCTAGTCATGGGATTTTGACCAGAGTTACAGTACTAGGAGTTTAGTCCTTCCTGTGGATGAGGATTCGTTTAATGAGAAAACAATCAGTACCCCATGGGCCATCATGCCATCATTATACCAATGAGCAATCTTGCTATGAACGTTGCTATTAAAGAATGAAGGGTAAGACAACAGAAGGGTTTTTTTTTTCCTTCCAAAGTTGTCTGTATAGCACCTTAGGTCTCTATGTAAGTTAGCTGCAGGGTGAAAGTCTCCTGAATACTATGAGGTTGATTTTTTTGTATCGAAAATGATTAACAGAATCTTACCATCTATTGTGGTTTGCAACCAAGAATACTGCCAATAGTCTTTGTTGTTTTGGGTTCTCTAGAGACTCACTATCAAGTACTTTAAGGGGAGGTATGTCCTGCATATCACTGAGATTTTTACTAGTTTGTAATCACATCATATTCTATACCTATCCCTGCCATCTATGCCAGGCTACATCTCTGATAGAACAGTCCTTCTCTCTGTTGGAAATAAAGACTACTCAATCTATATTGTGAGCTAAAGCGTTTTTATTGCTGTTCTTTGTCTTTTAAATCACATATGCTTTAGAAACCTAAATAATTCCTTTTCCTGGATCCCTCTATGAAGAAATTTAGGCAGCAATTACTATGAGTGCCAACTGTCATATCTCCCAGTGTTTTTGTATTTTATTAATCCACAATAGCTGTCAAATTTAATTTAGACATCCAGAAAGAACATCAGGAATATTTTGTTTATCTCTCTTATCTTTTGTATTTCTGTTTCATTTCTGTTTTCCCTGTACATTTTTTGTCATGTTATTAGAGAAAAACATAACATCTGAAGCTTTCTCACTCTGTGGTTGAACAAATCAGGCAGCTGCAGTGAGGTTCATTTCAAATCTTCAGGCATCAACAGAAGACAGAGTAATGGGCCATTGACCACTCTTCTATCTACTATGATAACAATTTCATTTTAATTGTAGAACTGCCAGTCTCTAGTAAGTTGCAAAATGAATCACCATGCAGTTTATTTAATGCATTTTTTCTTTTCTTTTTTTCAACTAGAGCAAAAATAGAAGAACAGATGGGCACAAATTCAGCAAAGCTTAATGAGTTGGAAAGTTATGACATAAAATAAGTTAGAAGGGAGTGAGTTAAGCACCTATCAACAAAGGAATAAAATACCAAAAAATACTGCTTTAGAAAATAGAACATGTCATCATTTATACACTCTGGCTCTTTTAATCCTTTGATATGATTAAGTTTCCGTAATTTTTAGTTTTATTGTTAATTGATAAATTGTGTGTTGCCATGGCATACACATGGAGGTGAGAAGAAAGTTTGAAGAGTTGTCTTTCTCCTTCTAAAATGTGAATACTGTGATAAAACTCAGATCTTCCAGCTTGGCAGCAGATACTTCTGCCCCATAAGAAGCCATCTTATCCTCCCCTTAAAGGCTTTTAAATTTGAAATCTAAATTACCTATCATAATCTTGCTGTACCAACACTGGAATTTACTTCTAAGTTATACTTTGACTAATGACTCTGTTTCCTTTCTTCCCCTACTCCTATACTCATGTAACCATTATCTATTCATTTCTTCTGAGTTTGAATTTGTAGGATACCATGTTAAATAATATAGTATTTGTAACTGTAGTATGCTCATGTTATTTCACATAACATATACTTCCAGTGCTTATTCATGTTTAACAAATCTTGTATGCAGCCACTTCACAGAAGAATTTTATCAACTCTAAGAGTTCCAGGTAGATGTTTTTGAAATGTTTATGTATATCATCCTATCATCTGCAAAGAACAAAACTTTGATTTATTCCCTTCCAATTTGTATCCCTTTTATCTACTTTGGTTCTTTTGTTGCTCTCGCTAGATACTGTATTCAATATGTATGTAGAATGTGATGATTTGAATATGCTTAACCCATAGGGAGTGGTATTACCCATTAGGAGGTGTGGCCTTGCAGAAGGAAATGTTTCACTTGGGGGTGGGCTTTGGAGGTATCCTTCTATGTTCAAGCTCCACCCAATATGAAAGAGCCAGTCTTCTCCAGGTTCTCTCAAAGGCAAATGTAGAACTCTCAGCTCCTCCAGCACTATGTCTGCCTGGCTGCTGCCATGATAACAATGGACTGAACATCTGAACATGTAACCCAGCCCCAATTAAATGTTGTCCTCCTTTATAAGAGTTGCCTTGGTCATAGTTTCTCTTCACAGCAATGGAAACCCTAAGGCAAAGAGAGTGTGTGGCCTTTACATCTGAATGATTTTAGTGGAATTGTTAGAGCTTCTCTCTATTTAATTTTATATTGGCTATAAGATTATCATAAATTTCCTTTATTTTGTTTAGGTATGTCCTTTGTATTCTTGATCTCTCCAAGGCTTAAATCATGAAGGGGTGTTGGAATTTGACAAAAGCTAATGGCTAATGAGATGATCATGTAATTTTTTCCAGGTTGTTTATATGGTGAATTACATAGACAGATATTTTCATATGTTTAATACTGCTTGTAATGTTGGCATGAAGCCTCCTTGATCATGGTTGCATAAACTTTTTGATGTGTTCTTGGATCAGGTTTTAAATATTTTGTTGAATATTTTGCATCAATGTATGTGAGAACATTTTGGTCTGTAATTCTCTTTCTTTGTTGAATCTTTGTGTGGTTTGGGTATGAAGGTGATTGTGGCCTCATAAAATGAAATGTTATTTCCGTTGTTGATACTCAGATTTAATCCATGGTGGTCTGATAGGTTACAGAAGATATATTAATGTTCTTATATCATTTGGAACTTAGTTTGTGACCAAGTAGATGGCCAATTTTTCAGAATGTTCCCTGAGATGCTGAGAAGAAAGTATATTCTTTTCTATTTGGGTGAGATGATCTGTAGATATCTGTTGAACGCATTTCATTCAGTTTGTTAGCTGCATTATTTATGTTTTGTTTTTGTCTGGATGACCTATCTGTTGGTGATAGTGATGTATTGAAGTGATGACCTATCTGTTGGTGATAGTGATGTATTGAAGTGATGACCTATCTGTTGGTGATAGTGATGTATAGAAGTGCCCTGCTACTGATGTTTGATTCAAGCTTTAGTAATGTTCCTTTTACAAATGTGGTTGCTGTTGAGGTGGTGTATAGATTGAAATCATCTTGCTGGATTTTTCCTTTGATGAGTATGAAGTGTCCTTGCCCATAACCTTTGATTAGTTTTGCTTTGAAGCCTTTTTGTTTTTCAGTTATTAGAATAGCTACTCCAGCTTCCTTTGTGAGGCCATTTGCTTGGAAAATGTTTTTTCCAACCTTTACTCTGAGATAATGTTTGTATTTGATATAGCTATGTTTCTTGATTCCAGAAGAAGGATGGATCTTGTTTTATAACTATTCTGTTAGTTGGTGTTTTTATTGGAGAATTGAGTTCATTGATACTAAGAAATAGCAGTGATCAATGATGTCAATTCCTAATATTATTTTGTTGTAATTGTTACTGTTGTTTATGGTTTTTGTAGTGGTAGTGGTTGTGGTGAATATTACCATTTCCTCTAGGCTCTGCCCAACAGTCAGTTACCTAGCAACAGCCAGATACTAGCCTAGGTCACCTACAAAAAGGACTCCTCTTACTCCTCTTGCGCTCTCTCTCTCTCTCTCTCTCTCTCTCTCTCTCTCTCTCTCTCTCTCTCTCTCTCTCTCTCTCTCTCTCTCTCTCTCTCCTCTCTCTCTCCATACATGCACACACACACTCTATCTCCATCTTCTTTCTCTTGCCATCTACTCTTTCCCTAGGCTGACCTCTTTCCCTCTTCTTCTCTTCTTCTCTTCTCTCTCTTTCTGTACTTCTCTGCCCCTCCTCCTTTTATACCTCTACTCCAGGTCTCAAATAAACTTCCTTTTATGTTATGCCTGTCACATGGCTTGATTTTTCAGGGGTTCACATAGGCATGCTCTCCCATCACACCACTGCTGCATTTTCGAAAACACAACAGTGGTGGTAATGGCTCTGGTGTGGTGGTGGTGGTGTGTGTATGTGTGTGTGTGTATGTGTGTGTGTGTGTGTGTATGTGTGTGTGTTCATTCTTGGGTTTTGCTGCTATAAAATTATTTATTGCCTGTGGTTTTATGGTTGTATTTAACCTCCTTGGGTTGGAGTTTTCCTTCGAGTACTTTCTATAAGGCTGGGTTTGTGGATGAATAGATATTATTTAAATTTGGCAGTATCACGAACTATCTTGTTTTCTCCATCTACAGTGACTGAATGTTTCACTAGGTAGAGTAATCTTGGCTGGTATCCATTGTCTCTTAGAGTCTGCAAGACATCTGCCCAGGTTCTTCTGGCTTATAAACTTTCTGTTGATAAGTCAGCTGTAATTCTAATAGGTCTGTCTTTATATGTTAATTGACCTTACTCCCTTGCAACTTTTAATATTCTTTTTATATTATGTTTTTAATGTTTTGATTATTATGTTAACCAGGGACTTACCTTTCTGGTCCACTCTATTTGATGTTCTGTAAACTTCTTGTACCTTTATAGGCATGTTCTTTTTTAGGTTAGAAATTTTTCTTCTGTGAATTTGTCAAATATATTTTATGCATTCTTGAGCTGGGAGTTTTTTCTTCTTCTATTCCTATTATTCTTACTTTTGACTTTTGCATAGTGCCCCAGATTTTCTGTATGTTTTGTCTTAGAAGTCTTTACATTTAATATTTCCTTTAACTGATGAATCAATTTTTTTCTATCAGATCTTAAATCCCCATGATTCTTTCTTCCATCTCTTCTATTGGTGGTGCTTTCATAAGTAATTCCTGTTTGCTTACCCAGAATTCACTCAGTTTGTGAGATGTTTTTTCCTTCTATTTCCATTTTCAGGTCTTGAACAGCTTTCTTTATCAGTTTTTTTCTTCCTTTTCTTTGCATTCTTTAACAGATTTATTGATTTCTACTGTTTTTTGTTTGTCTTTTCTTCAATTTCTTCAAGGGATTTTTTTCCCCACTTATTTTTTTAAGGACCTCTATTTTCTCTGTAAACTTGGGTTTAAGGGTTTAATTATTATTATTTATTACACAACAACTGAATTGAAATATCAGGTTTTGCTGTCTTAAGATAGCTGATTTCTGGTGGTGCCCTGACTGTTGGAGATTGTGTTCCAAGACACTAAGGTATCTGGAATTGGGTTTATTATAGGACTAGGTGCTGATATTTGAGTTTGCCTTTGTTAGATATGTGCTTGGTTCCTGGGTTTCCATTTCCTCTTTTGTCTTCTAGGGTTTGGTGCTTTGATTTCTGGTGGCCTGCTTGACCCCTGATCCAGTAGGGGGTCTCTGACAAGATTAGAGCTTGAAATCTGGCAACTAGCTAGGTCTTTAGTGGGGTTGGGGATTTCTGTTCTTTTAACTGCTGTGACCTGCTCCTGAGCAGCTGGATGAGGTGTGGGGTTGAAGTAGTAGAATGTCTTTGAGAATCAAGTCTAGGGAATAGGCAATTCAGCTGGTGAGGACACACTTACCTCTCCTTGTACTTACGAGGCCAGTTTCTGAGCAGCTGGAATCTACCTGAGTTGGGGTGAGGGGTATGACCATGGAGTTGGCAATGGAATGAAAGAGGGAAGTCAGAATGGATCTTGGGGAACAGAGTCTAAGGAATAGTTAACTAACAGGCAATTCATGCCCTTCTCTGACTGGTGTCCTAGTCTTAATATTTTTAAATTTTATTTTATAAATTAAATTTTTATAATTCATATTCTATTCCACACACCCCATCCACCTTAAGACTGCTCCATATCTCACACCTTCTCCCCAACCCTCCTGTCTTCAAGTGGATCTTCCCACACCCACCCCACCTGACCTCTAAAATCCCTGGAGCCTCCAGTCTATTGAGGGTTAGATGCATCATCTGTACTATTTCAGAAAATGTACCTCTGTACTATTTCAGAAAATGGCCTCACTAATTTATAACATTAACAAGAATGCTTAAGAATATCTCCTCTTTTCTTCATACCCTCACCAACTCTTGTCAGTTTTCATGTTTTCTATAATAGACAATTTTCAGATATTGATTGTATCTCATTGAGGTTTTCATTTTCATTTCTCCAAATCACATTATATTAGACATCACCAAGTATATAGAGGAAGGTCATTGACTGTTTTTAATAGAAATATTTATTTTGTTCTTGTATTTTATTCTTATGGACCAAATAAAAATAAATTTTATGAAAGCATGATGAATGTTATGAGTCTAGTTTCAGATAAGCATAAATCCTCTGAAAATATTTAATGTGATGATATTTTGGTTAGTGTTTTACTTTACTGACTGCAAAAAAAAAATCCTTCAATCCCTCATTTCAAGAGGCACAATACCATGTGCTTTGAAGTCAGCATGTTAGGCATTTCAGAACTTAATAACAAATTTGTCACTGAAAAAGAGAGCTCTTTGTTGAAAAAAAAAATGTGCTCCCTAGAAAATAGGTTTGAGTCATAATATTTCCTGCTGAAGTTTGGTCTGTATCCGAGAATAACTTTAAAACATGGGAAATTTATATGCAAATACAGAACACTGAAAAAGGAAGAATAGACTTCAGGAGCTTTAGGTATGTGAATAGTAGGGGCTGCTTCTTTATTATCACTTTGAAATTGCACTTTCTCACATTAAGGATATATCATTGGCAGGACTAGCACAATACACAGAAAGAATGGAAGACTGTTTAGTAGTCTTGATATATTTAATTTAAATACAGTAACATGGCTTACTGGCATGATTTTCTGAAGTGTGAATTTCTGGTTTCATTGGAGAGTCAGTTGTGTCATGTGATGGTTTTCTGGAAAATTTCTTATGAGAAGACATTTTGCTGAAAACGGGCTGCCTGGTGAAAGGGCATGTGTTGTTTTCTTCTCAAGCAGACGATGTTTGTAAAGAATATAAGTATAACCTAGCAGAGTGTCGATGATGCTCTGGCATTTGTTCACCTTGTCTTCTTCACCGATATTCATTTTGCTGAAAACACACCAAAGAACTTCTGGTGGTATTCT
The DNA here is from genome assembly GCF_008632895.1 of Mastomys coucha. Classification (NCBI taxonomy): domain Eukaryota; kingdom Metazoa; phylum Chordata; class Mammalia; order Rodentia; family Muridae; genus Mastomys; species Mastomys coucha. Next base: position 53,884,468 of record NW_022196897.1, read on the forward strand.
GGGTGCTTCTTGCCACTTCAGCAGACATATATGGATCAGAGGAGACTCCTGGTTTCTTTGTGGATCAGCTGCTACTGATTCTTAGTTGGTATGTTGCTAGTAGACTCGGGTGCTAGCAATGAAGACTGGAATTGGCCCTAAAGAACTACTTCTTAAATAAATCCATAACCTCCTTTAGACATCTTCCTCCCCTACCTTTGGTTGGTGGACTATAAGGGATGTTGAAGCATTTAATAACACTTATTAAAGTAGGTTTTGAAAAATATAAGCCTACATTTTTTTTCAACTTATCAGTGGCAGAATTTTTCAGAGTAAGGACTTATAGAATAAATATCATCAAAGAAAAAAATAGCGTTAGGGCTGGGGGGCTCATAATTCCCTGTAATCCCATTTTTTGGGTGTCAAAGAGCTATAGACTTGTGAGGTCAAGGCAAAATGAGGTAAATATTAAGTTGACAAGGCTGAACAACTTAGTGTATACTTTTCCCATCTGAGAATAAAATGAAATAAAAAACTAAGTGAAGAAAATGGAGAGCTGATGAGATAGCTCAATCAGTACACTGTCTCACTTGAAAATGTCAAGACTTAAATTAAGTCCCAGATCATATGTCTAAACTATGTGTAGCAATGCAAGCCTGTAATTCCACCACTAAGAAAGAAAAGTCACCAGGTCTCCAGGGCTCTCTGGTCAGCAAGCCTAGCCAAAGCTTCAAGAACCGAGCAAGTGATTTACCATGTTTCAAATACCAAGATAGACAGTTCTCAAGGAAGCTACATCTGAATTGACTTTTGGTCTCTATATATCCACAATGCAGGCATGCCTGCAAATGTCTGTTTATACACACATACACACACACACACACACACACAGACACACACACACACACATACACGCACACCCTGCTAACCAGTCCAATAAGAAATATGATTAGAATATTATAATTTATGCACAAACACATGTCATGCACATGTAATGATTCTTCTAAAGAGTTCATAGGACATTAGGATAGATTATAACTCTCAGGAGTTTAAAGACTACAAAGTTCTCTTATGACTCAAAACAGAGGTCATTATGACATTTTATGACTTTACTCTGTCATATGATATGACTCCAATCCAAATTATGAAGGGCTGTATTATTCAGCTTTACTTTTCTTAACAATCAATGTACTCAAATGATTTAATTTAAAGGGGAAAAATAAAGAGTGGGTGGTCTGGGACATGACTGAGTTGGTAAAGTTTTTGCTTTACATCATGAAGACTTGATTTTGGATCCTCAGAGTTGTAGTAAAAGCCTGAGCATGGCAGTATATATTTGTAATTCCAGTGCTGGTAGAAACAAAATAGATAAGGCATGCTGACCTGCCAGACTATACAACCAGAGGCCTCGAGATTCAGATGGAGGATGATTAAGAAAACGACCTATTGTTGACCTCTGCCTTCCACACTGGTGCACACATGTGTGTGCATTCCTCCATACACTCACATTAACACATACACACACATACAACAATGGTCAAACACACACAGAGACACATACGTACACATATGCACATATGGTGGTTTAACGTGGATCACAGATCTATGGTCACTTGGATCTATTGCTTCGAACCTGTTATATCACATGATGTGAAGCTTGTCATCTCATGGCATACAGGAATGGAGCAAGGGAGGTTACAATATCTCTTTTGGAGGCATATACCTAATAATACAATCTCCTCTCAATTTACTGTACCTCTTAAAGTTTCCAATATCTCCCAATTACTCCACAGTCTTCCAGTGAAGTTTTTTTATCATGTGGCCTTGGTGGGAGACTTACCCAAATAACAATGGCATCTAAACAAAAGTGCAAGTAAGAAATTGTGTTCTTTTATTGACTTAGAAATGGTAAAAGATGAACAACATTCCTTCATCAGGTCTTAGATTGATAGATTTATTTGTTAATCGTGAGCCATAAAATGAGACAGATTATTAATAAGATACTCCATTTTAGATATGAGCTGAGAAGACCATTTTTACAATTTGAGCTTAGATGGTTAGAAAGTTAAAAGGCATAATAAATATATTTATTTTATTTGCCAATGCATTTTCCACCCTCCCTCCCCACAAAGATTTCATGTTTACAGCACTCATTTAAAGACCTAGATACAAAAGAGAACGCTGCTAACAGCCCTACTAAAATAAAGGATTTGATACTAAAAGTTTTATAAATCTCTTACACAAAATGTGACACAAACACATTCATCACAAATCTTTCCAGCTTGGCCTGCCCTTCTAGCTCAGAGAACTGTATTCTCTTTTTACAGGTTAGGCATTATTTGAATCACAATTGAGAATTGACACTTTTCCTTGTAACTCTGTGTTTTGATTTGCAAAATGGTAACCTGGCATATGTCCTTGAAACAATTGCTGTAAAGATTGTCTTAGCTCAGTTTGTCAGAATGAAATCACCAAAGACAGGTGAATTAAATAACGCATTTCTTTTCCCTAAGCGTTCTGGATGCTGAGAGTTCAAGATCAAGAGTCAGTACGATTTCTGGTGAGTTTAACTGCATTTGTTCTTAATTGGTTCTGTGACAGCTCTATTTCAAAGAGTCTCATTAGAGACCATAGCTTCTACCTGTAGATCTGAAAAAAAAAATTATTCTATAAATACACAGCCAGAATCTCTGATCACAGAACTTGGTAACTTACAGTTTCTAAAACATCATAAGAAATTCTTAGGTTCATTGAAGTATGAGATCCATATTGCATAAAGTATGTTAGTTGCATGAAGGATGGTTTGTCGTATAGTGGACATTGGAAGTATTGACTATTGTTCTTTACTGTTTTCATGCATTAAGCAGGTGGGAGGTGCACATTGTCATGGAAAGATGTGAAGTACTTAATCATTCAGAATCAGGTGGGAAAAAACGAATTCCTTAGACATGTTGAATAAGAAGGAAAGGACTTGTTTATCCCTAAGTTCTTACTCATCGAGACTAGCTGTTAAATAGTTTGTGTATCACTCAAATATATTGCAATGTGCTTTGCAGTTAGAAAACAACTTCAGCAAATTTGCGATATTAGGGGAAAAAAGAAATTCCAAAAGAATCTATATGAAGCACTATAATTGCTTTAGTCTCAATTTTTTATATTGAATATTTATTTTTCTTATAGTCAGAAAACTCTACATGTATGTTTAATTAAAGTTAATTTATTTGGTCATGTGAAACTTTCAGGAGACTGCAGGTGAATGGAAATTTTGATTATTTAACAAGATTTACCAATCTACAAAAGAAAAAAAATGATCTAGCTGTAGTGTGGTAAGAGAAGGCATGACTAATTCTGATTGCAGATGGTAGACAGATCAGAATTGTTATTACTGGGAGATCTGTAAGAGCATTTGTCATAGGTAAACTTGGAATGCTTGCCTTGATAGATGATAATTTAAAGCTCCTTACAAGTTTCTTCAAAAATATATTTTTTTTCTTGTGGAAGATTGTGTGGTTATGTACAGTAAAGAATAGCTTAATGGGAAGTTTTACAAAAATATTCCATTTTGTGTGTGTGTGTGTGTAAAAATACATTTTAATTGGGCTGCAGAGATGCCTCTGTGGTTAAAAGCACCAGTTCTTCTTATAGAGGACCAGGACTTTGTTCCCATCACCCATGAAGGTCTTCATAACTCTTTTATATTCTTCCTGTTCCAGGGGCTCTAATATGATCTTCTGTCCTATATGGGCACCAGGAGCATATGTGAGATACATAAAAATAAACAAAACACTCAGGAACATAAAATAAAACAAATAAATCAGAAAAATAAAGAAATGTTCAAATTTGAACCAATAGAGAAGTCATGTATATACCTCTATAGTACATTACCAAACCACCAAGAACTTTATTGCATAACAAATGGGGACTCAATTATCAGATTTTTTTCAACAATCTGTAAGATCCTGAGAATAAGAAGTACACAGAATTTACTTAGCTAACAGAGGACCTTTTTCCAAAACAAGCTGGTTCTCAACTAGAATATATCAGTCAAATAACTGAATCACTAAAAAAAATCTAGGTCTCCTGTCAGCATGTACGAGCCCAGTACAGAGAACCCATTTTATGAATATAATGTCTGAGAAGTAAATCCAGGAATCAAATGGATTATTTTATTTTTAATTGGATATATTCTGTATTTACATTTCAAATGTTATCCCCTTTTCTGGTTTCTCTCCCTCCTGGAAACACCCTATCACATCTTCCCTCCCCCTACTTCTATGAGGTTGTTCCTCCACCCACCCATACACTCCCAGCTCGATTCCCCTACGCTGAGGTATCCATCAGGCTTTGATAGGACCAAGAACCTCTCCTCCCGCTGACTCATAAAAGGGCATCCTCTGCTACATATGCAGCTAGAGCCATGTGTGCTCTTTTGGCTTAGTACCTGGGAGTTCTGGAGGGTCTGATTGGTTGATTTTATTGTTCTTCCTATGGGGTTGCAAACCCCTTTAACTCCTTCAGTCCTTTCTCTAACTCCTCTATTAGGGACCCTGTGCTCAGTCCAATGGTTGGCTGCTAACATATGTCTCTGTATTTGTAGGGCTCTGGCAGGGTCTCTCAGGAGACAGCTATATCAGACTCCTTTCAGCATGCACTTACTTCTTGGCATCCACAGTAATGTCTGGGGTTGTTAACTGTATGTGGGATACATGCCCATGTAGGACCATCTCTGGGTGGCTTTTCCCTCAGTCTCTGCTCTAAACTTTATTTCCATATATGCTCCTGTGAGTATTTTATTCCCTGCTTAAGAAGGACAGATGCACCCACGCTTTGGTCTTCCTTCTTATTGAGCTTCATGTGGTCTGTGAATTGTATCCTGGTTATTTGAAGCTTGTAGGCTAATATCAACTTATTGGTGAGTGCATAGCATGTGTGTTCTTTTGAAATTGGGTTATCTCACTCAGGATGATATTTTCTCATTCTATCCATTTGCCTACAAATTTCATGAAGTCATTGTTTTTAATAGATGAGTGGTACTCCATTGTGTAAATGTACCACATTTTCCGTATCTATTCATCTGTTGAATGACATCTGAGTTCTTTCCAGTTCATGGCTACTATAAATAAGGCTGCTATGAACATAGTGGAGCATGTGTCCTTATTACATGTTGGAGCATCTTCTGGATATATGCCCAAGAGGATTTTTTAGGTTAACTCTTTTAAAGACATGGCTATAAAATGTGTCATTCGAGAAACTTTCATAAAAAGTATTGGTTGTATGTTCAGTATATTAGAATTTACACTTCTTCATACAGAGTTTCCCCAGATCAAATATGCATAACAGCAGCTGCATGAAGTATTTAATGCAAAGCTTAATAAAGAGCACACCTAGCCAATAGATGCTCGAGAATAGTTATTAGCTATTGGTTCATTCTGTGGTAGGATATATAGTCTATATTTAGGCTCTGATATAAATTATGGTGTTACTCATTTTAAGGATGAGAAAAATCTTCCACTTCCATCAAACTGAGCAGTCACTTTTTTGAGTACCCTTGTGATCAGATCAGTTTTACAGTAAGCCTAGTACAACTCCCAAAACCAGCAAATACAAATTAGCTGGCATTAGTGAAAGCATTTTTCTCAACAGCTGTCTAGAGAAATACTCTATTTCTGTCTTGTATATACTGATTTTTTTTCC
>NW_022196897.1:53893682-53922797 GCF_008632895.1 Mastomys coucha
TTGTAAAACAAAATGCTGTTTTATGTGAATATTTCTCTATCACAATAAAATAATGAATGCTTGATAATAGCAAATGCAAACAAATCCACATAAGGCAACTTAAGCTAATATAACAGGATTACTATTTGCTAATCTAGACTTGCTAGAAGTTGCTGGGTTGATGCATTCCCATAAGCCCTGCTTGCTTCCTGCGTTTGTGAGACTGCAGCTTTTGTTGGCAGAGAGGGTGGCTTAATGACAACATGAATTTTGCAGGTTCTTGGGAACCTGTCTTTGTAGTTTGAAATGGCAGCTTGCTAATGCTGATGTGCCTCACCGTCTTCTTACAAGCTGTCACTGCTTAGGACCGTTACTTAGCATTTTAAAGGAGGTCAGAGTTATACTGCAAAAACAGTTTCCTCTTGCACATACATAGCTATGGTTATCAAACTAGAAAAGGTCCGTGCAAGGACAGCCTTCTTTTCACTTTGATGGCATCGATTCTCAAGGTGACAGATCTTTCATTTGGATAAAAATGTTCCCACGTTGTAAAAGACATTATGATTTTTATTTTAAGAAAATTGCTAAAGTAAATATCTGAAAAGTAAAATTATGGTAACATTTAAAGGGCTTCTTGAGAAATGCTCTGATCTATGTGTGTTGGTAAAGGGGGGAAACCAGTGGGAACAACGAGAATTAAAAGACATTTCTTGTTGTTTTTCTTGAAAAACAACAATAAATCGATTTCTAATTGAAATTATTCTATAAACAGCCCAGGCATGCAATCCAGACACTGCAGCATGAGCTATTTCAAAGCCAACTTTAAACTACTGCAAAGAGAGAAACAAGAGTTTGACAGCCTCCCTAGGCAGTCTCCCTCCTGCCTCAGAGGGAGGCTGCCTGTGAATTTCAGCAAAGGCTGGTCCCCTGGGTGCCCACCACAGACATGTGGCAGTCACTTCTCAAGTTCCTGAAGTTCTACCCTGCATTCTTTTCTGGTGTGTCCTCTGCTTACTTGACCATAGAGTGCCACCTTCTCAGAGCAATAAAACTCGCACCGCTTGCCGTCAGATGCAGGTACCATTTCATAGAAGTGACATAAATGAATATATTCATTACCATCAGAAGGAAACAGCAGCCGGGGCTCATTCCAGAAAGCTTGTTAGTACTGTAACCTAACACAGACTTGACTGCCGTAAACTGACTCTGGGGTTTAAGTTACCTTCAGTGGTCATTCACTGCATAGTGAAAAATGAGAATATTGGAATCTGATGCTATAAGTATTAGAGTGACTAGTGGGAAATTTAAAAATACACTGGAAAAATGAATAATTTTTATATTTCTTTTCTCTCCACATAAGAAAACAGTTTAAACCTATGCTACTGATGATAGTATTTATATATTTTGGGGGCGGGTACAGGAAAATAAACTACCTTAAATCCAAATGGCAAACACAGTATTATTTATGAAAACTCTTCCATATGTTCTTAAACATATTCATATGTTCTGAAGTAGTGAAATACACTTCTTTGTAAGCATTTCTCTTCTAATGATATACATACATTTATTTCATTATTTCTGTGTTGGTTTTACAATTAATATTTCAAAAATTTTTATACACTATTCTATTTTTATTTGTATGTGAGTATATGTATATCTGTGTGTGTGTGTGTGTGTGTGTGTGTGTGTGTGTGTGCATGCATATATTGTGTATTCCAGATTCATACAGGTAACCACAGAGGCCAGAAAACAATGTTTGATTTCCATGGAGCTAGAATTATGGGTAATTGTGAGTCAACTACTGTGAGTGCTCAGAATTGAACTAGAGTCCTCTGAATATGTATCAAGCCTCACTGAATGATTAGGACATAGTTTATGAATTGACCCCATCAGCTGAATGTTAGGAATGCCTTTTATGATTAATGATTCTAAAGATCTATAAGAAGAATTTGCATATATAAAGAAACATTTTTCACTAAACTAGCACTTTGGTGTTTGTATTCTTATTTTGGAATGAAGACTAACAAATGATTCAGGAGTTTGAAACTTTTGACTTTGAAATTTTTATTTTTCATATTTATGTACATGTGAGAACTTGCAGATGCCAAAAGAGGGTATCAGATACCCTGGAAGTGGAGTTAGAAGCAGTTGTGTGGTGTTCCATAGGAAGTGTTAAAAACAGAATTCAGGTAGTCAGAAAGAGTGACATGAACTCTTAGCCACTGAGTCTTATCTCAAACCCCAGGATTCTAACATTAACATTAATCGTGTTATTTAAAACATCACTTGGTTTGTTTCTGCAACTCCTTCTGTGGGTATTTTTCCCTTTTCTAAGAAGGAACGAAGTATCCACACTTTGGTCTTACTTCTTCTTGAGTTTCTTGTGGTTTGTGGATTGTATCTTGGGTATTCCAAGCTTCTGGGCTAATATCCACTTATCAGTGAGTTCATACCATGTGTGTTCTTTTGTGATTGGGTTACCTCACTCAGGATGATATTCCCCAGATCCATCCATTTCCTTAAGAATTTCATAAATTCATTGTTTTTAATAGCTGAATAGTATTCCATTGTGTAGATGTACCACATTTTCTCTATCCATTCCTCTGTTGAGGGACATCTGGGTTAATTCCAGTTTCTGGCTACTAAAAATAAGGCTGCTATGAACATAGTGGAGCATGTGTCCTTGAAGGAAGGACAATCCAGAGACTGCTCCACCTGGGAATGCTTCCCACATTCAATCACCAAACCCAGACACTATTATGGATGCCAGCAAGTGCTGGTTGACAGGAGCCTGATATAGCTGTCTCTTGAGAGGCTCCGACAATGCCTGACTAATACAGAAGTAGAGGCTCACAGCCATCCATTGGACTGAGCACAGGGTCCCCAGGAGGAGCTAGAGAAAGGTTCTAAGGAACTGAAGGGGTTTACAGTCCCTTAGGAAGAACAACAATATGAACTAACTAGTACCCTCAGAGCTCCCAGGGACTAAACCATCAACCAGAGTACAAATGGTAGGACTCATGGTTCCACCTGCATATATAGCAGTGGATGGCTTAGTTGTTCATCAATGGGAGGAGAGGCCCTTGGTCCTATGAAGGTTCTATGCCCCAGTGTAGGGGAATGCCAGGACCAGGAAGTGGAAGAGGGTCAGTTGGTGAGTGGGAGAAGCCGGGAGGGAACAGGTTTTTTTTTTGTTGTTGTTATTTTTTTGTTTTTGTTTTTTGGTTTTTTGGGTTTTGGGGATTTTTTTTCCCAGAGGGGAAACCTGGAAAGGAGATATCATTTGGAATGAAAATAAAGAAAATATCTAATGAAATAAAAAGATTATATTATAAGGTGTAGACTATCAGAAGGTGTCCATTTTACTGTTGCCATTTTGGTTGAAGACAGAGCTACTCTTTTCTTAGTTAAAAATTTTCCCTCTCCAGACCTGCTGCTCTTTCTCATAAGATAATCAATCACTTGGCCAGCATCATGACATGCAGTGTTTGGAATCCTAATGTAAATGCCAGCTCACATGTATTTCCCAAATGTTGACGGATTATATCTCTGTACATCAATATGAGTAATCGCTATCATTTTCATGCTTCTTAATGCCTACATCCCAAAACAACACTCTTAAAGTCATATCAGATGCTTATTACAAATGTACTTAATTCAGACCCTCCCAAAATCTCCTGAGTTTAAATTAATTACAAGGGACTATTGTTTCACACCTACAAATCCTTCACTATATTGTTGACGACTTGGGTAGCATTAGAGCACTTATGTATTTAAATATTTACCTGAGTTCCAACTTCATTCCAGACATTATGTTTCAGGTCAAAGGAAAACTTCTACACTGAAACTGACATGATCCTTGTGTTCAGAACTTTGAATGTTAGCGAACTAATAAAATAGAAATCTAAACATGTGTGAAAGAAAGCACAATTGTCATTGTTGAAGACATGTAGTGAAGATTAAATAGTGACCTATGAAAGCACTGAGGAATCTGAAATGTTTCTCTAAATGGGTCATATTTTGAACTACAAGCAGAAGCATATCTAACAGAAGCCAGAAGATCAGGAGACAGACACACATGATTTCATGAAATCCTATACCCTCATCTGTCCTCCAGGAGCAACAGGCACATTATGCTCATGTTTACATGCAGGCAAGCAGATATACACTAAAAATAAATAAACATTTTTTATGAGATAAAGGCACAAAGGGAGGTGGGAGAGAATAAAGCTACAAGGTTCATTTACTTAGAATCAATATATTTTATATGCTTTATGTGATATGCTAAAGAGCACATATTTATATTGCAATAAGAACCTAAGCCATGTTAGCTCATGGATATTTCTGTTTTCACACCACATTGGCTTATCCTCAGGCCCAATGACTCAACTAGGTGAAGACACACTTGACAAAGATGATATAAATCCACATACTGAACTAGGGGTCTTCTTGATCATTGTTCATGTGGCTGACTACATAAAATAACAAACAGGGCGCATAAAAACCAGCCCAATGCCAGTGGCTGAAGAGAAGAAAATCATATAAATCTTTATGTGTGCCAGAATATAAAAGAAAGGTATGCTATAAGTAACCGGCTGCTTTCACAAAAGAACATTCTACCTGAAGCTTATCTCTCCTTATATATGTATATATCTGTATATTTGCATACATATATATGTGTGTATGTTTGTGTGTCTGTTTGTGTAATGACTTTTGTAAATACAAATATGTATTATGAATAAGTTATAATTTACAATGTGATCTTTAAGAATGTCTAGATTTTAATAAAACAAAAATACCTAAAAGTGTTGAACATAATAATAACTAACATTAGTTTTTTACTCAGACCTTGCTACAATCATGAGTAAGTAAAATGAATAATATATATATATATATATGGTTTAATATGTAATATATATTATATACACATACATAACAGGAATTTTTTTATAATTAGTGAGTTTTGATTTCCATCAATATTTATCAAAATGGCTCTGACAGAAGACAGAACTTAAGAATACAATGGAGAATTTATTTCAAATGGCCTAATAAGTTTAGAACAACTTTAAATTACTTAGACTTTTTATATTTTGAAGGACCTTTCACAGCATTTTGCAAGGATGTGTGCCTTATAATTTTCTAAGATGGTTATGTTAAGTGTCTTAAACTCCTTTTTCCATGTAATCTTTTCTACATTGTTTTCTGAATAACAATATTTAATACTAGTGTCCAGCAGAGCAAATGTGAGACATGCTGCCATCTGTAGTACTTGTAATTCTGTTGAGTCTCTGGGATGAAGAATTTTCTTAATTTCACTTTGCGCTTGAGCACAATCAGCAATAAGAAAGCAGTCTCATGAATTATTATTGACAAGTCCAGCAACAAAGGTCATCATGACCTGCTGTTGAAACTAGAGAACAAACTGCTCTTATTTAGTGAGAGCATTGTGGTAGTCTGCGTTCAATTGGGAAATAGATGTCACAAATTAAACTAAGTGTGAAAAATTAATAAAATGTTAATCATCAGGATAAAAGTATATATATATATATATATATATATATATGTACATATATATATATAGTACATGGAAATGAACACGGTAGCTATGGGTTAGACTACAGGTAGAACATAAAATTGGCATTTGGTAATTGGTGTTCGACTATCTGTCTAGACAAAAGGCCTTCAGCTCCAATAGCTTATGCAGCTTCTGGCAAAGTGAGCTGCAGATCTGTTTTTTTATTTTTTTCTCTTAATTGCCCAGGATAAAAGCCAGGCTCCTTCTACTCCCTAGAAGAATGCCTAATTACTGTTAAGCATCATGGCAGGGGTTCAAAATCGCCACTGTTGATCATTTGGCATCCCTGTATAACTGAACACAGGAAACACATTTTTACTCTTTTCCATGTGATAGCACCAAGAGAAGGGAGCCTTCACTACCATTGGGTGATGGATATGGAGATGTGTCCTATGACATAAATAGGGAATGGAGAGATGTTTGCTCCCCACCAGGTGAAGCAAAAACTCAGAATGGCCTTCTTAGAAATCTTTGCTGAAGATTGGTTATCAAATGAAAATAAATTTCCCTCTTGCTGTATTGGCCTCTTAGTTCATAGGGTTTGTAGCTGTTTAAGATCGCTCATGCCCCTTTGTCTCAGCACTCTGCATAGCACCTTCCAGAACCAGGAAAGCTCCCAGGCAGCAAGGAAGTTTACAGTTCCCTTCCAACTTGATTTCTTTTATTAAACAGCAGGGTTGCATGCTGTCTTCTGCAGCATGGCTTACCACCTAGCTTTGTTGGATAACTAAGAGGAATGGCAAAAGTCTTTGCTATGTGGGGAGACTCTGAGGCCTCTTTTTCTTTTCTTTTCTTTTTTTCCTCTTTTATTAGATATTTTCTTTATTTACATGTCATATTTCCCAGTTTCCCCTCCAATAAAACAAAAACAAAAAACAACAAGAACAAACCCCGTTCCCTCCCTTCTCCCCCTGCTTGCCACCCCACCCTCTCCCACTTCCTGGCCCTGGCATTCTCATACACTGGGGCACAGAACCTTCACAGGGCCAAGGGCCTCTCATCCCATTGATGACCGACTTGGCCATCCTCTTCTATACCCATGCTGCCAGAGCAATCAGTCCCACCATGTATAGTCCTTGGTTGGTGGTTGAGTCCCTGGGAGCTCTGAGGGTACTAGTTAGTTCATATTGTTGTTCGTCCTAAGGGGCTGCAAACCCTTCAGCTCCTTCAGTCCTTTCTTTAACTCCTTCATTTGGGGACCCTGTACTCAGTTCAATGGATGGCTGTGAGCCTCTACTTCGGTATTAGTCTGGTACTGTCAGAGCCTCTCAGGAGACAGCTATATCAGGCTGGATTGTCCTTCCTTCAGTTTCTGCTCCATAGTTAGTCTCTGCAACTCCTTCCATGGGTATTTTGTTCCCCCTTTTAAGAAGGAATGAAGTGTCCACAACCTATGAGCTATCTTGGTGTTAGAGTCATTGTTTATTGTTACCCACACATTGACAGCTTTTCCCAGTCATGTACAGAATCTCTCTTCAAACCATTTTTTTTTAAAGAAAATTGACAAATTATATTCCTTTATTTGGTTATAAAATGATAGGTTTGCATATGGCTTATTCATTTTCCCTTAGCCTTGTTGACACTCCTCTTCCTGGTTCTGCTATGCCCTGCTTTATTCTTAAACATTTTCATCTACATTTCTCCCCTTATCTACTTCCATTTATTACATCTACTTGTTATCTACCTTCTAGTTCATTGGTTTACTAGTTTCCTGGCCCTCTGAAGTGAGCACATGGAGCTACAGATTCAAATGTAGGGTCCATGTTGAAGGAGAACATGCAACATTTATCTATGTCACGTTACCAAGCTCAATATAATTTTTCTAGCTCCAGTTCTTACCTTAAAATTAAATAATTTCATTTCTACAGCTGAATAAAATTCCATTATATTTATATTTTCATTATCTGTTTTAATTATCCTTTCCCCCACCAATGGATATATAGGCTGCTCCATTTCCTATCTATTGTGAATAGAGCAGCAAAGAATAAGGATGGCTACTGAGGTATCTACATAATAGAAAGAAGTACACAAGAGTAGTAAAACAGGGAAAAGTATTGTGAAATGCATCTTCTGGAGAAACCATAGCCATTACAATCCTGACTTCTCATATCTAAGGATGTCTACATTGAATCTACACAAGTATGGGCACATCAACACTTGGGCATGGGTGTAAAACATGATTGGTGGGCCCTGGGACTCACTTTTAAACTACTGGTTAATAACTGATTCTGGGAGATGGAGAGTTGTTGCCTCCTGAATACACACACCAGCGACTCTAAATTTTTCCAACGAATAGTGCCAATACAATTGCTATGTGGATGGCCTTGGTTAAACAAAAGGAGTTTTAAATCCAACCAAAGGTATGAGTCTAGGGAAGGGACTGTGAGGAGGAGTTTGATAGGATGGATGGAAGTTACAAAATAGCAAAGGGAAGTCATAGGAATCTTCCATGCATGTGCATGAAATTCTCAGGATAAAGTTAAAGAACATTATCAGGATAAATAGTTCAAGCATTTCTTGCCCTCCTTGTATTCTCTGAACTTAGAAATATGAGAAGAGCAAAGAAATAGTTAAAATGTAAGGCTCCCCCCCCCAGATGTTGATGGCAGTTGGGGAAATTAGTTGCACATTTTGCAAATCATTTGCCCTGGGCTAAGCAGTCATACATGATATATATTTCTTTTATTGTAGAGTTCCATTTTCTTAATTTGTTTTGAATTTTGTCAGTGCAGAGTATATTTTTTTGTATGTGAAATGTTCTTGATGTTCTCCTGTTATTGCTTTTACATTATTGATGCTTCTTACAAAACATTGCTAATAGGTGAAGAAAAGAAAATCCTGGAAATCTACAGCCATATTGTTCCTCGACTTTGTGGCTGCCTGGATACCATGCCATCTCCTTACTTTGAAAGATTCTTACACTTGTTTTACATACAATTCCTGGGGTCTCTAAGTATGCTCATTGGGAAAAATTGAAGGGTGCAGGTGTCTTCCATCCTGATGCAGAACGAGATAATCAAATAAGTTTAAATCATTAGGACCTGTTTTTGATAAGAGAAGATAGACTTCTTCTCTGTCTTGTTGGTTGGTTTCTTCTGGGACATTTTCTTTATTTTGTGTTGTTTTCTTGTTCATCTTTTTTAACTGTGCAAGTTTGAATCAGAAATAATCATTATATTAAATGACCAGATATGTTTACTTATACAAGCTGTGACACTGTCTCACAGAACTGTGCTAATAAGATGCTTTTTATTCCTTATTTGTTAACAGACAAGACACAAATTACAGATCTTGTTCATAGATTTGTCATTTGCTGGTTAGCTTCTGAGACAGATATTCAGGTCTTGCATGGTGCCACTGTTGTATGAAGACATTCAGTAGTGACTAACACAAATATATTAATTAGTGATGTTTTTGTAGCCAAAATTTCCAATCTGCTTTAGTCTAAGAATTTGTGCCTTTAAACATCTCTTTTTTTCCCAACATTGAAGTCTAGGGTACTCATAAGCAGTGTAAATATTTTAGTAATTAAATGATGTTTTACCAAAATGTCGAGTGAGAGTTAGTGACAGGAATTTAATAATTCAATTGAGGAATATGATGCACAGTTTCTAGGGGTGGTCAGTCAAGTATAAATAATATAATATAAAATACCTGTTCTTGAGCTACCCATGGTCTGCATGTATACAGTTTTACAATTCAAAGTATACCTATCTATGTTCTCAAATGTTTACTACTTTGTGACAAAATCATACAGTCATTAACTCATAATATTCAGTATACCATAATTATGTATGGAGACACACTATGCAATTGAACATAATAATAATAATAATAATAATAATAATAAATCATAATGTTCACCTGGCTGAAATTAAATGTAGAGTACTGTGTACCATAGGCTAGAGAGAGTAGGAGGTAGGGAAAGAAAGAAAGTTTGGCCAAATAGAGCTGAGTCATACCATTTGATGTTTTATAAACATCATTTTATTTATACAATGAAGCTTTTTAAGGTCACAAAGTTACCTTGGAAATGGGTGTCTTCTGTATATATCAAGCTATAAAGTAGTGCCAGGATCACAAGCTTATTCTTAAATCCATTCAGTGCCCGGCAAACTTTGTTTCATATAGAGAAATGCAAAACAAACTATTACCAAGCTCTTAACGTAGTAAGAGAATATATTACTTAATGAAAAGAAAGTTAGTTTCTTCTATACACATATATTAATCTAATATGTGCAGTTAGTCTCATACATTAAGTATTTTCCAAAATGAGAGCAACATCCAAGAAATCCATAGCCATTAAATTAGATGGCTTTTTGAGATACTTCCAAAGCTTACTCTAAATGTTATTGTATACCACTTTGCTGACACTTTTACTGGAAAATGCAAGATCTTTCAAGAGAAAAGATTTATTTTTAAAAGCTCTAAATTTGCAATGCAGAATCTAGGTTGGAAAAAGAGCTATTTATATTGAAAGGGCAGAATTCATGGTAGGTTGTAACTTTTGCTGACCATAATTTATCTCCTTCTATATGTGTGTGAGAGCCTATATGTTTTATGGTAAGGATATATTTTTCCATTTGAATTTTTTCTAGTCACCATAAAACTCTGAAACAAAGTCATGTTCAAATGAGCTTCACAATGAGACACTTAAGAGCACAGACGTGACATTAAATCCCGGTGGGGTCGGAAGTACATTCTGGAATTGAACAGACAAATTTCAAATTCAGGCTTGGCTATTGAGGACCTGGACAAATTATTCAATACAAATTCTATATCTGCAACCCACTAATTCTAGTAACAAGTAATTTGTACATGATAATCAGGGGAACAAAGTGGATACACATATAAAGCAATTATTCAAGTGTTTGCCTTACACCTAAGGTTCTTAACAATAAGCTATTGGTCTATTGCTTCTGAAGTAGGAGGTTTACAAAAACGAATAACTGAAAAGAAATATTATGCCATTACACACGGGAAACAGCCCCTTCTGCTTCATTGCCTCTTTCATAAATGACCCTTTTCTCAAAATTTATTCAATGATGAATTTACAAGGCTGATTTTGAATAGAAGTAATAAGAAGGAATCTTGTCTTCCTAGTATTATTCTTGTTTTTTTGGGGGGTTAGAAATATATATTTATATGTACATAAATATGTATATATATATGTATATGTATATGTATGCCCTGGAGCCATCTTTGCACACAGACTAAGAGGACATCCAATCCCATTGCGGATGCTTGTGAGCCTCTATGTGGTTGCTGGGAATTGAACTCATCTCCGGAAGAGCAATCAGTGCTCTTAACAGCTGAGCCATCTCTCCAGTCCCTTATTCTTGTCTCTTTATGGTCACCTGGCCATGTCTATCTTAACTATTCCTTCTAATCTGTGTGAACTGTGGTTGAATGTCATGGCATTGTGCCACTAAGTATCTTGAAAGATGTATTTGAACACAACAGACATCTGAGCATATAGTGAACTTACAATGAAAGAATTTTTGACATTTCAGGACAATCTGGAGCCATCTACTTTCCCTATACAGAAGGGGTCATTGAGTCTCCTGAGGCAGAAATGGGAATCTAGTGAATACCAGAGAAATGAGAGCTATCCTGGAGGCAGTCGGTGCAGGCTCTTCCAGCTTAAGGAAAGCAACTTTCTTGAACCTAAAGAAGAGGTGTTTTCAGCACTTGACCCTCTAGAGCCACCAAGTCTGTCTTATAGCACAAAGGAAGAGGTATTGAGTGGGGAGCCTGAAGATGGAGTTCCTGAGGACCAGAGTGACAAACTCAAGGACTGTGGACAGCCTGAAGTAGTGAAGGAGGATTCCCTGACTGGCAGGCGCAGGATTGAACGCTTTTCCATTGCTCTGGATGAGCTGAGGAGTATATTTGAGTCTCCTAAAAGTGGAATGAACCCAGCTGGACCAGTTGAATATGTCCAAAAGGTAAGAAGCTAACTATTTCAGGATTACTGTTAGCAAATCTAGATGCTTGCTTAGGCTGGCAGATAGTCCTGACTTCTTTTTGATTTCCCCTTCACCTGTACCCTAGCCAGCTGTCTGAGTAACATCATATAGTAGCTTTGAAGCATGGCATCTTCTGTTATTGACTTCTTTATAGTTTGTGTCAATGGGGACTTGACCCCATTCCACTCCTACAACATCAATTCCAAAATGTGTTGTGTTGTGGTTCTTTGTGTGTGTGCCTGGTTTGCACAAGTAGCTTATGAGTTCCTTGAAAGCAAGGGGAATTTCTAACCACTTGGGGTGTCTCAAGCATCAAACAACGATAACAAACTTAGGAAGTATTGTGAGGGAATGTTTGAAAATGTTTCCTTCTCACTTTGAAGTTTTCTGAAAGTTTTGTCTGTGGAAAGAAAACAATGTCAATATTAGTGGAAAACAAAATTTATCACTTGTTAAGCATGGAAGTCACACATGAGGAAGGAAGCTCAAAGGACATTTTGGGAGTTGAAGCTTAAATAGCAGGTTGACTGCAAAAAAAACAAAGGTCCAATAATACTGGCAAATATGTAGCAATGTAGTATCCTAGGCTAAGAGGGGAAATGCAGAGTTGTTATTGGTCTATTATGTAGTCAATGGTCTAGTTATTATGTATAAAAGTCATCCGGTGACTGTCTGTGTTCATCCCTTCCCAAACCAGGTGTCAGACCCTGAGTCTGTGGAAAACTTTCCTACAGACAGATGGGGTCTACCAGTGAGAGTTGCCTACATCTGCTATTTACTAATGTAGATAGATATAAGCTTTTTCTTAGCATCACGTCTATGTCTGCAGAAGTCTGCCATTTTTCTGAATAACAAACTCATGAAAACGCCAAAAGAATAATTTGGGGCAAAATGCTTTGCTCTCCCATAAGACTTATTAGTAATGGTATGATATGAGATGAATGAAGGATTTGAAACTACAGTGACCTACATTTCAATCCTCAATCCTGTAAACATAATTATATAAATACAAGAATGTTCCTATTTTCTCCTTTATTTTTATATGTATACGTGTAAATGCACGACCATGTGTGTCAATACATGTGTATGCCTGTAGTCATGTGTATGGAGATCAGAAGTCTAGCTTGGGTGTCACTTCTCAGGAATTGTCTACCAAGGAGCTTGCTAATTAGGACAGCCATCATCGGAATCTGCTTGTATCCACCTGTGAATTCCAAGCAGGCACACACAGGCTCTTATGCTTTGTGGCAAGCAGTCTACTGTACTGGTTCTCAACCAGTGGGTTACAACCCCATTGGGGGCCACATATCAAACATCTTGTATATCAAAAATTTATTTTATGTTTCATAATAGTTATGAAGTAGCAACAAAAAATATTATGGTTGGGTGTCCCCACAACATAAGGAACTAAATTAAAGGGACACAGAATTCGGAAGGCTGAGAACAACTGCCTGATGCAGTAGTCCATCACCACAGCCCCTGTTCCTTGTTCTCCTATTAGGACTTAGGTAATAGTTTGTGGTCCTTACACATCAAGCCACTGATATACTTAATGACAATAAATGATAGGAAGATAAATTTGTAAGGTTGTGTTGAAAGTAGAGGATCTCTCAGAACTGCAGCAGTATGCTGAAACCTGATTTGAAGATTTTCTTTATACCATGATATTCCTACAGGTGTGATTCTTTCTGTTTGTACTTTGACAATTCTATTTAGTTGGATAACAAGAAACTGGGGTATATTCAGATACATTTTATAGTGCTATTTATTTTGTCCTCATAAACTTGGCAAAGCAACAAAATGTTCATTCAATGTTAAATTTAATAAAACAATTCAGGACATATACCTAAACTAATTAATGAAAAAGTGGCCAAATGTAGAACAGTTGTATATACACACCAATTTTAATTAAATAATCTGTTCTAATATGGATAACTTGCAGCTGCTTAGCAATAAAGAAATGAAGCATCTGGCAAAAATAAGAGAACACTACTATTCACCATAGTATGTGGCTTGCTACATGGTATTCAAATATAGTTATGGCAAAAATTAAATACATGAATATAACTATTTTCTTGAAAATTGTGATCTATTTAATACATATTATATGATGTTTTTAAGCTATTCTAGGGTATAATCTCATAATTAATCATTTCTATAATATTATGATGCATTAATTGTGCCTTTACAATTTTTTTTTTGCCTCCATCAGGGACATGTTTTAAAGTCATTACGTAAGGACTAGTAAGAATGTTAGCAAAATTTTCTTTCCCAACAAATTCTATCAACAAATTGAAAAAAAAAATGTGGCATGAAGAAGGAAAAAGATAAGTCAATTAAGAATTAAATTGCTTTCAATCAGTGAAATGTTATGATGTGGTTTTAGGCATGTGAGCACAATTCTAATCCAACTAAATCTGAAATTAGATACTTCACCCTTTGCATAGTGATCACAAATATACAACTCATGCTTAGTCTCTGTAGGTCCTTTCTTCTCTTTCTATTAACACCTTATATTATTAGGTGTCATTACAATGTAATGAGATCATTTTTATTTGCATAAATCATGCAAAAATTTTTGCTACTTCATAACTCTGACATGTATTTATGGAAAGTCTTAGAATAAATGATGTGGAGAAAATGTTTCAATATTTATGACATTTAATGTGAGAAGTAGACTTAATTTCAAATACAGAAAACTTTACAGCTAGCAAATTATTTCAACAATAAGAAACAGTTAACTCCACTTTTGCTTTGTTACAGAGGAAAGGCTTTGACTATGGGCACTTGGTTTTGAAATGCAAAGGATTTCTTGCAGTTTAATGAAAATCTAGAAAATTTTGAATGTTTGAAAAATACATACACATATATACACAATAGTTTTTAAACATTTCATCAAAATGGAATTTGTCTTATTTATTTAAGTGTCTATCTGAGTGTAATTTGGTTTCCAATGGTTTCTCAGTAATAAAGAACTAGGATCAACCTAATATGATTTCTCTAGATTATATTATTTCCTAAAAACAAGGAAGATCTTTAAAGAGAGGTATCTATGCTCTAAAATTTTCCTGTGTTGCAGAATCTTATTTTAAAACAATTTCCTCTAATCTAAAACAATAAAAAGGAATTCTTAAAATGATTTTATTTGTTGTTATATTAGGAATTTTTAGATATGTACAACCTTACCCTAGATTTTATAAAATACACAGTCAAAGAAATATAAACTGACCTTAAAACTGAATATTTTCCATGTGTAAGCAGACTATAACTTATTGATACAAATTCAAAGAGTATCATCACAAATAAATAATGTGAAATGTAAATTTGAGGGAACTTTTTTAGAGTTCTAAGAGTATGTCATAAGACTATAAATATTAGAAAGAATAATACATCATTCAGTACAATATTATATATCAGAATTTGCTTTGTCCCAGACTATCTCAAATTTAGTTGCTACAGACAACAAACATTTGCTATTCTTTACATGTTTCTGATGAGCTTTGCCCTTTATCTGGCCTTGTCAAATGTCATACATTCATCTATGGCCACCTGCCTATGAGCTGGGTCTAACTATTCTTGTATGGCCTCAGAATTAGACAATCTCAGCAATGCCTAGTGAATTTTATTGATGTAATTGAGACAGAGAGATGTGGGGAAAGGGAGAGGAAGAGGAAAAGGGAGAGGAAGAGGGAGAGGGGAAGTGGGAGGGGAAGGGGGAGGGGAGGAGAGAGAGAGAGAGAGAGAGAAACGATAAAAGGTTATGATTTTACATATGTATTGAGAGAGAGAGAGAGAGAGAGAGAGAGAGAGAGAGAGAGAGAGAGAGAGAGAGAGAGAGAGAGAGAGAGAGAAATGGGACCTGGTAAAATGGCTCAGTATGTAGAATAGCTTGCCACAAAGTGTGATGTTCTGAATTGGATTCCCAGAATCCAAATGATAAATAAAGAGAACCAACTCTAGCAACATGTTTTTTTTTAATTCTTATTTATTTATTTATTCATTTATTTATTTTTACACTCCAGATTTTATTATACTCCTGGTCTGCCCTCTTGACTGTTCCACATCCCATACCTCCTTTCCACCTTGCTGTCTCCATGAGGATGCCACACACACACACACACACACACACACACCACCAGACCTCTAAACTCCCTGGGGCCTCCAGTATCTTGAGGGTTAGGTGCGTCATCCCTGATTGAACCCAGGTCCTGCATTCCTTTGTTGTATATGTGTTGTGGGCTCTCATATCAGCTGGTGTATGCTACCTGCTTGGAGATCCATTGTCTGAGAGATCTCTGGGTTCGAGGTTAATTCAAACTGATCGTCCTCCTACAGGGTCCTCCCTCTTCGTCAGCTTCTTGGAGTTTTTCCCAAATTCAACCACAGGGTTCAGCAGCTTCTGTCCATTGGTTGGGTGCAAATATATGCATCTGACTCTGCTGCTTGTTGGGTCTTCCGAAGTGCGGTCATGCTAGGTCCCTTTTAGTGAGCGCTCCATAGCCTCAGTAATTTGTCAGGCCTTGGGACCTCCCTTTGAGCTAGATCCCACTTTGGGCCTGTCGCTGGACCTTCTTGTCCTCAGGTCCTTCTCCATTTCCATCCCTGTAGTTCTTTCAGACAGGAACAATTATGGGTCAAAGATTTGACTGTGGAATAGCAACCCTATCCCTCACTCGATGCCCTGCCTTCCTGTTGGACATGGGCTCTACATGTTCCCTCTCCGCATGTAGAACATATCATCTAAGGCCCCTCCCTTTGAGTCCTGAGAGTCTCTCACTTCCCAGGTCTCTATTACATTCTGACCCCCAACCCCGTACCTCCTGAGGTTCCCTGTTTCTTTCTGCTGGGACTCGGGGCTTCAGTAATTTTCCCACACCCAATATCAGATCATGTTCCCCTCTCTCCTCACTGTCACATGTCCCTCCCAGGTCCCTCCCTCCTTCCCCACTTGTGATTGCTTTCTTCTCTGTCCCAAGTGGGACTGAGGTGTCCTCACTTGAGCCTTTCACTTGTCGAACTTTTTGAGTTCTGTGTACTTTATCATGGGTATTTTGTACTATTTATTTATTTTTTTGGCTAATATTCACTTATTAGTGAGTAGATACAATGCATGTCCTTTTGAGTCAGAGTTACTTCACTCAGGATGATATTTTCTAGTTCCATCCATTTACCTGCAAAACTCAGGATGTCCTCATTCTTAATAGCTGAGTAGTATTCCATTGTGTAAATAAATGACATTTTCTGTATCCATTCTTCTATCGTGGGACACCTGGGTTGTTTCCAGATTCTGGCTATCACAAATAAGATCAATATGAACATTGTGGAACATGTGCCCCTGTGGCATGGTGGAGAAACTTTTGGGTATATTCTCAAGAATGGTATTGCTGGGTCTTCAGGAAGATCTATTTCTAATTTTCTGAGGAACCTCCAGATTGATTTCCAGAGTGGTTATACCAGTTTTCAATCCCACCAGCAATGGAGGAGTGTTCCTCTTTCTCCAACATGTGCTGTCACCTGAAGTTTTGATCATAGCCATTGTGATGGGTGTAAGGTGGAATATCAGGATCGTTTTGATTTGCATTTCTCTGATCACTAAGGATTTTGGCCATTTCTTTAGGTGTTTCTCAGCCATTTGAAATTCCTCTGTTTGAATTCTTGGTTTAGTTCTATACCCCATTTTTTGATTGGGTTGTTTGGTTTTTGATGGTTAGCTTCTTGAGTTTTTTTTTTCCCCCCACAAGTGTGCAACACTACATATGGCCACCTCCCACACACTAAGAAAAAAATTATCAATATTGGGAGTTTACACACTTAGAAGCAGAACAAATGGAACCATTCCACAATTATTTGTGGATGTAATTTATCTTATTTTTCACTTAGATTTATGTAACAACACTGATACTGATTAGCAGGCTAGCTAGAATAATCACTTCCCAAGGATGTTTACATCCTAATTCCCAAAGCCCTGATATGACAAGAGATTTTGCAAATGTGGCTAAGAATCTTGAGAAGGCATTATCTTACCTTATAATACTGGGTCAACAATTTGGTTGTCTTTTTTATTGGATATTTTATTTATTTAAATTTCAAATGCTATCACCTCTGCAAACTCCGTATCCCTTCCTCCTCTCCCTGCTTCTGAGGGTGCTCTCCCACCCACCACCCATTCCTTTCCCCTCTCACCACACTGGCATTCCCCTACACTGGGGCATCAAGCCTTCACAGGACCAAGGGCCTCTCCACCCATTGATGCCAACCAAATAAGGCCATCCTCTGCTATACATGTGACTGGAGCCATGCAAACCCTTCAGCTTCTTCAGTCCTTTCCTTAACTCCTCCATTGTAGTCCTCTTGCTCAGTCCAATGGTTGGCTGCCAGCATACACATCTATATTTGTCAGGCTCTGGAAAAGCCTCTCTGGAGACACCTCTATCGGACTCCTGTCAGCAAGCATTTTTTGGCATCCACAATAATGTCTGGGTTTGGTGTCTGCATATGGGATAGATCCTCGGGGGTGGGGGGCGGGGGCAGGCTCTTGATGGCTTTTCCTTCAGTCTCTGCTCCATACTTTGTCCCCGTATTTCCTTTAGAGAGGAGCAATTCTGGGTTAAAAATTTGGAGATGAGTGGGTGGCCTCATACCCCAACCAGAGGCCTTGCCTAACTTCTGGATATGGTCTCTACAGGTTCTCCCTTCCCTTTGCTGGGTGTTTCAGCTAATGTCATACCTGTTGGGTTCTAGGAGTCTCTTACTTTCCTGGCATCTAGGACTTTCTGGTGGCTACCCCCAGTTCCCCATCTTCCATTGCTACACTCCTCTGTTCAAATTCCTAAGCCTCTGTATATCATCCCTGTCTCCTCCCATACCTGATCCTGCCCCCTTTCCCCATCCCCATAAGAAAATTTCAGGGGAGTTGGTTGAAAGGGAGGAGGAGAAGGAGATGTGATAATGGAGGGTTGTGACCAAAGGAACACAGATGCCTCCCAGGAAAACAGCACAGAAATAATTCTGCCCTGTACCCTACAGTTGAAGCACAGTACTGCGGATACCAGGAGTTCACTTGGTAAAGTTGATGTAGAATTTTAGTCCTAACAACTGTAGAAAGCTTGTGTTACAAAGAGAGGAAAGGAGAGTTTTACAAATAAAGATTTTAAGGCAAAATCATGTTTTTCTCAATTCATAATTTAATTTATAACTTATGTAGATTGTGGTGAAAATTCATATTGTTTTTAAGTAAGATTTGGTTAGCTCAGACTACTCGTTTCTGAATGGGAGCCAAGTTTAGTCTTATCCAATGAAAGCAGGCAGGTGAACATCCTTCTGTCTCCTTCAAAGACGTCATTTGCTCTCCACAGGACTGACAGAATGAAGCCCTTAAAACTGTTTCCTGAAAGATCTGCAGCCTTCTGTTTGTTCCTATAGTTAATGAACACTTTTTTTTTGTGATTCAATTAATCAATCTTGACTTTATTCCATCAGAGTCCCCTGGGCTTCAAATGGTAAACAATCTGATTATTTCATTATGTGGCTTAATGACTCCCCATGTTTTCAATGCACTGCTATAATTGTTCCTAAAACCCATTCAATTGAAGAATTGAGTAGAGTTTACTTAATATTTAACATTTTCTATCTCTATCATTTATTTAGGTCCAGAGTTTTTGATAAAAACCATTCAAACATGAAACAAACTTAACATAATGTACTCTGCCAGTATATACTGGTTGCATTGTTGTTGGCTTAGAATGTATTGATTGAATCTATTCTACAATTGGAGGCATGAAGGAAAACAAAAAGACATAAAGCTAAAGAGACTATGAAATATGTACATCAATTGTTAATATGTATCATGACTAATCAAAGATGGTCAATATCATCCAATATTAGTTATTTTCATTCAGTCCAATAATCAATGCTTCTGATTTATTTATTTATTTATTTTATTTATTTATCTAATTTATTTAATTTATTAATGGCACCATCCATCTTTTATTTCTGAATGATGAATCCAGACACTTGAAAGCACAGGTGAATCAGAATCCCAGTTCGACTTCCATTACAAGATCACCTCATTAGAAGTTTGAATTTAGCTGTGCTCCTCAATGCCAGATATATGGGTATTTGGGGCTTGGTTTTCTTTAATCTCTATAGTAGTTCCCCTTGGACTGAAACCTGTGCCAGAGCCTCCTGACCAATTGAATGTCTTCTCACCAATGTTTATGAAATCATTTACCACAAGCATTGTGCATTCAATGAAAGTGTTTAACAAGATAAACATTTTCACAATCTTGAGAAAGATTACTAAAAATATATTCACCAAACACTTAAAAACATTGAACATTAAATTAAAGATCAGTACATATGGGGCCAGAGAGATGGCTCAGCGGTTAAGAGCACTGACTGCTCTTCCAGATGTCCTGAGCTCAATTCCCAGCAACCACATGGTGACTGACAACCATCTATAATGGGATGCCCTCTTCTGGCATGCAGGTAGATGTACACGCAGATAGAGCACTCATCACATAAAATAAATAAATTTTAAAAATCTGTGTGTATGAAAATATAACTATAAACTCAGTGTATGGTCCTACACCCATGTACATAGTAGAATCATTAAATAGACTAACTGAGCCATGAAAAACTATCCATAAAATTTTGAGGAAAATATGGTAAGTAGTATATACTATATAGAAGGAGTTGAAAGAGGAAAGAATGGAGAATAAAGTGGATCAAAATTATCATATTCATGTATGAAATTTTCAAATTTTCAAACAGCAATTTTTAAAAGGATAAATAGGATATTCTTTTCTTGATAAAAATATAGATACTTGAAGAAGCAAAATGTACTTATTTTGCCTGAACAATGGGGAAATAATTTTATCATAAAGCTGAAGTGTAATTCTAAGTGAGAAATATTACTGCACTACTTGCTAAGTAACATATTGCACAGATTGATCACTTTTATTCCAACATAATGTATAGAAGAATATTTGATGACAAACAGCCAGTTGGAGCATTTGGCTCAGTAGCTTCTTGAGGGTAGAAACTTGAATGAGCAGTTTTGCTTCCATATTCCTAATCTTCATGTATATAAAATGAGAAAATTATAAAAGATAAAATTTTCATGAACACCAAGTACTACAACACCTGGAGAAGTCTTTAAGAGATAGATATAATAAAACTTAAGAAATGGTAACAAATTATCACCAAACAGATACATTCTTCCATTTTCTTGTCCAGGAGATTTCCTTATGTGCCCTTGGGAAATGTAACCACAATGGACTTCTATTTTATCACTTGGAAAGGAAGAGAGTTGTACTTGGAGTTTCTAAAAGTAGAGTGCTAGGTAGTTTTTGTCAATTTCATAGAAACATAGAGTCACTAGGGAAAAGCATCCTTCAACTGAGGAATTCTCTTCAGCAGATTGGACTGGAAGACAGTGAGACATTTTTTTGGTTAATAAGTGATGTGGGAGGGATGAGCTCACTGTGGGTGGTACTACTCCTGTGTGACTGATTTTGGGTGGAATAAGCAAACAAACACAGCAAGTAATAGGGAAAACACCAGCATCCCTTTATGGTCTCTGTTTCAGTTACTGCCTCTGACTCATGCCTTGACTTCCCTCCATGAGAGACTATATAAAGGAAGATTAAGTACAACCCATCCCACCACGTTGCTACTGATCATGTGCTTATCACAGTTATATCATGGACTATAAAGAAATCGGTGTCAGAGAGTGGGCATTGTTGTGCTAGACTTGACCTTGTGGCTTTTATGCCTCAGACTGTTTCATGGAAGGAAATAAGAGAAGTTCTGAGCTTTGCATTGGTAAAGCCATTGAGTGCTCAGAGCTGAACTATAGGGTCTTCCAGATAATACTGGAACAAAGAAGACAATTTTGAAAGCACCTCAAAGACTCTTTTAGACTCCTTCACTGGGGACCCTGTACTCAGTTCGATGGATGGCTGTGAGCCTCTACATCTGTGTTAGTCAGGTACTGTCAGAGCCTCTTAGGATGTGCCGCGCAGATCACCCTGGCCAGCAGGGAAGAAAGACTAGCACACCAGTTCCTTCCAGCAACAGTTTACTCAGGAGTTCATAGTTACTTCATGGTGAAAGATGTGCCCCCGAATGGTCTGTGAGTGCTGCTTAAATACCCTTCGTAGGATTGCCCATGAGCCCATACCACGTTTTGCGCCATCATTGGCTACAGAGTCATGACAAAAGATCAGACCACTGGCAGGTGCAACCCTCTTGCCAAATAAGGACTTGTTTACTCCTTAGCAGAAGAATGGCAGGCGCCATCTTTAACGCGCGGCAGTGCTCCACATCAGGAGATAGCTATATCTAGGCTGGCTTGCCCTTTCTTCAGTTCCATGCTCCATAGTTAATCTCTGCAACTCCTTTGTGGGTATTTGGTTCCCCCTTTTAAGAAGGAATGAAATGTCCACCTTTTGGTCTTCCTTTTTCTTGAGTTCCTTGTGGAATGTGGGTTGTTCTTCCTGTATTCCAAACTTCTGGGCTAATAACCATTTATCAGGGAGTGCATACCATGTTTGTTCTTTTGTGATTGGGTTACCTCACTCAGGATGATATTCTCCAGATCCATCCATTTTCCTAAGAATTTCAGAAATTTATTGTTTTTAATAGCTAAGTAGTACTCCATTGTGTAGATGTACCACAATTTCTGTATCCACTGCTCTGTTGAGGGACATCTGGGTTGTTTCCAGGTTCTGGCTATTATAAATAAGGCTGCTATGAACATGGTGGAGCATGTGTCCTTCTTACATGTCGCAGTATCTTTTGGGTATATGCCCAGGAGTGGTATAGCTGGGTCCTCCGGTAGTACTATGTCCAATTTCCGGAGGAACCGCCAAACTGATTTCCAGAGTGGTTGTACCAGTTTGCAGGGGTTTGCAGCCCCTTAGGACGAACAACAATATGAACTAACTAGTACCCTCAGAGCTCCCAGGGTCTCAACCACCAACCAAAGACTGCACATGGAGGGGTCTGATTGTTCAGGCAGCATGTGTATAGTAGAGGATTGTAAATTCAATCATCAATAGGAGGAGAGGACCTCGGCCTTGTGAAGGTTCTGTGCCCCAGTGTAGGGGAATGCCAGGGCCAGAAAGTGGGAAAGGGTGGGGTGGCAGGCATGGGGAAGTGGGAGGCAACAGGGGTTTGTTTTTGTTGTTTTTGTTTGTTTCTTTGTTTTTTGGAGGGGAAACTGGGAATGGAGAAATTTACATGTAAATAAAGAAAATATCTAAAAAAAAAAAGACTTTTTTAGAGCTCAATGTGTGATGTACTTAAATTAAGAATCTCAGTGTAAAACTGCTGTTTTACAGGAGCAAATGGATGGTGGTTTTCTAGGCCTGAAAATGTATTGAAAACTAATAAAAAAGAATTATTTAGGTTAAGTCTTGTGGTAAGACTTTCCTTTTCTGAGTCACCACACAGAAGCTATGGTCCAGAGGCGCCGAGGCTGCAAATAATGCTGATAGACAAGCTTGGTAATGTGTAAGAGTCTCCCATGTGGTATTATTTTGGTGGCCTAAAAGCTGCAGGATTGAAAGGATTATGAAGAAAGAGGTAAGGCTTAGTACCATGAGGCATCATGAGAGCACCAGAAGAGAGCAGGAGATCTGACGTTATGGTAACATTAGCATTGGAGACCAAGGTTATTGGATATGTTGGGACCCTGGGATGAGTATAAGGACAAAGGCAAGGGTAAAATGGAGAGAGTCTCAGGCAATGGGACAAGTTCTGTGTGATATGGATGACAATTCGGAAACAGGGACTACCCAAAACTGTTGGAGTTCAAAAGGTGATGAATGCGTACCATGTATCAGACACTGGATTATTTGCACAATGAACGGTAGGTTTTGCTGTAATCTAATTTTTCTTATGCCCTGGTTCTTCCCTCCTGGAATGAGGCAATATATAATTATTTTTATTTTATTTTATAGGTGCCTACAGTTATGAGACTTAAGATTTTTAAAAAGACCTAAAATTTTAAAGTTTTGACTCTTTTAAGAAGTGTGATATTTTAAATGATATTTTGTTTTATATTTTGATATTACAGTGAACTCTTGACAGGAACAATAAAGGAAAGTTATGGTTGAATAGTGTTGTGTGTATGTGTCAATTTTACAAGGAGTCAGTCGTGCTGGTTTTCTTTTGTCTAGGGCACAACCTAGAGTCTCTTGGGAAAAAGGGACCTTCCCTGAAGAAATGCCTTTATCAGATGCTTCTGTGCTCATGCATGTGAGGCATTCTCTTGATTAATTGTTGATATGGAATGGCTGTGTTTATAGCAGCAAATACCATGCCTCAATAGATAACTCTGGATTTATAACAAAGCAAGCCTAACAAGCAAAGGAAAACATACTAGTAAGCAATATTTCCCATGGTCTTTGCTTCACTTCCTGCTTTGGCTTCACTTGATGGGCTATAAGGTGTAAAATGTAATAAACCCTTTCCTCCCCAAGCTGCTTTTGGTCACTGCATTTATCATAGCCACATTGTCATAAGCAAACTGGACCAGGTGCGGAGGTCCTTTTGGCAAGAATATTTGATTGCACACTTAACAGGACATTGGTCTTAGGTCTAGAAAGCTCTCATTTACAGGTGAACGGGGCAGATGCTTATGTAACTCTCCAGCAAGATGGACAGTCCTATTCTGAAATGATAAAAATAAACATGTAATTTGTTAAATTGTATGCTCTAAAACTTACTCAAAACCTTGATAGTGATATGTCTGTCATTGTCATTTTCCTCACAAGTTAATAAAGTCCCTGTCATTCAGGAGCTCAAAATCCAAATCCAATTAAGTGTGCTAGCATTTGTTATAGCTACACACAAACACACACATACACACACACACACACACACACACACACACACACCGATTAAAACAAGATCTCAAAATACTACATGGATACACTGGACAGACTACAGTTTCGCTCTACTTTAGAAAGCTATTCCTTATGTTGTAGTCCTTTCATTTTAGAGTAATGCAAGGTTTTGTTGTGTGTTCTTTTTATACATTGATGAGCTTATTGCTTTGCTACCTTTTGTGAAGTATTGAGTTTTAGTTGGAAAAAATAACTGGAAAAATTCCCAACAATTCATTTCCACTGCCTGTGGGACTTCCTGAGAACACTGCCATCCCTTCTCATTTGTGTGTCACAGTGATATATACAGTCACAATATGATGCTAGTAAAAAGTGCTGTGCCACTAAACACAGAAGGGCATTACACAGTAGTGGCTCGCTTTCAGCTGGGAAAACTGCCATTGGCTTACAGATTGGCAGTCTTTAATATTTTACTTAGAGTGGTGGGTGATTGTACTCCCTTGTTAAGAAAAAAAAATCAATATTGTCTCTAATAGTTGTTCAGAGAACTCCTCTTAGCCCATTCTGTCTTCCCAAAATGGCCATCCAATTTCTATTGTTTACCAATTAGATCGATTTCCTTATGATGCTGCCTGATCCTTTCCCCTCCCTGTCCTCCCATGACTGACATTCAGACCCTACCAAGTTATTCTTAGAATCTTATCAGCATCAGAATACAATGAAACAGAGAAGTAAGAAAACTTCAAATCAAAGTGATGAGATTAGATGGGGGAATTGAATTCTTAATTGTGGTCCTCGACTCTAAAAACAGTGGAGATGCCATTTCAGACAGCCTGGAAATTCACCACAGGAAGTCCACCATGAATCTCAAAACCATCCTGAGCATCAGTGTGGGGATATCTCCTATAGCAGTTCTCACATAAGTACCCATTTGATATGGGGAAGTTGGAGAAAGGCACTTACCCAAGTGATTAAAGTGAACATCAACATTAGCATCATGTATCTTCCACATGATGCACCTTCATGGCTGGACCCCATTCCAGTGATTTGCCTGTAATCTGTGGAGAAAGAAAACAAAATAAACAAACAACAACAATAATAACAACAACAGAAAAATCCACCTGGTTAGCATTCTGTTAAGCAAGAGGCTGTAAATCTCCCAAGATAGAAAGAACGTGGAAGATTGAGACCCTGCAGCAGGTTAGAAGAAAATAAAGTATCAGGACAATCAAGTTGGGCAGGGGATCTTCTGTTCAATCTGGACCAGAAAAGAAGACACAAGTGGGGAAATGGAAAAATCCTTGATTATTCTTGGCTGAAAAAAATAGTCACATGAAAATTCAGAAAGACACTGATGATACAGAATACTGGAGCTGAGCAAAATCACAACCAGAAAGTGCTTGCTAAACAAGCATAGTGAGCTAAGTTCAAGCCCAGGAAAACATCCAAGAAGATAGACTAGGATCATATACCTGTAATGCCAGCATTAGGTAGGAGAAAAAAGAAGGATTCTTAAGGATTTCTGCAGAGCCAGCCTAGACCAAAATCGTAAGCTCCAGCTTCCAGTGAGCAACCATCTTAAAAAGTAAGGTGGACAGCTCTTGTGGGATGGAGCCTAAGGTTGTCCTTTGACCTCCATTGCTTATTCATAGATATTCTCATATATGCCATTTGTGAACACTCAGAGAAGAGTGAGGAGGAAAGGAGGGAGGTGGAGTGAGAATGAGATCGAGAACGAGAAGACTGAGCAGAGAACAGAGAACAGAATTTTTTTCCTTTTGTTTGGGGGCCAGATCCTTGAATAACCAGTTTCCTTATGTGCACAGGCTATTCTTTCTGGTCTCCTTTGTTGTCATGCAAAACCCCAGAGTTGATACAGCAAATCAATTTTTGTGATAGTTTCTCTTCTTTTCTAGCCTTAAACCCAGTCATTTATCTACATATAGATACCTGTAAATTATTTTTGCCATGATTAAAACAAACGGTGTGTAGCATGGAGTGTAGTACAGGCTCTGATGTTTCAGTAGAGATGAGGCCCTAAACAGCAAGTGCAGCTTTTGTTCATCCTGTACTCCAAGCAGCTCTCAGAAGCCTGCAGGTCCCATTTACTGCAGCACGTCTACTATTCAGTATATTATGCATGGGAAGTGCATAGTTAACGCATTTCTCTACTGGAGAAGCTACTTCTTTATGGACTTAATGTGTGCTGGTGAGTAAGTGCAATGAGTTCCAAACACCTGAAACAAATTCAAGCTCCATTAATGCTTCTCATCTGCACCAACCACTGAATATGATGATTTATGATGCTTAATAGTGCACTAACTTGTTTTATGTCAGTATAAGTCATTTATTAGATATCGTGAGACAAATTGCCCTAGAGCATGGTAATGCATCATAATAGGTGTGAGGTACTCTCTTCCCCATTTATAATAACATCAAGAACTCACATTGAAATTAAATGTTCTGATTTTAACTTTGACTATGTGTCAATTTTTTTTATTCAAGATAATGTTGATATAAAATACTTTCCTTTTTTGTTTATAATGATTTAGCCATGTAGATTTCATCTCTTTTCTATGTTACCTTTATTTTGGAGTTTAGGAATATTTTTTTACTCGTGCCTTTAAATTCATGAAAGTGAAATTGAATTCTATTTATTCATTTACAGTTTTGTGTGTGTATGTGTGTGTGTCTCTGTGTGTGTGTACACTCACCCACTCCACCTCACTCCTCTAGTATCTCCCTTCACTAGGGTAACAAGCTTCCACAGGACCAAGCACCTCCCCTCCCACTGATGCTAGCTAAAGCAGTCCTCTGCTACATATGTAACAGGAGCCATGAACCAACTCATGTGTACTTATTGGTTGGTAGTTTAGTACCTGGAAGCTCTGGGTTGTCTGGCTTGTTGATATCGCTGTTCTTCCTATGGGGTTGCAATCCCCTTCAGCTCCTTCAATCCTTCCCCTAACTCTTTCATTGGGGTTCTCAGGCTCAGTCTAATGGTTAGCTGTGAGTATCTGCATCTGTCTTAGTCAAGTGCTAGCAGAGCCTCTCAGGGGACAGCTATACCAGGTTCCTGTCTACAAGCACAAATAGTGTCTGGTTTGGTGTCTGCTGATAAAATGGATCCCTAGGTGGGGTGGTCTCTAGATGGCCTTTCCCTCAGTCTTTGCTCAATTTTTTGTCTGTGTTTCCTTAAGACAGAAACAATTCTGGGTTAAAGATTTTGAGATGGGTGGCTGGCCCTATCCCTCAACTGGAGGTCATGTCTATTTACTGGAGGTGGTCTCTTCAGGTTCTATCTCCCTGCTATTGGACATTTCAGGTAAAGTCATCCACATTGCGTCTTGACAGCTTCTCACATCCCTGGCACTTGGGAATTTCTAGTGGTCCCCACCACCACCACCACCAAACCCCCTGTTACATAGTTCTATTCATTCTCCTGGCTCTCTGGACTTCTCTTCAATCTCTTCCCATACCTGATCCTGCCTCCTCTTTTTCCCTTCCCCTCCCCTCACCCACCCAGGTCCTTCCCTCCCTCTGCCCCCCATGATTATTTTATTCCCTTTTCTAAGTGACATTGAAGCATTCACACATTGGACTTCCTTCTTTTTAAGTTTCGTGTGATTTGTGAATTTTATTTCCAGCTTTTTGGCTAATATCCACTTATCACTGAGTACATGCCATGTATGTCCTTTGGGTCTGGGTGGGTTACCTCACTCAGGATGATATTTTCTAGTTTCATCCATTTGCCTGCGAATTTCATGAAGTCATTGCTTTTAATAGCTGAGTAGCACTCCATTGTGTAAATATACCACATTTTCTGTACCCATTCCTCTACTGAGGGACATCTGGTTTGTATCCAGCTTCTGGCAATTATAAATAAGTCTGCTATGATCATAGTGGAGCATGTGTCCTTGTTATATGTTGTAGCATCTTTTGGGTATATGCCCAATAGTGGTATAGCCAGGTCTTCAGATAGAAGTATTTCCAATTTTCGGATGATCTGCTAGATTGATTTCCAAAGTAGATCTATAGGCTTGCAATCCTACTAGCAATAGAGGAGAGTTCCTCTTTCTCCACATCCTTATCAGCATCTGCTGTTGCCTGAGTTTTTGACCTTAGCCATTCTGACTGGTGTGAGGTCGCATCTAAGGATCATTTTAATGTGCATTTCCTTGATGGCCTAAGGATGTTGAACATTTCTATAGGTGCTTCTCAGCCATTCAAGATTGCTCAGTTGAGAATTCTTAGCTCTATACTCCATTTTAAAATTGTTATTTGTTTGCTAGAGTCTAACTTCTTGAATTTTTTGTTTATTTTGCATATTAGCCCTCTATTGGATGTAGAGTTGGTAAAAATCCTTTCTAAATATGTAGGTTGCCATTTTGTCCTATTGACAGTATCCTTTGCCTTATAAAAGCCTTTCTGTTTAATGAGGTCACATTTGTCAAATGTGGATCTTAGAACCTGAACCATAGTTGTTCTGTTCTGGAAATTTCCCCCTGTGTTGATGTGTTCAAGGCTCTTTCCCACTTTCTTTTCTATTAGATTCAGCATATCTGGTTTTATGTTGAGGTTCTTGATCCACTTAGACTTGAGCCTTGCTCAAGAAAAAAAAAATGGACTTTTCTACATGCAGACCTCTAGTCAGAGCAGCACCTTTTGTTGAAATTTTTTCTTTTTTCCACTGTATGGTTTTGGTTTTTTTTTTTTTTTTTTTTTTTTTTTTTTTTTT
>NW_022196897.1:53922807-53944102 GCF_008632895.1 Mastomys coucha
TTTTTGTCAAAGATCAAGTGAACATAGGTGTGTGGGTTTATTTCTCAGTCTTAAATTCTATTTTATTGATCTACCTGTCAAACTCTGTACTGATACCATGCGGTTTTTATCACTATATCTCTGTAGTACAGCTTAAGGTCAGGGATGGTGATTCCCCAGAAGTTCTTTTATTGTTGAGAATTGATTTTAGTATCCTTGGTTTTTTTTTTTTTTTTGTTATTCCAGATGAAATTGACAATTGCTCTTTCTATCTGTAACAATTGAATTGGAATTTTGATTGGAATTGCGTTGAATCTATAGAATGATTTTGGTAAGATAACCATTTTTACTATATTAATCCTACCATTCCATGAGCATAGGAGGTCTTTCCATCCTCTGAGGTCTTCTTAGATTTCTTTCTTCAGAGACTTGAAGTTCTTGTCAAACAGACCTTTCACTTGCTTGGTTCGAGTTATACCAATATATTTTATTTTATTTGTGACCATTTTGAAGGGTATTGTTTTCCTAAATCCTTCCCCAGTCCATTTATCCTTTGTGGTAAAGTCTACCTATTTGAATTAATTTTATATCCAACTATTTTGCTGAAGTTGCTTATCAGCTGCAGAAGTTCTCTGGTAGAATGTTTTGGGTCGCTTATGTATATTATATCATCCAGAAGTAGTGAGTGGTTTTAGGGCAGTGGTCTGTTCAGGCAACCTAGGCCAAGTAGAATAATAGGCCTAGAACTCCGAGGCACCCAGTGGGCAATTTATGTTTACAAGGAATGGTAGGTGTTCGGTAAAACCCCTGAGTCTTTGGCCCCTGTTTTAGACACAACCTCTCACAGCTGCCCCCACAGGAGATGTGTGCTCTGTCAGGTAGACAACGCCCCAAGCTCCCAGCATTTTAGCTGGACCTTACCCCCAGTCATCTGACCACAGATAGCCATGCCTCACACAATATAAGGGGCAGTTTTCTCCTTCCTCTGTCTTTCTCTTTGTCCCTTCTCTTGTCCCTGTCCTCTCTTGCCCTCTTCCTCTCCTCTCTTGCTCTTTGTCTCCTCTCTTGTTCTCTTGCCTTATTGCCTTCTCCCTCTCTCTCTTGCTCTTTGTTTATTCCTTGCCTTCTTCCTCTCTCTCTTTTGCTCTTTGTTCTTTCCCTTGCCTTCTTGCTCTCTTGCTTTCTTTCTTTCCTTTCTCTCTTTCCTTCTCTTCTCCTCTCCTTCCTCTCCTTTCTTTCTCTCTACATGACCAGCCTATTTTCTTTTTCCTATAATAAAATAACTCACTCATGCATTGCTTCCTTTTTAACTAACATTTGGTGCAGCCCAGGCCTCAGCAGCAGAGAGCTCCAGGCAGCAGCAGGGTTAGGACCCTAGGCCCCACAAATGGGACGTTGACTTCTTCCTTTCCAGTTTGAATGCCGTTGACCTCCTTTTGTTGTCTAATTCCTTTACCTAGAACTTCAAGTACTATATTGAGAAAATAAGGAGAGAGTTGGCAGCCTTGTCTTATCTCTGATTTTAGTGGGATTGTTTCATGTTTCTCTCCATTCAATTTGATGTTGGTGGTTGGTTTGCTGTGTATTACTTTTGTTATGTTTAGGTATGTGGTTTGAATTCCTGATCTTTCCAAGACTTTCAGCATAAAGGGGTGTTGTACTTTGTCAAAGGCTTTTTCTGCATCTAATGAGATGATCATGTGATTTTTTCGTTTGTTTATATAGTGGATTATGTTGATAGATTTCTATATATTGAAATATCCCTACATCCCTGCAATGAAGCCTAATTGATCATGATGGAATGATCATTTTGATGTGTTCTTGGATTTGGTTTGCGAGAATTTTATTGAGTATTTTTTTGGGAGGGGGTGGTTTTGCTTTTGCTTTTGCTTTTGCTTTTTCGAGACAGGGTTTCTCTGTGTAGCCCTGGCTGTCCTGGAACTCACTCTGTAGACCAAGCTGACCTTGAACTCAGAAATCTGCCTACCTTGGCCTCCCAACTGCCTGGATAAAAGGTATACACCATCATTGCCCAGCTTTATTGAGTATTTTTGCATCAATATTCATAAGTGAATTTGGTCAGAATTTCCCTTTTTTTGTTGGGTCCTTGTGTGATTTGGTATCAGCATAACTGTGGCTTTTAGAGTGAATTGAGTAGTGTTCCTTCTATTTCTATTTTGTGGAATATTTTGAGACCATTTGCTCAGAAAAATTTTCCAGCCTTTTACTGTAAGGTAGTGTCTGTCTTTGTCACTGAGTTGTATTGCCTGTATGGAGCAAAATGCTGGGTCCTGATTACTTATCCAGTCTTTTAGTCTATGTCTTTTTATTGGGGAATTTAGTCCATTAATGTTGAGAGATATTAAGGATCAATGATTGTTGCTTCCTGTTACTTTCGTTGTTAAAGGTGGTATTATGTTTGTGTGATTCTCTTCTTTTGGGTTTGTTTTGTGATGATTAATTAATTAACTTAGGTGTAGTTTCCCTTCTTGTGTTGGAATTTCTTCTTCTACTATCCTCTGTAGGGATGGATTAGTGGAAAGATATTATTTAAACTTAGTTTTATCGTGGAATATCTTGGTTTCTCCATCTATAGAATTGAGAGTTTTGTTGGGTATAGTAGCTTGGGCTGGCATTTATACTCTCTTAGGGTGTGCATGAAATCTGTCCAAGATCTTCTGGCTTTCAGTCTCTCTTATGAAGTCTGGTGTAATTCTCATAGCTCTCTCTTACATGTTACTTGGCCTCATTCCTTTACTACTTTTAATATTCTTTCTTTGCCCTTTGTGTTTAATGTTCTGATTATTATGTGAATGGAGGATTTTCTTTTCTGATCCAACCTATTTGGTGTTCTGTAAGTTTCATGTATGTTTATCATCTCTTTCTTTAGGTTAAGGAAGTTTTCTACTGTAACTTTGTTGAAGATGTTTTCTGGCCCTTTGAGTTGGGAATGTTCACTCTCATTTATTCCTATTATGCTTAGGTTTAGTCTTTTTATTGTGTCCTGAATTTCCTGGATTTTTTAGTTAAGAGCTTTTCACACTTTGTATTTTCTTTGAATGTTTGTCAGTATCTTCTCTGGTATCTTCTAAGCTCGAGATTCTCTCCTATCACTTGTATTCTGTTAGTGATGCCTTTATCTGCAACTCTTGATTGTTTTCTAGGTTTTCCATCTCCAGAGATACCTACCTGTGTCATTTTGTTATTGTTTCTATTTCTATTTTAAGAGATTTATGTGTTTCCTCTTTAAGGGTTTCTACCTGCTTACTTATGTTCTCTTGTATTTCTTTAAGAAAGTTATTTATGTCTTCCTTAAGGTCCTGTATCATCTTCAAGAATTGGGATTTTTGGTCTGAATGTTGCTTTTTAGCTGTGTTAGGGTATCCAGGGGGTTGTTTTTTTTTTTCGTGGTGAGAGAACTTGGTTCTGATGGTGCAAGTGGTATTGGTTTCTGTTGCTTATTTTCTTAGCTTGCCTCTCATCATCTATTATCTCTGGAGTTAACAGGCCTTACAACCTCTGACTTGAGCCTGATCATCTTGTAAGCCTAGTTATGATGACCCCCTCCAGTAGGCTGTCTCTGGGTGTAGGAAGGAGCTGGAGTACCCAAACTGCCCCTGGATGCAGTTGTGGACTAGAAGCAGGATGTGCCCATGGCAGGGTGGAGAGGTCTTGCATCTACTAGGCCATGTGGAATCCAAGTTAGGCCAGATATTGGGAGTTCTCATCTGTGAGCCAGGTTATGACAGACCTCCTGAAAGTTAATCTGTCTCTGGGTATGGGAGGGAGTCTGGACCCATTACCTTCCTTTTTTTGATGAAATTATTTTAGGAAAAAAAAAGCAAGCTATTTTAAAAGTACACAAGCAAATTCTCTGTGTCACAAACATCAACATCATACAGACTGTAAAAAAAAATATTTTCAGGTTTAAAAAAGTAAAGAGGCTATAGACTTTAAGAGCTAGTGTCTAAAATGCTGCTGAATAGAGGAGGACTTGAACCCCTGCTGATGTGTGTTTAAAGCCTGCCCTTTCCCTTGAAGCTTTCACCTGCTTAAAATCTTGAGCTCACCCATGAATGCCTTGCCTGATGCTAACCTTGGATTACCTCAGACTCCTAGAAGAGGTTCTTGTCTGTCAAGGTGCTTAATAATTAATAGTTACTGACCACTAAACACTTGTGGAAGGCATTGTATTCAAGGCTTCATGAGCACTTTCCTCATTCAATATTCACAGAAATCTTAGCAGATAAGAATGGCTATCTTGCAAAACTAGAAGGTGGACCCAGTTGATTAGGATACCTACTGAACAAATCTGGGAACTTGAGCTAGATCATTAGAACCCATATAAGGTGGAAGGAGAGAACCAACTTCTATGAGGCAGCTGTCCTATGACTTCCACAGGCAAAAGTGGAGTGCATGATTCACAACCAATTCAGTGATCTTGAGCATACACAACAATAATAGTATAATAAGAGAAATATCATTATTTCTCTTATAAGTACAGGGTATTGAAGTTAAATACCTTACCAAAGACATACAACGGCAGCTAAGAAAGCATGGATCTGAATTCACACTTACATCAACCTATGGAATCCAGACCACACAGTAAATAATTTTACTCACTGTATACTCTCAGAATTTGCTGCTCATCTTTATACAAGTATTTACACCTTGTTTCTGTTATGAGTCAAGCCTACACAGTCTTAGAAATCAAAGCAATTCTTAAGCTTTGAATAACAAATCCTAGTTACATCCTCCCTACTAAGGTATATGGATTTTCTCCTCTGTTAACATCTTTAAAACTCTGCTTCTTATAATCATTGATATTCTATAACTATTTTGAAATTAATTTTTAAATTAAAAAATTTTAAATTTATCCTTTCCCTTCTCTTCTCTCCAACACTTTCTGTAGGCCTCCCCCAATAACCCTGCAACCCACTCCATTCTTTACCATCACTCTCTCTCTCAAATTGACAGCTTCTTTCTCTTGTTATTATTACATATATATGTAATGTGTATGTAAGTGTACACACAAGTGGTACATAAAGTAATGATATCAGTTTATTTGTGGTAAAATACAAACTAAATTAGAAAAATATTCAGAATAAATATAAGAACTCTGCTTATTGTATTTCTAACTATTATAGTGACATGAATTAATTCACTATAAAAAAATCTTGCTTTAAACAGAAGAGACTGTGGGAAAGGTGGTCTAGTGATCAGCCCAACTTGGGATCTATGTCAAGGGGAGGCGCTAAGGCTTTACACTATTACTGATGCTATGGTGTGCTTATAGACAGGAGCCTAGCATAGTGATCCTCTGAGAGGCCCAAAAATCAGCTGAGTGATACACATGCAGATACTTAAACCCAGCCATTTGACTGAAGTTGGAAACCTTTGTGGTTGAATTAGGGGAAGGCTGGAAGAAGCTGAGGAGGAGGGCAACCCCATAGAAAGACCAGCTATCTCAACTAACCTGGATCCCTGAGATCTCTTAGACACTGAGCCACCAATCAGGCTACATAGATGAATTGGTCCGGTACTCCCCAACACATATATAGCAGAGAAGTACCGGATCTGGACTCAGTGGGAGAAGATGTGCCTAGCCAACTCAATTCTCTTCTACTGAATGGATCCAAATAGACAGTGTTGGTAACTGCCAAGATATGAATGACACTATTGTACCCTTGAAAGACTCAAGGCCCCAGGGAGTGGTGAGGCCTCCTGGTGGAGGAGGACATCCTCTTGGAGATGGGGGGAAGGAACAGGATGAGGAATTATGGGGGGTGACAAGGAGCAGGCAGCTGCTGTACTGTAAAAAATAAAAGTTGGATGATGATGATGATGAAGAAAAACTGATACAACACCTTAAAAACACTTATATGGAGCTAGTAACAAGAAATGAATCTTTAGTCAGGTACTAGTCTTAATGGAAAGACACGTAAACAATTCTGCTGTAACTCCTTAAGTCTTATTGATATATGACATGAACTATTGCCTTAAACTTACTATGAACCTATTGAATGTAAAAATGTTTAGAAAACCATGTGATCAATTATCCCGAGAAAGTATAAAATCTAAGAACAACAATAAAGTGTTGGTACCCTCTTCTTTAGCATAGATATAGATATACATATACACATACACATACACATACACATACATATACAGATACATATACATATACATAAAACTGCAATAGTGGCACTCATATCTTGACAGCAACCAACACTGTCTAATTGGATGCCTTCAGTAGAAAGGAATTGAATTGCCTAGGTTCTATAAACCTGGTCAACTGCCCATGACTGGTGAAGTCATGGACTCTAGATAAAAACCCATTACTGTCACATTCTTTCCTTACCAATATAATTTCTAACTGGATACTAAATACTTATCCTAGCTGTCACAAAATATCAAAGGAGCATCTTTTTGCAACAGATGGAGAAAATTATAGGAACACACAACTAGCCAAAATGTAGCAACAACAAACTATGTGTGGTTAGTCCTTGTAGAAACATACAATTCAATTCCTACAACTAAGCATCAGAAAATGCTGGGATAAGGGGAGCAGAAAGATTATAAGAGCCAGGAGATCTGTGCTTGAGATAGTGACTTCTACGTATGATTATATGACTGGGAAGCTACATGCACAAAAGCTCAATAATATGGTTGCCTAAACAAGATTAGAACAATGATAACACCAGCTGACATGCCAACATGGATGAGGAAAACCAAAACATCCTACCACTAGATGAAATGCTACCGGCAGTTACTGGTTGTTGGGAGAGGGAAAAGTTTTCTCCAGGTACAAGGCCTCTGATATATTATTGTACAATCCTAAGTCGTCAGACCTGAACACATAAAGCACATAAAGGTAGGAGCAACCCTAAATGGAATACAGCAGGTTTTGAGTACAGGTGCACACACACACATACTACACTACACTTGTTTTATTTATATACGTATATAAAAAATGTATAATATACATATATGTATGTATAAATGAAGAGGTCAATAATTTAAAAGTGTTGGTAGACATGGGAGCAAAAGTAGACTTGGAGGGGGAAACAAGAGGTAGAAATGATGCAAATATAGCATTCATGGATGAAATCCTTAAAACCAAATTTAATTTTAAATTAAAAATTAATACAATATCTAAATAAATATGATCTTTTCCTGCCTTTCATGCTTCTACTGAACTTTCTTACAAATTTCTTACTGCAAACACACAGACTAACTCAGTATTTGATTTCTGTGATTTCATTGGCTGCTAATGATAGCACTTTTATATCAGTTTTTTCATGCTGTCTCTAAATTGTGAACTCACTCTGAAATCTACCACCTAGCTTTCAGTTTCTCTAGAACCCCTGGCTACCTCAAATAATCCAAATCTGAGTCTGCATTCTCAGACTCTTAAGTCAATTTCTTTCCTAAACACATGCTTCTCCATGATGACACTATGCACACAATTATGTGGTGGTCACTTTCTTATCTTCTCCACTCTTCAGATCTATATTTGGCTTTTGTCTTTAGTTTCCCATCTACTCTGATGATCTTCTGAGCAGATTATGATAATGTTTCTCTTCTTGTGCCTTGCTTCCACTAGAATAAACCCTATGTTTTGTTTGTTTGTTTGTTTGTTTGTTTTTATTTCTTTGTTACTCCTATCTCCTGTAATGTGCACAGAAGTGGACTTGAAGGCCCAATTTCATAAGCTTGGATTTCATTTCACAAAGCTTTATAATCAATTTTGGTTCCCTAGCCACATCTAATAGCTCTTTTAGTTTCAATTTCAATGAATTAATGTTTTTCATTTCTTAGTTATTGTAGTGATACTTCAATTCTGCATAACTAGTTGCATTGCTAGTAACTAGCTTCATGCTTCTATAACTACTATATTTGACAGCACTCATGTAAATACATAATATCACCACAGATATTTTCTTTGGACTTTGCATTCTAACAGTCCCTACACAGGTTTCTAACTTCTTTATTTAACCACCTCCTCCTATTATAGAAGTTTGAAATGCTGTTGACCTTTACCAGCCTACATCCCTTACTTTCTACTTTGTAGTGATGGTCAAGGTAGACTGTGTATTTTGATACAAAATATATTTTCAGAAATTCTTTTCAATGATGACAGTGGATGGAACAGGAAAGCAATATGAATATGCCTGTGGGAATTTATGTATCACAAATGCTGAATGCATCACTGGGACAATAAGACAGCAGTAGAGAACCAAAGAATGATTTTGGAGTGTGGTTGTTGCATTTTCTCATTTAAACATTTTTGAATGCATGTTTCTGGTTATCTGCCATGCAGTCTATAAAGATAGTGATCTTGTGATACTTCCTTGTGTCTTTTTACTCTTTTGGGAAATTTCTTTTATTTTCCTCTCTTCATAACAACCTTGAGCCTAAAAGTCCTCTTTTTATAATTAACATTCTTTACTTTAAATGTTTAGGAGAAACTGTGAAGTACAGTCAACAATATGATTTCTCCTCTCAACTCTCTTTCCTCTTTTATTGTCCCATATCAGTGTGGTGTACTTGTTGCTATGAAAAGTCCATAGCAATAGTGATTATTGCCTAAAGCCTATGGCTTACCTGGGAATTAGCTCTGCATTCTATGAGTTTTGAAAAATGTGTAATGACTGTGTCCAGTATAAATAAATCAAGCAGAATATTTGCATTATCACTTAGTCATCCTACTTTGACTTTAAGCCTTGGAAACCACTTTTTTACAGAGTTCACAGTGGTGTGTTTTTCAGAATGTGACATTATAATATATAGAGACCTTTTACATTTCCTTTTGCTTATTTAGCAATACAGATGTCTTTGCTTTGTAGCTCACTGCTTTTTATCATAAAGTTATGCCTCTTTTTAGAGATAAATGCAGTTTATTAATTCACATACTGAGGATCATCTAGGACTTTTTTTTCAGTCATGAAAGAATCTACTGTGAACATTTCTGTTCAATGTATACTATGGGTGCATATTTTTAATTAATTTGGATTGTAACTGTTGTGGACATGGATTTTCAGTTCAACACAGAGCACAGTTGCTGATTTTACTGTATGAATACATATAGTCAAACTGGCCTCTAAAGTTGCTGATAGAACATCTAAATACATTGTATTCCCTCTAGTGATTAGTAGAGCCCTTTATCTTTGTGTCCTCAACGGCATATGCTGCTCTTGGACTTTTGAATGTTTACTACACTAGTAAGTATGTATTTAGAGTAACTACAGTTTTGATTCTTCATTTTTACATTTATTAGCTTGTTGCAGTGGTCTAAATTGAATTTTAAGAAATACTTTTATCCTTCCGGTCTGGGCTGGTACCCTGAGCAGACCTTGGGCACTAGTTCTGCACCCAATCCCACAACACCCAGGGGAAGCTAGACTCCCAGGAGATCTAACACACCCAGGATCATAGGTAAGGAGGCCACACATCTGCCACAGACCAGGAGTAACTGGGACCCCTGGGGATCCAGGGATGCAGGAACAAACACCTGGCCAGTGGCA
This sequence comes from Mastomys coucha, assembly GCF_008632895.1. Taxonomy (NCBI): domain Eukaryota; kingdom Metazoa; phylum Chordata; class Mammalia; order Rodentia; family Muridae; genus Mastomys; species Mastomys coucha. The sequence continues at coordinate 53,932,314 of NW_022196897.1, forward strand.
CTGATTCCTTCCAGTCTGAGCCAGTGCCCTAAGCAGACCTTGGGAACTAGCTCTGCACCAAGTCCAACATCTCCCAGAGGAAGCCCAACTCCCAGGTACTATGACATACCCAGGATCATAGAATCACAGGATCTCAGGAGCTTAGTCACACCAGGATTTCAGAATCCCAGAGGCAGCTTGATTACCAGAAGCTCTTATACTCAGGATCACGGGATCATAGAGTCAGCTAGACTCTGAGGAGTTCTGACACAACCAAGATAACGAGAGGGACAGGCTCCAGTTAGAGACAGTGATTGCAGGTAGCACTAGAGATAATCAGATGGTGAGAGGCAAAACAAGAACATAAGCCTCATAAACCAAGGTTACTTGGCATCATCAGAATTCAGTTTTCCCAACATAGCAAGTCCTGGATATCCCATCACACCACAAAAGAGAGATTCAGATTTAAAATTACTTTTCATAATGATGATAGAGGACTTTAAGAAGGGCATAAATAATTCCCTTAAAGAAATACAGGAGAACACAGGATAATAGTTAGAAGCCCTTAAAGAGGAAACACAAAAATCCCTTAAAGAATTACAAAAAAACCCCACAACTGAACAGGTAAAAGAATTGAACAAAACCATCCAGGGTTTAAAATGGAAGTAGAAACAATAAAGAAATCATAAAGAGAGACTAAACTGGATATAGAAAATCTAGGAAAGGGATCAGGAGTCAAAGATGCAAGCATCACTAATAAAATACAAGAGATAGAAAAGAGAATCTCAGGTGCAGAAGATACCATAGAAAATACTGACACAACAGTCAAAGAAAATGCAAAATTCAAAGAAATCCTAACCCAAAACATCCAGGAAATCTAGGACACAATGAGAAGGCCAAACCTATGGATAATAGGTATAGAAGAGAGCAAAGATTCCCAACTTAAAGGCCAAGTAAATATTTTCAACAAAATAATAGCAAAAAAACTTCCCTAACCTAAAGAAAGAGATGCCCATGAACATACAAGAAGTCTATGGAACTCCAAATATACTAGGCCACAAAAAAATTCCTCCAGTCACATAATAATCAATACACCAAATGCACAAAACAAAGAATATTAAAAGCAGTAAGGGGAAAAAGTCAAGTAACATATAAAGGCAGACCTATTATAATTACAACAGACTTCTCAGCAGAGTCTATAAAGGCCAGAAAATCCTAGACAGATGTTATACAGATCCTAAGAAAACACAAATGCCAGCCCAGACTACTATACCCAGCAAAACTCTCAATTAACATGATGGAAAAACCAAGATATTCTGTGAAAAAAAATTTACACAATATCTTTTGACAAATCTAGCGCTACAAAGGATAATAGAAGGAAAACTCCAACACCTAGAAAAAGCAAGAAAGTAATCTTCTTTAAACAAACCCAAAAGAAGATAGCCACACAAACATGAAAATAACATAAAAAATGACAGGAAGCAACAATCACTATTCCTTAATATCTCTTAACATCAATGGACTCAATTGCACAATAAAATGACATAGACTAACCAACTGGATACGTAAACAGGACACAGCATTTTGCTACATACAGGAAACACACCTCAGTGACAATGACAGACACTACTGAGTAAAATGCTATAAAACAATTTTCCAAGCAAATGATTCCAAGAAACAAGCTGGAGTAGCCACTCTAATATTGAATAAAATCAACTTTCAACCAAAAGTTACCAAACAAATAAACAAACAAACAAACAAACAAAAGGGAAGAACACACAAAAATAGTGGGAGACTTCAACACTCCACTCTCATCAATGGACAGATCATGGAAACAGAAACTAGACAGAGACACTGTGAAACTAACAGAAATTATGAACCAAATGGATTTAACAGATATCTACAGAACATTTCATCCTAAAACAAAAGAATATACCTTCTTCTCAGGACTTCATGATATCTTCTCCAAAAACTGACTATGTAATTGTTCACAAAACAGGCCTCAACACATACAAGAAGATTGAAATATTTCCTTGCATGCCATCAGATCACCACAGACTATGAAGGGTCCTCAATAACAACATAAACAATAGAAAGCCCACATACACATGGAAGCTTAACAACACTCTACTCAATGATAATTTGGTCAAGGAAGAAATGAAGAAAGAAACTAAAGACTTTGTAGAATTTACTGAAAATGAAGGCACATCATACCAAAACTTATGAGACACAATGAAAGCAGTGCTAAGACAAAACCTCATAGCTATAAGAAATGTTTTCACTTTCTGCTGGTACTTCTAATTCAGTGACACAATTTTCTTCCCTTTTTTTTTTTACACAAGCATTATTTTGTTTTTATTTTATTTTGTACTTTTAATTTAAAATTCAATTGCAAAATAATATCTAGTCATGGAATTATGGGGTTGCATTTCAGTATTAAAACACCTGCTTAGCAAAAGGAGGCCCAAAGTTTGATAACTATTGCTTCAGATAAATCTGGTAGTTATCACTGTACTTCATCTACATGACATGCATAGAAGAAACAGTCTGATTTATAAAACTTTCTTTTTCATAATTATTAATTACTATATACAAAGCATAATTAATTACTGAATTAGTAAAAATCAAGTGTTTAAGTTTGGGTATTTTATAACCCTGCATAAATATTCTTTTAAATTTATAAGCAGAAGACACACACTATCTTCTTCTTTCTCTCATTATGTTTACTAGAGCACTAAGCATGTATATCATTAAGTGACTTGGGAGTGCATGGGCAGAGACTCTTGTTAAGAGCTAGGTTCTCAGTATTTGTGCTTTAGGCCCTACACTTCATTACAATTAGCTCTGCGGTCATCTAATTCCTCAGTTCACATCAATCTGGTTGCCGTTCTTCTGCTCATCTGCCACATAATCAGATGTCATTAGCCCCTTGCATTAAGTCCGAGTAGGCTAAGTAGTAACCTTCTCTATGCCTGCATCCCAGTTTCTGTGCATTGAACAGCTTGTCTTGTCACTCTATGCATGATAGATAACACTGGTGAAACTATACAGGAAATATATGTGAAGAATTAATATACCTTTATTGACCATTCTCTTAAAGGCTGACACCTGGTGTTACTCTGACATCAAACTGTCTACCAGCCTCCCTAAGGACCAACTGTCTTCTCCATGCATATTTATTCCATTTTCCACAGTGAATTATTAAACCGTGCCCTGAATATACAGCTAATTTCAGAAACAGCTTTCATCCTGTTACATAAACCTTTGGTGGAGTCTATCTCATGAATTGCAGACCAGCACTTAACCCAAAGGTCACTGCCAGCTCAGGATGCTCCTCCTTAATGCTCTGAGACTTCTCACTGTTTGATCTTTAAGAGTCTCAAAATTTACATGCCAGAATCAATTATTGTTCACCCCTTTAAATGAGAAATTATTTTAGTAATAGAAAGAACTTTGAAGAATATATTCTGTGTCTTCCTGCATAACAGTGAACTAGTGAATAGATAAGGACTCCCAGGTGGTGAAATCTTTTATGTAGGTTCCACTCAGGAAGTTGAAGGCTTTTTTTTTCTTGATTTTCTTTTTTTTCTTTCTTTCCTTCTTTCTTTCTTTTTATTTTTTTTTTTTGGACTGGAATGCTTTACTGATGCTAATGTCTAAATTTGCCTCTTACATAATATATCAAAACCTGCATACAGAAGAAAGTAAACCCATCAATGCAGGATTTAGAGTAAACAGTGAACATATACTGTTCACACTTTTTATTAGATATTTTCTTTATTTACATTTCAAATGCTATCCCCTTTCCTGATTTCCCCTCTGAAAAGAACCCCTATTCCCTCCCCCCTCCCCCTGCTAGCCAACCCACCCTCTCCTACTTCCTGGCCCTGTCATTCCCTTACACAGGGGAATAGAACCTTCACAGGACTAAGGGTTTCTCCTCCCACTAATGACTGACTAGGCCATCCTTTACTACACATGCAGCTGGAGCCATGAGTCCCTCCATGTGTACTCTTTGGTTGGTGGTTTACTCCCTGGGAACTCTGGGGGTACTGGGTAGTTCATATTGTTGTTCCTTCTATGAGGCTACAAAACCCTTCAGCTCTTTGGGTCCTTTCTTTAGCTCCTTCACTGGGAATCCAGTGCTCAGTCCAATGGATGGTTGTAAGCCTCTACTTCTGTATTGGTCAGGCACTAGCAGAGCCTCTCAGGAGACAGAAACATCAGGTTCCTTTAAGCCAGCACTTGCTGGTATCCACAATAGTGTCTGGGTTTGGTTATTGTATATGGGAAGGATTCCCAGGTAAGGCAGTCTCTGAATTGTCCTTCCTTCAGTCTCTGCTCCACAATTTGTCTCTGCAACTCCTTCCATGGGTATTTTGATCCCCCTTCTAAGAAGGATTGGTCTCTTTCTTGTGTTTCTTGTGGTTTGTGGAGTGTATTTTGGGTATTCCAAGCTTCTGGACTAATATCCACTTATCAGTGAATGCATACCATGTGTGTTCTTTTTGTGCTTGGGTTACCTCACTCAGGATAATATTCTCCAGATCCATCCACCCTTCATATACACAAAAGCATTAAAATTAAGTCAGTTGGAAAACTAGATATCTATCCTCTCTCTCTCTCTCTCTCTATCTATCTATCTATCTATCTATCTCTATCTGTTTCTCCCTCTCCCTCTCTCCACTCCTCTCTTTTCTTTATTCTTCCTTCCTCTCTTCCTCTCTCTCCTTACTTCTCCAATTTGTCTTTTCATTGTCTTCTTCTTTGAAGAGTGTGACCTTGTCTTGTAGCCCACATAGACAATTAAATTTTCATAGGAACATTTGTGCTGGACAAATCATGTTTTATTTCTTATTCATCAGTGGATAAAAGCAAAGTTTTAACTTTCAAAGATATTCAGCATCTGAGTTCCTTTTTTGGTAAAGTTATTTTATTTAATATAAATGTCAGTCTTCTCATGGTAGAGGCTGAAAGAAATGAGATCAAGGAAAAGCTCACTGTTAAGGAGCATAGATGCAACTAATACTAACTTAGGTCCTGAAGCTGCAGTCTAGATTTGTGAGAAGAAAAGAATCTGTAATAAATGGCCTTTGACACTGGAAGGTAAAAGACTGTTTTTCCTTGAGTTTCCAATAGAGTTACTTCGCATGTTGCTCAGGATGCCTCGGTAAAAGAGTACCAATTAGATGACTTCCTCTCATTTTACTTATTAAGAATTGCTTGACCAAGTATAAAAATTAAATACTATAATTTTTTTAAAGAAATCATTTCAATTCTCCAATGAACATTGCTAATAAGTCCTCTCCAGGGTAGAATAACACTAACTTCTTTTCCTTCTGAGAATCATCGGGTATGTTATTCAGGTCAGATCCTAATTCTAGCTTCACAATATGCAATGCATCTCAGTTCAGAGTGAATTTCCTGTCGGATGGTGCCTTACAGGGTTATGATGCTGGCTTTTAACTGGTATATACATTTTCAAAATAAATCATTGTTTAAATATCAGACAACCTGCTTTTATATAGAAATAAAAATCTGGAAGAAGAAAAGTCAGATGTCAATGGATCAAATTCTCAAGCTGGATCCCATATTCCCTTCTACACAGAGAAGCAGCCATGTTTCCTATAGAGAGCATACTGCTTCAAGGAGATCCTGCTTCCATAAAGCACTTCCCACATGTATAACTCCCTTTAATGTTCATCTTCACATGCAGAATAATGTACCACTTGGGAGCATTTACATTTTCAGTAAAATTGTGACTTTTGAAACAACATGAAATAATTCTCTATTTGCTGTCATGGTAATTTCAGGCTATGTATAACCTTGAGTATACAGGACACAGCTTAGCACTGGGAGGCGAGGTAGAAATTCTTCTGAGTGTTTAGGAAGGGCTAGGGACAAACCCATGCACGACAAGGACATGACACAGCCCAGTAGGTTCATAAGAAGAAGAGACACGTTGTGGGCCTGTTTCTTTCTGCTGCTGATACCTGGCTGTGCAACACGTCAGTTAAAAGGAGGCAATGCATAATCGTGAGACATTTTATTATAGGAAAGAGAAAAGAAGGTGGCCGTGACCATGGAAAGAGAGAGAGAAAGGAGAGGAAGAAAGCAAGAGAGCAAGAGAGGAAGAGAGGGCAAGAGAGGACAAAGAGCAAGAGGGAGAGGAGGGGGCAAACCATCCCTTATATAATGTGAGGTGTGGCTATCTGTTTGTGGGGTGGGGCATGCCTGGCTGTGGTTAGATGACTGGGGGTAGGGTCCAGCTGGAATGCAAGGAGCTTGGGGGCATTATCTAAAACACATGATAAAAAGCACATCTCCTGTGGGGGGCTGTGAGAGATTGTGACTGAAACAGGAGCCATGGATCCAGGAGTTATGGCAGAACACCTTCCGTCCCTTATAGGCAGAAATTACCCACTGGGGCTCCAGAGTTCTAGACTTATACTCCACTGGGCCCAAGTTGCCTGAACAGACCACTGCCCTACAACACATATGCTTTCTGAAAACAAAACTTGACACTAATTAAAGGGGCAGTACCAATAGATCAATCAAAACGTTCAAAAATCTTCTCTAAAGATATTTCAAAAATTTTGTTTGCTTATTTGTTTGTTGAAAAATGAAAAATGTGTTGCCAGGCCCACTTAGACTTTTTAGACATTGTATAGAGACAGATATTGTTGGTGAGTTTTTTCTAAATTTTGCAGAAGGCAAGATAGGAACATAGAAAATTTGACAATTATGGGCTCTATCACACATGGAAAAAGATCTCTCTTGTGTACAAGTCATCTTATTCAGTACTTTGGAACTCTGTGCTGCCAAGATGATAAGTACCTTGTTCAGGCTTCATAATTTCTAGTGAGACATCAAATGGAGACCTCACAGCAGTTTATAGAAAAGTGACAAGTATGTCATATAATTTTTCCATTTAATATTTAAAATATTTTTTAAATCCAGTCATAGGCACATGTACAATAATACTTTGAGGGGGGGAAGCTGGCTATGCTTGAACACAGCATCTTAGCTGCAGGACAATGAACTGTTTTATCAGTTCAAGTAGATCAAGAACTGAAATCAAATAGGAAGAGACTTCCCAAGAACAAAAGAGACTATGGCTTTTCTTCCAACCCCCCCCCACTCACTCAAGCATAGGCAACCACTATCTTAGTGTTTAAGTCTACAATACATTGATCCTGTAGCTCTTTGATCTTAATCTTGATTTATGAAGTGATTCTAAGAGTAATGGGAGAAAAAAGATACCTTTATATTTTAAAACATTGTTCAAATTCAAACATTACTGTGGATCCCATACAGCTAATATTTAAAATGTTGGTTCACTTTGCAAAGACAATAATAGAACAATTTGCATTTGATCTCAGAAAGAAAATAAATATGTTTGGAATATTAAGAATGGTGTTCTAACTTTCATAGAGTGAGCCTATTCTCTGCTATGCTCTAGCTTCCAGCTCCAAACTATATAGTCTTGGACTTATTTCTGCAATATGTATTTTTCTCTATGTCAAATGCTGTATAGGCTACACTTTCATTCATACTAGTTAGTAACAATATTTATCAAGAATCTGGCCAGCAATGTGGCTGAAGAGCTGCCAGCCTACACTCAGTACTGCACTGTGAAACAAGTTAGGGAATTATTAATCCCAGGACTTAATATTTAGAATAAATTTTCACATTTTAAAAGTACATTTAAAATTTTTTGAGACAGATTCTTAATGTGCAGTCTAGGCAGATTTTAAAATGATTATTTTCCTGCCTCAGCCCCCAAAGTGCTGGGATTAGAAGCATAAGACCATTATCTGGTTTCAAATCATAAACTCATTAAGGTTCTATGCAAACAGGAGTATTGAAGGTGTACTCAGAGATAATAATTTTCCAATATCTAGATGAGGTATTTGAAATTGTGATTTAAAAACCTTAAACTTACCTTACTCTTTAGTGTATGGTATAATTTTATTTACTCAACTACTGTGCTTTAATAGACACTCCATCCTGCATAATCAACCCATTTGTTCCAGTATTTATACTGAACTACTTGGATATATGTCTATGTCTCTTGAATTACTTCAGGAGAAATACTAAAACTTCACTTTGGTCTTCCCACTGCCTAATGAGTAATGACACAGTAATGACATAGTGTGCAGTTAGTGTTTATGTACTGTAGCAACACTGTGATTTGGATAAGTACACAGAGAGAATTGAAGGGACTATTGCTTGTGCTCATCTGGTTTCTGTGCTAGTTAACTTTTGCTGCCAACTTGACACTGTTTAAAGTCACCTAGGAAGAAGGATTGAAGATAATTGAAGGATTATCTCTTTCAAATCAGAATATGACCATATGTACTATGAGGGAGGGTCTTGATAGATTGATATGGAAAACTCAGGTCATTTGGTGAGGGCACCATCCTTATGCAGGAAGGACTAAGCTGCATAAAAAAGCTAGATGAACAAGCCAGAAAATGAACAAGTAGGCAGAGTTTCCCCATGGTTTATTTTTCACTTCTTGCTTAAATCACTGCCCTTCCTCTTCAGCTATAGATTCTCACCTTGGAGTGTAACCTGAAATAAAAACTTTTCTCCCCAAGTTCTTTTGGCTGAAGTGCTTTATCATGGCTACAGGAAGCAAACAAGGAATGTTACCCAAGGCATTTTCTTAGGCTGTTTATTTTTGGAATTATTTGTTCTCTTACTTCATATTAAAATAAATCTCAATTTTGTTTATGAGATGCTTTCCTCTTATTATTGTGCTAGTTATAAACAATCCATCACTATTAAAATCTAGACAATCAATGATCTATGCATCTATTCCTTCCTAAACTGTAGACAGAAGATAACTGCTTTGCTTTAATGCAGTACAATCTGCTGAAATTTGTCATTGAAATTCTTGCCATTTCAAATACACTCAGCTTTCCAGCCCACTGTGGCATTCAGGGAATGAGAGACTACTCATAGTAACCTATGCTTTTTAACAAATATGCAAATATTATTCAACCTTACAAAAGACACTCTTCTTCCCTCAGTTGTAAACTTTTTCTTGAGGTTTACATCACCATCTGATAGACTAGCGTCAGGTTTTCCTTTGGCATCCTCTGACTATTCATGTTGTGTTCAGAATCTTTCTCAGACATGAGCTAGTTACCTTGAATAAATATTCAATCTAGCTAGTTACCTTGAATATATACCAAGGATATACAATCTCATTGTGTTGCCCGCGCAGTCGTCTTGCCAGCAAGAAGACACGCGGACACTAGGATCCTTCTGCAGCAAGCGTTTATTGCCTCATCCAGAGGAAAAAAAGGACCAAGCCAATAATCATCACTGCTTATATACACCACAGCGCGGCGTGTCTGCCCACAGCGTGGCGTGTCCTCCCATGATTGGCTGTTTGCTAATCACCCCACGTGATGCCCCGGGATGGGCTGTGACTTGGCGTCTTTTCACTCTACGCACATGCGCAAACAGTTGTTTACCAGGAGTCGACAGCAGATGTAGACGCCATCTTGTCAAGGCGAATGCCTCTCCAGCTCTACCACTCTCCACATCATTGTCCTGGAGTTTACACATGGATAAGCTGCATATGAGAGGAAATTGCAATCCTGAATTCCAATTCTTTAATCTAACAAGTTTAACCCATGCATCTGCAATTTGGTAAAGCAGCAGCTACCCATGTCCTAGTAGGCAAAGTGCACCATTCATCATGCACCAAGTCAAGCTCAGAGTCCCAAGACCAGGGCTTGTTTCAAACAGTCTGGTCAGGGTTGATTCTTATAATGGGCGGTAAAGAGGAGAAAAGCCTGTCAAGTTGAATGCTGCGTACTGGCATCCTCATATGGCTTTCTCAACCTGCTTTCCCATAGAACCCAGGACCACTCATAATAAACAGGGCTCCTCCCCATCATACACTAATTAAGAAAACTCCTAATAAGCTTGCTTATGGAGGATCTTTCTCGACTGAGATTCCATGCCCTTGAGTGATTCTTGCTTGTGTCACATTCCCTCCAGTCCTACTTGTAGATAAGGATAGAAGCACCTGTCATACCAGGCTGCCTGTTGCCATGCTGCCTTCCATGATGGCCATGGGCTGTCACCTTGTATAACCATGATTGTGACTTTTTGTTACCACAGTAGAAAAGTATGAAGGCAGCATCCTTTTAGGGTGAGCAGGTCACTTACTAATTTAAATGATAGTCATAGTATTAGTTGCTAGGTGCTGTTATAACAAATTATCTCAAACTTGATGACTTAAACTATGCAAATTTATAATCTTAAGGTTTGCATCAAAGTTCTTCATGAGAGTTGGTGACACTACTCACCAAGTAGAGGAGTTTGACTTTTGTGTAGGCCAGCACATCTGAGTTTTATTACTGAATACCACAAGATGGCAGGAGAGAGCCGACTCCTGAAACTCTTCTTTGGACCATAACTCAGCACTTCAGCACCACTGTGGTGCATGAAAGTCTACACACACACACACACACACACACACACACACACACACACACACACACACACGCACACACACGCGCACACACACACACACACACTGAATAAAATGAACAATTAAATTTCTGCATGCATTTCATTAAACTAAAATTAAAATGTCAACCAGATATTGTAGTATGTATCTGCAATCCCATACAATTTGGGGCTCTTTTGGGGGGCAAACATCACTCAGGAGTTTCAGATCAAAGGAGCTTCCATACTGAGACCATTTTAAAAAAATAAGGAGGACAGAGTAAAGAACAGAGGAGAGGAGAAAGACAGAGACAGAGAGATGGAGATACAGAGGGGGCAGTAGTAGGAGACTGGTTAGAAGAGAGAAAGTTTGCATTCCTTCTTAGATGGGGGCTATGAGAGAGATTTTCATATCATCTCCAAACTGTAGCTGCCACCCTTCCAGTTTGATGCATGACACTTTGACGCTATCTTTAAACAATAGTAAAAGTCATTCTTGTACAGTATTCTAGCCTCTCCTCCTAGTTCTGTTTTCCAATTTTAATATCACTTTTGAGTACACTGGGTTGGTACACATGGCATACAACAAACTCACTGTTTCAAAGAGGAAGCTCAGAGAAAGGGGGCCCTCATTTCCACCTACCACAACAATACAACTAAGATAATGTTAGAAAACTATGAATTTGTATCTTGCTTCTACATTTGCTACAGTGCATTTATTAGTTGCTTATTAGCCTTCATCTAGCTGTAGACATTAGAAACATTAAAGAATAAAGACTGAAAAGATGATGCCTGGGTGAGAATGCTTCCCACCAAGCCTGAAAATATAGATTAATCCCTAGAACTCATTTGTTAGAAGGAGAGAACTGACTCCCACAAATTGTCCTCTGACATCCACACATATACTGACAAATGTTCATGCAGGTACACATACGCGTGAGCACACATACACACATAACACGCTAGGGGGAGGAAAAGAGATTTTAATTTAAAAAAATAAATAAATAAAAGGAAATGCTAAAACTACTTAGGTACTAACTGTGAAAAATAAAACTATTGAAAAGAGTTGATATTTTGTCATTGACTTCAGTCTCTCAATGTCAAGGCTTAAAGAAGCATCAGTTCTGCCTTATAACAAAAAAAAGGACATCATTCTTGACTATGTGAGTTGCAAACTACACATTCTTGCTTTGTCTTATATAACAGATGTATATAAAATGAAGGTACTTAAAACTGTCAACTCTCCAAAACAAAGCGAGGTTATAAAGCTGAAAAATGTCTACAGAAGGTTACATGGAGCTGTCAAAGCTTTCTACAGAAGGTATATATATATATAT
>NW_022196897.1:53944112-53992937 GCF_008632895.1 Mastomys coucha
TATATATATATATATATAGTATACCATTAGGTATATATTTATATTACCATTAGCCAATGGATACAGTTGAGCTAGGCTTTGAATTAAATAACCAAGGGGGAGTCTTAATATCAGACATTTAATTCTTAGTATGAAAGGAGGCTTATGAAGTTTCTAGTAAGCCATTTAATTCCATTTCAGAGTTTACATCTCACTCCTTTAGATTGTAAATTATTCAAGCCTCCACAATTTCTGGATGAATGATGGTGTATTCAAGGATACTATCTTTTCAGTTACTAAGTACATTCTGAGAATTGTCATCTAAAAGGATACCAAGTGTACATTGCTTTTGGTATAAAACATAATTTCAATTTCTCGTCTAATGAGATGCCTCAAGCAGTATAATCAGTTTAATTTCTTGCCATAACTGTCTTTAAACACATGTTCTGATATTCATACTAGAATATTTGGAAACAAATCTACTTCCACGAAGTATTCATGGGGAAGGACTGTGTTAAAATTCATTGTTATGCCTTTCATGATCAGGGGTCCAATTATAGGGAAAATATGCTTTAGACTATCTGTCCCATAGTGAAACTACTTGTTTTATTACATGGGTTAAGAATGGCCACAATTCACTGTAAAAAAAAAAAAATCAAGAAACATTATAATTGTTACAGCTGGGCAGTACCATACGAGATCCATAAATACGCTATTCTCAAATTTAATCAAACAGCAACCACAAGTTTGCCAAATCATCTTTCAGACACACACATTTTGGATTTCCACCAAGACCAGTTGAATTGGAAATGGACAGGATAAGAATTCTGAGTTTCTGCAAGTTCTCAAGTTGGTTCTTCAAGATTTCCAATTAGTTCTGTCACTAAAGATGAAGAACACAAACCTGTCCTGACCCAGTAGTGAGAAGGCATATCTGTCCATTTGAGCAGAGCTCATTGAGAAGTGTGAGCTCTGGTCAATAGCAAGAATCTTGTGATCCCTTCCCAGTTACCCTGCCATCCTGACTTCCTGTGCTTAAAGGCACATTGACAACAATCTTGAACAGTAAAGATTTTCTCTGGAATTAACATTGCACTATTTGCCTAAGCTCGTGCTCTTCCACAGCGCCTCCATACCCCTGCAGGACTGTTGTATAAATGCTTATGTTCTCTCTTCTCACATAAGTGGATAGCTGTGCACTGTTGGAAACTGCAATGTTACTGTGGATTTTTCTAGCATTGTGCTATTATACTTTTGGATTACAGCAATTACAGAAATCTTGGCATGTTACAGAAAAGGATTTGGGGTTATTTAGTTCTTTAAAGACAAATGCTTTTGTTTTTCCCTCTTAATTGCTTTATTCTTCAGTGGAATTTTTAAAGTTATTTCACCATATATCGCTATCTTTTAATTTCTTCTATTTTTGTTGTTACTTTTGAAAAATGCAGAAGAATGCAATTTGGAAATGTACTTGCTGTGCCTTCTGTATTTTGATTCCTTAAGACAATGTACATTATCATTTACTGTAAATGCTAAATATGTTCTTGGGACATAAATTAATGTTTTTCAAACTGGTATTAGGAATCATATAGATAGACAAATGATTGATATATAACATGTAATACAGGCATGTACACATAATGCTTATCCAACATAAATCAATATAATTAGAGTCTGGTCTAAATTTTGAAATTTGTCAACTCCCAAGGAAGTAGAATTCATAGTAAAATCTTATCATTACCAGCATGTATATCCCTTTAAATTTAATTTTTTAAAAACTTTGTTTCAAAGCTTTTATGGTAATCATATTCTTTTACACATCTTTATTGAGAAGTTTCTACATCTGAATGGTCTATTAACAGTATGGGTGAGAAGTTGACTATGTTTAAAAGAAAACAATTCCATTTAGTATTAACTATTGTAAATGACACTATCTCTCTTTTCTCACCTACGCCCATCCTTACAACCAAAAGGTATTGTTTGCCAATAGTACCGTTAGGAAGAGCTATGTTGACATTAGTTGGACACATTAGTTTGTGTTGAGAGTAGCTGTTCTGCATTGTATTGTGTGCCTAGATTCTTGCTACTCTATTTCCTTAGTGTTTCAGTGCAGAAAATAAGTTAAAGGATTGCTAATGCTAGAATTCAAAGTGGGTTGAGCAGCATCAGAGTACAATCCAGCTTGTCTTTGTCAGGACAGTCTTCATAGAAGTATGTCACAAACTCAGTGAAGAGTGCCACAAATTTAGAATTATCTGGAGACTAACAAAGAAGACACTGGAATAATGAAAATGAGTATAACATCAGTCAAAAGAGACTGAACTCTACCATAAGAACCAAGTCTTGAATCAGTAAACCAATGACACATGAGATAGGATCTTGAAATTAAATTGCTTAATTTACATACAATTTTTTTACATACAAATTTTTACATACAAAATCTTTACATACAAATTTCAAGTGAACAGTTCAGTTGATATTTGCATATTTATGTACCTATCCTCTTATCTGAGAAGAAATTAAGCTCAAAATTTACCTTGGCAATTTACCTTAGCATCTTTGCTCATGATTCTTTATGTATCAGTAGTTCTCAACCTATGGGTTACCACCTCTTGGTGTGGTCAAATGTCCCATTCATAGGCATCACCTAAGATCATCAGAAAGCACAGATATTTACATTATGATTCAGAACAGTAGAAGTTACAGTTAAGAGGTAGCAATGGAATTTTATAGTTGGAGGTCACCACAATATGAGGAACTGCATTAATTGGTCACAGAATTAGGACAGATGAGAGCCACTCTTCTAGACAATCACACACCCTTCACAGTTACAGCCTCCATGGCTTCTAGCACAATAGATTCATTTTTGTGTGACTGTAAGTCCCTATACATAGAAAAATGCAGTATATATATTTTCATATCTAAATTTTTCCCTCAATGTATTTTTGGAACTGTTACCAAAACTTTGCCAAGTATAGTCTTTGTATGTTTCTTCAACTGAGTGGAATGCAGTTTTGTAAGGATATTCTAACTTGTTTACTCATTATCTTATTGGTGTGGCATTGCATTGGTTTTTATTACTTGATAGTCTTAAAACCTACTACAGTGGTTTTTGCCTAGACTCTTAAGAATATATAGCATAATACTTAATTATACTCTGTTATTAAAATTGATTTATTTTAATGAAGTTTTATTTCTAAAAAAAATTGTATGTGTTCAGAGTAAAGAATATTTACCAGTTCTAGTGTGACAAAAAGTATTTCTATGCCTTTTCTAGAAGCCTAATAACACAATTCAATCTCAAATACTGTTTATTTGTAGTATGAGACAAAAGTCTGGATTTGTCCCCTGTAGTAATTTATGTACCCTAGCACCAGTGTTTAGCAAGACAGATACTGACCTCTCATGTACTACTTGTAATTGTTGTGTGAGATACTCCCTAAATGTGGACATATTTCCCCACCAGCCATATTATGGCATTAGTCTCATTATCTTTTGCAACAAATAATATTCTATAATAATTACATTAGCTTGTAATAAATACCACAGACTATTGTAGTTCATACCTTTATTTTTCTTTTTTCAAGATTTGCTTTACTTAAGTTATAGTGTAAGTTAGGGTAAACATAACTCAAAATACACATAAATAGCTTCTGTAAATTTAATTGAACTGAATTAAATTGTATCACAATCTAAAACTTACAACAATACCTTATATCTTTTAATTGAAAGATCTGAAGTTATGTGGGTATTCAAATTTCTATGGGCCATTTTGTATTTTTAGTGTAGACCTCAAACACATAGTTTATTAAAATTATTCACAATTCTTTGGTAATTAAGGTTATTTAAGATGGAACACTGGAATTATATTGTTTTTATCTACTCTTGTCTTAAAGGTGACATCCAAATTCTTAAATATAAAACTATTTTTAAAATCATTAGCATGACTATTTTAATTATGTAATATCTGAAACTCATGGGAGTTTTATTGAAGAACCTAAGCTCCTCTAATGAGCCAGACTTAAAAGCATGAAGCTTATCATTGAGGTCGTCACAGATGCAATAGTGTAAAAGTGGGGTATGCTAGTCACATGATCATGTTATATTACATGTGAGCCTGTCTTGTGAAACTCTCTGTCTTGCTTTGAAGAAGTGAGTTACTGCAAATTAAGCCATAATACGAAGAAGACCATGTAGCAAGGAGCTGTAAGTGATAGCAGAGAGCTTGGGATAGCCACCAGCAAGAATGTAACCACTATTCCCTTGCTGCAAGAAAATGAACTGTATCCATGGCATACAGGGCTTGGGAGTCAATCTCCCCTTCATCCACACCTGTAATGGAATCCTAGTAACACCTCAGTGAGACTCGGAAGTATAAAAATTGGCTAAGCTGGGTCTAGACTTTTGTCCTATAGAAACTAGAGGGTAGGACATTTAGAGTTCTTTAAACTGGTGATTTTATTTATTTTTTTTTTTTAAACTGGTGATTTTAACAATTACCTAGCTAGTTAACATGAAATCTAATAGCTCACGAGAGAAATATAACCAATTTTTTCTTTATATTTCTAGCTCTGTCACTTACAGGCATATGTTTGTCATCCTCTTAAAAACCCACAATTAGTGTGAAGATACTTTAACAGTCAGATTTGTCAAGTACAGGATGATAAATAATCATCTCCCAAGCTAATGCATGTTTAGAGACATTTTCTTTAAAGTATTAAGTGGTGTCTTATTCCAGAATTAGCTCGTGTATTACAGTTGATCAACGGGGTGACCCTGAAACTGTGATTATGTTAATTAATATTTAACTTTATGAAACATTTAAGAATGTGTTAAAGATGGCAGCAATATTTTGTCTTTAATGAATTGAGTTTGTGGTGTGATAAAATAACATCTACATAATTCTACAAGAAAAAAGCATAGTGTGGTCTCACATCAAAAATATGTCTTTCTTTTGTAAAATAAGCTATTAAACTTGTAAAGGAATAGATAGATAGATAGATAGATAGATAGATAGATAGATAGATAGATAGATAGATAGATAGATAGTACATTGATTGATAGGTAGATATGTATATGAAAAATAGAGATCATAGATGATAGATAAATGATAGATTAGATATATAGATGACAGATAGATAATAGCAATAGAGATAGCTGCATAAAGTGAAGAAATTGAATGTATCAAAATATCAAAATGTAGTTGCTATTAGTGTCATAGTCTAAGTCAGGGTGTTTTGACATTTTAAATTTTATATTATATATGGCTATTTTATATATACATATAAAATTTGGTAAGTGTCTGAAATTTTTGCATGTCTTTGCTGTGTGTAGCATTTCTAGCTGATGTTTTCTCAATTACTTCAGAAAAAAAAATGACTACCAAAAAGATGAAAGTCAAGTCATCTGTAAGCAGGGGAGATTTTTTGCAGCAGTAGGTGTTCCAAGGACACACACTTAGTGAAGAACCAACTGGCCTGAAACTCAGAGATGGAACACTATGTTCTTCCCATAAAACATTGTAAAATTCAACCACAAGCATCAACATCCATTTATTATTTAAAGAACATTATGACTATGCATATTTTATAAACTATTACTGATAAATGGTTCCTAAGAGAAGACCGAAAGTGCTTAAATGATCATTTTCAAACCATGATCTTTTCATCACAAAGCTCTTTTTTGTAATATTTATATTAGACAAGAAATATGCAGTTTTTAACTGCAAAACAAAACAAAAGCCTTGGAGAAGGACTGTGTGGAATTTTAAGCTTTATAACATCAGCCAAATTACTAGTATAAGTATTAAAAGTAATTAACATTAAGATATTAATAATGATGTTTTAATTCTCAAATGGCATCTCTTGTTAATAATAAAAAGGCATCAAAATATAGATGAATCAACCAGAATTGTGTTTAAAGAGGGCTGAGTAATATTAAACCCTTCTCTCATTAGATTTGGCTTGAATATCATTGAACACAAGTAAATGAATATCAAATAGGATGATTACTACCTCCACTGCTATATTTCTTTTCAAAACTTTAATTTCTTTGTTGTTCAAACCTGAAACACTTTCTCTCCAGTATTTACTTGAGGAGATAACTAAAAGCAACGTAAACTTTCTGTAAAGCTTGACTGTGGCATTAATACTAGTATAAAGAGATGATTTGTATTGATTTATTAGAAGAATTTCTCCAAATGGCTATGTTCTGTGTACTTTTTTCTTGTTCTGAGAAGAGGATTCTTTTGGTATCCATTCCATAGCTGTTTGGAAATCCCACTACCTCTCTAGGACCATGCAAACATCATTTGATAATTGCATTTGTGTGATTTTTGCCTTCATTGCCAGACAACATCTTTCTGCATTAGTCCATTTTAAGATAGGTGGAAGGCCACCACCACCTCTGTTTGTCTTATATCATAATGACAGACAGGTGGGGAAAATGGCCTCAACCAGACTGCTCTGAACTCTGCTTACCTTGTAAAGAAGGAATTCAAACTAAACATTTAGAAAGACTTTTATTTGAGTATTTCCATTTTGTCCCTGTCTTCATTGGCTCATGGGGGGGTAATCGGAGGAATCTTCAGCCTTAACATTTTGTTCAAGATTGTTCCTCTGTAGAGTGCAGTGTCCTTCACAATGGGGTTGATGCCTTGTCCAGTTCAATTACACCCAGTTTAAAAGCACTTCTCAGCAAACATCCTCACACAATAAAGGTCCTGATGCATATAATTAGTTGAAATGGCAAATAATGAGAAGTGAGTTATGAATGTTGGCAGTCTCTCAATTTCACCCCTGAATTTTAAAAAAGGACTTTCAACAATGCAGGTCAAATGTAAACTTCCTGACTCCAAATATATATATATATATATATATATATATATATATATATATATATATGGTAAAATACACAAAGAGTTTCAAAGAATAAGAAAGATTTGTTTATGCAAAAACTGGCTTTTTTTACCTAATTTCCCACTTATTGATTTCAATGTGTTTATACTTTCATTTTACTTTAAAATGTAGTTTACTACTAATGATTATTTCATTCAAAATGTGTTTTGAAATCATCTTTAGTCCATTAAGTTTTATTATCAAAAGAAAAATCAATTATTTTGTATTCACTCAGTCAAGTCTTCAAAGAAAATTACTGTGTTCCTTGTCCATAGATTGCATAATAGAATCCTACTTTGGGTGGTGATAGTGGAATCTGAAAGATCTTCATGCTCTGTACATTTCCTACATGTAAGCTTCATGTCCTCCATGTAAGGTTGGATGACACCACAACCTTCTGTAACCTGGCATAATCCTAGGCTGAATTTCTTCCAAAACCTCTGCTTCTATGGAGAAATACTGGGGAATATAATCCATCTCTTATGAAGAGAGCATGAAGAAGTGCCTTAAATAAACACAGCTGTGTCCATGTAAAATGATATGATCACATTTCTAAAGTAAGAACAATCTGATATATATGCATGTATATTCATGTAACACAGTTGAATAATATTAGCATTTAAGCATATAATCCAACGTCTTCTATATGTGGTTCTAAGTTCCTTGCATGTCTTAAAATATTTTATTTTTACAAAATCTCTATGACCAAGGCACTATTACTATTTTCATTATCATTCCATTTTAGTGGTGAAAATGGAATCATAAAGATATTAATTAAAGCTGGTTGTAGCTGCACATACCTCAATCCCCAGTGTTGGAGGTGTAGCTGGGAGGGAGCCTGGAGAGCTGCAAGTTAGTCCAGGCTACATTGCAATCTCTTCTCTTAAACTGAAGCAAACAATACAATGTATTCTGAAAACTAACTGGATACAAGAAGCAGAGCCAGGATTTGACTTCTGGCAGTGTCACAATGGAGAGCATGCTCTGAATCTGGAGGCAAGAGTAACTCAGAGGGTTCGGGTGAAACGGCCATTCTCAGAGTCCCGTGGAGACGGCAGAATATAAATAAAGCCATGATAGGACTCTCAGTTCATGCTGTCATCTCTGTTTCTCTTGGGTTTGATCACATACTTTCTTTCTTAGGCAAGCTACTTTACTCAGCAAATAACCCATCCTTTCTCAGGTTCAGGTTATTGTCCTTAGGAATTAAACTTATTCTTCATATCTAAGCCAATATGGTCAGTTCCAAAACTTTGGAGTATAGTAGGTTACTGCATGAAACATGGCTGAAACTGCAGAAGAGGCAGAATAAAAAAAAAATCTATATCCTTAGTTCTACAGTCTGCTTTCTCAGGAATGATACTATTTGGAGAAAGACCAGGAAAGTGTCCAGTGGGCTTTGTAATAAGGGTTGCTTTAATTCAGTTTTATCAAGAAAGCTTCTTAGTTTTGATACTTTTATGTATCTTACTCTGGTGTTTTATATCTCAGATCTTTTCATAGGTTTTGAAAAGTTCACAGATCTTAAAATCATGCTCCCAGAATAATTATTTGCTAAAAATACCCTACAGTGAAATATGAAAATGTTAAAATTTTGTGTGTATATATAAGAAAGAGGGGGGGAAGAGAGGGGGTAGGAAGAGGAGAAGGAAGAGGGAGAAAATATAAACAAACAGACAGACAGACAGACACAGAGAGACAGGGACCAAAAAGGACCCTCTGCATTCTGCTCTTGCTCTCTAATTTCTTCCCTTGAACTGAATTTCAGTCTCAAACTGAAACTGGTCCTGATTGCTCTTTCCAGTGAGACTGACTGGCCAACACAAAATCCTCCTATCACTGCCCTTACCCTTCTTTTCAGCCTCAAATTCTAGAACTCATGTTTATGTCTTAAAATACAAGACTGTACAAAAAGTCAAACATCTGGATCTTGTGGTGAAACTTAGATTTATGAATAGTTATTTTATAATATTAAGCAAAACAATAAGTTCTGTTATATGAATACTCTTCACTAAGCAACAAAACAAACAGAACATCAATTCCCATGCCTCTTCCTACATTTTACCCAAATAGAATTTCATTCTATCTAAATATTTGGAGGGGTTATTATACATATATATCAGACCAAATTCAGTATTATTATTCAAATATAAAGAGACATATGTCACATATTTTATATTCAGTAATTAATAAATCTATAAGATGTGAAAGCCAAGCCAAAAAAACAATTAAATGTATCAAAAGGAATAATGAGATAAGACATTTGAATTTATTTAAATCCAAAGCAATATCTGAAGACAAATAAATACCCAAAAGGCAATATCCAGATTACACTAAATATAATTTGGATCTCTAGATGGAAAATATTATAATCATAGCTATCAGTCATTAAGTCTTACATAATATAAACTGGCTCACATACAATGAAAGGACAAGGTCTCCATATAATCTGAGAACATTGTACTATATTTGTCCATGTTCTGTTTCCTCTGGTATGAATCAAATCTTTCATAGATTTTTTTTCCTTAAGTATAAATCTATCAAAAATAAGTACAAGTAAATGGAAAACTATTTTAAAGAAATATATTGAACTTTAGCATAATGTAAGTACCAAGCAAGGCATTGCTGACTTTTGTCTCTGACTATCTCATTATTCCTTAGCTTTAAGGAATCCTTCATCAGATGTACATGAGAAGCACCTCTAAAAGTTCCATGAAAAAAAATTTTCCTTTTTCTGGAGATATACAAAGTATTTAATAAACAAAGGTATAAAACCAGTATTTTAGACAGTATTTTCAAACAAGATTTATTTTATTTAAATTAAAATTTTGATGACTTCATATTTGAGAATTATATTTATATCATTTCAACCATTATCTATTTCCCTACAACTCCTCTAGTGTCTACCTCATTCCCTCTTGAATTTATGATCTCTTCCTCAAATATTGTTATACACAATAGCATAAACATATATACTATATAATTATATATGTATTACAGCCTACTGAATTCACCTTGTGTTATTCTCATATGCATTTGTATAGGGCTGTCTATAATGGACTGTATCAGGACCTATCAGGAGACTTATTCCTGGAGAAGATTCATTTTCCCTCTCTAGGCAGAAATTTAAATGTTTGTATATAGCTTTTCATGTACAGATTGGGCCTTGAGAGATTCCTCCAATCTACTTAGGAATATCACCCTTGATTGCCATTTTATAGGTCTTGTTTAGGCAGCCATATGCTTGAGATTTCACCAGTACCGTGTATTTGCCCTATATATTAGACAGTGTCTCACAGCAGTCATCCTGGTCCTCAGGCTCTTACTGTCTTTTTACTTCAGCTTGATGTTCCCTGAGGTTCAGGTGTAGAGCTGGCGCTGTAGCTGTGTCAGTTGGCACAGGGCACATATTTCTTTTGATATAAATTTATTAGTAAGTTCTACTTATTTGATCATCTAGGTATGCCACAAACAGAATCTTAATCTCAGAAAGAAAGAAAGCCAACTTTATTTAAGTATATTTTCTATGATTTTGCTTTGACACTGTGCTTGTTACATTACATTGGGTGGTAAATGACTGAAACATCTTAGAGGAGAAAAGGGTTTATTTCTACTTGTAGTTCTATTGGAATAGATTTCATGATGGCGGAGAAGATATGGCAGCAGAAGCAGGAGGCAGGGTAATTACATCACATCTGTACAGTAGAAACAGTACAAACCATATAACAGGAAGTGACACAGGTTATAAACATTCAAAGCCCACATTCAGTGACATATTTCCTATAGCAAGACTCTTTCACTTAAAGGTTCCAGAACACCTCCAAACACTTCTATCTACTGGAAATTATTCAAGTATATGATATTATGAGGCACATTTCATTCCAACCTCAGCAGAAATATACACTCATTTTGTGTGTGTGTTTTTTTAAATCTCCCTTCCTGGCACTTCTGTCTATACATACTCACCTCTGGTATTCAAAATTCTGTTGTGTTCTGTTCTGTTCCATCATCAAATTGCTGATGGAAGACAAAGTGATGTAGATACTTTGTGAGACCATTGGTTGATTTCCGTGATACAATTAATATAGTCCTACACTATGGGCAAACTACGTGTGTTGGGTTTTAGCAAAAGAATTGAAAAATTCCATTTACACCAAAGTATACATTCCTATATTCATATTAAGTTTATGTACAGTTACTAATTTCAAAAACAATGAAGTTGTTACTTCACTAGGTAAACGATAGCTCTATATTTGCAAATAATAGAATACTTCAGTTTGAAGAAGAAGTGCGATACAAAGCGCAGAACTCATGTCAGCAACTTTAACTCAGCACTAAGTGGAGTGGGCAGTCTTAAAATCTGCGTGTTACGTATTTCACCAATGAAAATTTTAAAGTAAAACATATAGAAACAGATTAAAGAGCATCAGCAACCATAAAAAGGGAGAAAAGTGATGAATAAAATTAGCAGAGAGGACGTTTGAAGCTGTTTTTGAAGTCTTCTATCTGATGTGGCCATGATGGATTTGTGCCATCTTGCATTTGTCCAAAGCTACAGGACGTACAATGCCTAAAGCAAATCCCACTGCAGGGGGTGGACTTTGTGTGACTGCAGGGATGGCTTGTCTAGGTTCATCAGCTGTGGCAAACCTGATACTCAGTGGCATGCTAGGAAAGGGGATGATCTGCATGTGTAGGGGTGGGGAGCATGTCAAAAATCTCTCTATGTTCCACTCAATCACTCTGAAAACCTTAAACTGCTCTGAAATGTGGTATTATAGAGAGTAATGTTGTGGTTTCATAACATAACACTATAACATCTACTGAGCTGTGATCAGTTGGTTAAATTCATATAAAGCTGTGTTCACATTAGACAATCTATCAACAGCTCTGATCAAATTAATATAAACATAAATTATATACCATATTCTTGGTGTTATAACTTAGGTCATTTATAAACACTATACAGGGCTGGTCTCACAGCCAACACCCTAACATAATGTACGATTCTCTTTCCAACCTTAGATTGGAATACTTAAAGTTGAAAACTAAAAAGAAACAGAAAAGAATCATGGAAAGGATATGCCAAATACATTTCAGGTGCCTCATGGGTGTTATTGTTTATAAATCTCCCAAGAATTCTATAATCCAATAGCAATTGCCCTCATTTTACAGGTAGAGCAAGTAATGTTTCAAGGGGTAACAATATTGTTTGAAGTCCACATGTCTGACTGCCTCTAGGTTAAACGAATATCATTGCCACCTACAATGTTTTTGTGTAGCTTTGTTTTTCTATACTCTAATGATTCCTGAAAAAGTTATAAAAACTTTATAAAACATAAAAGTGTTCAATGATTTCATGCTAGGGTCATTTAATTAACAAGGTCACCAACAGAAAGAAAACTTGCTTCAAGTACACTAAAGAGAATATCTTTTTATAGTGCTCTGTCAAGATCAACAAACTAAGTACAAAAACTTTCTTAAACCAAGTCTATTCCCCTCAGTCATACTCAGGGAGTCTTGTTTTATTTATATTTTCCCCAAACATTAGCCACTTGCAGTACAGGCATATAAGACTCCTGGGTCGATGATACTGAAACAGAATCACATGTGACAGTGGACTCATGTGATACTCCTATATGAGATGATGATAATAAGCCCTCTCTTATAGGGTGTTCTGATAGTTGACAGATCTTGCCCTTTGTAAATAAGCTGAGTTCATAGAGAGATTTTCACAGGCACAAGGTGAGCACAGCAGCTTTAAGTCTGGGGCTTGCACTCCATGACATCATTTCTCTGTAGACATTCTTTCATAAGCTTGTTCATATTTCTCCCAATCCATCCTGCTTTGAGTTCAGTGGTGTTGTGCTTTATGAATCCTATTCCATTTGTTTTAAATTCGTGTAGAGCTCTATTCATGGCAGATAATCCAGCTGTGGCTCTGATTAATTTAATATCAAAGCAAATCGGATACCATATTTATGATGCAAAGACAAGGTCATTAATCAAACACCACATAGGGTTGGTCTCAGAGACAAGCCATTAATATAATGTAACATCACTTGGCATTAATATACAGATGTTATACATTGTGGCTATAATTAAGATTGTTCAATAGTCTATAGGCCTTAAAAGCATAAAATTGTGTTCCTGTAAAGTGTGCGATTAAAAAGTATCTAACTCAATGCAAAATATCTCTTCCTTATTCCTTCCCCTTCCTTTTTTACAATGTTGTCTTTTAGTGAGTAGAAACTGAACATTAGACTGCACATTTGATTAAAAAAGAATAACATCGAGAGCAAATGGTAGTTAATTGCATACAAATACTCTTATAGACATGGCAGGGTGACAGCAACAAAAATTTTCAATAAATAATTTCACACTGAATAACTTAAGGTAGAGGTGCAAACCAAATTCTAAAGGTAGTATAAATAGTGTTCTTGATTAGAATATCGGTCTGTGTGGAGTGCTTGTTTATGTAGACACTGCAGTGCCCTCCCTGGTTGTTTTGCTATTTGAAGAATCTTCATAGAATCTCAAGTACTTGTTGTCACTGAGGGTAAAATTAATTTGCTCCCCATTATGCTATCTGCCTTCTCATTCACGTGCTTAATTGTGGTGAAGTCTTGGGAGTAGTTTCAGACTTTTATGCAGGGGAAATAAGAGTAGAGTTGTTTCTTTTGACAGCTCACAGATTAAAAACCTGATGGAGAATAGTTTGGAAAGCTGAATTAAATCCAAACTATAAAAGCCTTAATTAGTAGGAGCATAATTATGGGGAACTATTGTAGAATAAAATTTAAATTATATTAAAATATTTTTTCAACAGATTTGAAGATGGAAAAGGCAGATTTCACACTGCAGTCAATTTCTCTAAATTACTGTCCAACACAGAATTTAATAATTTAAAACTGAAGGCTGGAATAAAACCTTGTTTTTGTTTGCTTGCTTCCTTGCTTGGAGTATTTTGGTAAGGCACTTTTGATCATGGTGAAAGCAGTCCAATAAACTGTGCAGCCAGGATGTCACTGATTATTAAAGTGCAGAGAATGTGAAGATCCCTCCAGTGATTTGCTTTTTCCTCATTAAGAGAGCTGGTATCAGTATCATATGCATTTATACACAGTATAATCAGAGGGGCTAAGGAAATGTGAACACAAGTTTAGATTTCCTCTCCACATGCTCCAAAACACTCCACAGTGAAATGTACAAACAAAAATATAACAACAAAAATAATAAACAAATAACAAACAAAAGAATTAAGCAAACAACGAAGCTAGTGGATAATGGGAGATAGCTAGGAACATTATTAACTATTATCATGAATTATTATCAATAGACAACAACATCTATATTTCTAAGATTAGCATTCTCCTGATTTTTAATGAAAATATTTCCAAAGGGCATTCTTATAGTTAGTATGTCTGCTTGTTTCTATATTCTATAAAGCAAGAATCTCTGCATACATCATTTGGTCAAAAGGGACAATAAGACTACTACCACCTAAACTCTGGCCACCTCTGTGCTATTATTTTAGAAAATGAATTGTATTTTCACAGCTCTCAGTTCATGGATGGGGACACCCACCCATCTCAAAATTTGAAACTCAGAAATGTTTCTGTCAAAATGAAAGACAGGGACAAAAAATGGAACAGAGATTGAAGGAAAGGCCACGAAGAGACTACCCCACCTAGAGAACCACTCCATCTGCAGACACCAATTGCAGATGCCAAGAAAGCTTGCTGACAGGAGCCTAGTAAGGCTGTTCTCTGAGTAGTTCAACCAGCACCTGACCAATACAGATGCAGATACTCACAGCCAACCATCAGCCTGAGGCCAGGGATCCCAATGGAAGAACTAAGAGAATTACTGAAGAAGCTGAAGAGGATTGTAACCCCATAGGAAGAACAATATCAGCTAACCAGACCACCCAGAGCTCCCAGAGACTCTGGAAGCATGGAGGGATTCATGAGTCCAGATACACATGGAGCAGAGGATCGCTTTATCTGTCATCAGTGAGAGGGGAGGCCCTTGGTCCTCTGGAGGTTTGATGACTCAGTATAGGGAGATACTAGATCTAGGTGAGGTGGGAATGGGTAGAGGAGCACCCTCACAGAGGCAAAGGGGAGGGAGGAGCAGGGAGATGGGATGGGGAGTTTGTGGAGGAAGGGGGATGAAATGTGAATGAATAAAATGATTAATAAAAACAGATAAACATAACACCAAGGAAACAGATGATTATACTTAAAGGAAGTGGCCTTTCAGCTCGTGAAGCTGACAATTCAATATACAGTTTGCATCTGCTTTATTCATTGTTGCTCCTTTTCTTTCTTTCTTTCTTTCTTTCTTTTTTTTTTTATCATGGTTTTGTCAAAACTCAACTAGTGGCTGTGGCTGTGGTTTAAAAATGACTGCCTCAGAAATGAAAGTCTGATGTCTGGACCATTCCAGACCAAGGCCTGTTTGCTGTTCTTACTGCAAACTCTAAACTCTGGCCACCCTGGACCCCGGACCCATTGTCTATTCAGATGAGAACATAACTTTGAAAAGCGCAGATTTGACTTGGAAGAGAAGTAGGTGGAAGAAGGACACTTTTATCTGGAAGGCATTTGAGGAAACAGTATTTGCTGTACAATTGTACTTTTTAAAAATTTTTTTTTAGATATTTTCTTTATTTACATGTCATATTTCCCAGTTTCCCCTCCAAAACAAAAACAAAAAAACAACAACAAGAACAAACCCCTGTTCCCTCCCCTCTACCCCTGCTTGCCACCCCACCCTCTCCTGCTTACTGGCCCTGGCATTCACCTACAATGGGGCACAGAACCTTCACAGGGCCAAGGGCCTCTCCTCCCATTGATGACTGACTTGGCCATCCTCTACTATACACATGCTGCCGGAGCAATCAGTCCCACCATATGTACTCCTTGGTTGGTGGTTTAGTCCCTGGGAGCTCTGAGGGTACTAGTTAGTTCATATTGTTGTTCGTCCTAAGGAGCTGCAAACCCTTCAACTCCTTCGGTCCTTTCTCTAGCTCCTTCATTTGGAGACCCTGTACTCAGTTCAATGGCTTGCTGTGAACCTCTACTTCTGTATTAGTCAGGTACTGTCAGTGCCTCTCAGAAGACAGCTATATCAGGCTGGATTGTCCTTCCTTCAGTCTCTGCTCCCACTCTTGGGCATATACCCAGAAGATACTCCAACATGTAATAAGGACACATGCTCCACTATGTTCATAGCAGCCATATTTATAATAGACAGAAACTGGAAACAATCCAGATGTCCTTCAACAGAGGAATGTATACAGAAATTGTGGTACATCTAGACAATGGAGTAATACTCAGCTTTTAAAAACAATTTATGAAATTCTTAGGGAAATGGATAGATACGGAGAATATCATCCTGAGTGAGGTAACCCAGTCACAAAAGAACACACATGGTATGCACTCTCTGATAACTGGTTATTAGCCCAGAAATTCGGAATACATGAAGTACAATCCACAAACCACAAGAAACTCAAGAAGAAGGAAGACAAAATGTGGACACTTCATTCCTTTTTAAAAGGGGGAACAAATTACAATTATACTTTTTTAAGAATCGGGCCTGAAGCTGACTTTCAGTAATAAGACATGCTTTTAGATTTTCTTTCTGTTTTTGAGTTTAAAGAGTTTTTAATACGTTTTGAAAACAGTATATATTATGAAGGTAGGTTTTCAAAACTAATTTTTTGGAGACCTGAGTATCATCTGCACTGTGCAACCCACTTTGAGTCTAAATTGAACAAAATTCAGATCGTAACATGTTTTAGAGTAGATAATACCTAAGCTGCTGATGTTTTCACATGACTGTATGCATTTGGTTCATGAACTCAATTATTTATGAAATACCTTAGAGAGATATGGAGAAAAAAACTCTATGAGAAATTTGAAATTACAAAGAACATGACTAGAATTGAACAAATTTCATTCTGCATAGATTTTTAACACCATCAACCCAATCCTTTTGAGATAAATAGTAGTGTCTGCACAGGATTCATGGCATGACAAACTATAAACTTCCTAAGCTTTAATGTCTTGCTTTCACAACTCATTTAAAATGTGGGACAACATTTATGCTCACCCTTACTCTGATCCTCCTTTTCATCATTGTTCTAAATGGCTCATTTTAGATAAAAATTTAATTTTAGATGATAACTAAGCTTCAATAAATAGATAACATACTCTCTGTTTCTTTTATATCTACAGTAGACCATTAAAACAAGTGATAAAGTTAGTTTCATAGTGGCCTGTTCAGTTTTAACTGCACAAATACATAGCAGGTTAAATTCTATTTAAAATATGTCTAAGCATGTCCCTAGACTAAGCTAAGTTAAACTATTATTGCAAACATAAAAATGTGTCAAATAACTGTACAACTACAAAGGAAATAAAAAGTTTTTTATTTTAAAAAATTTTTACTAAAAATAATTAAAAAAAAAAAAAAGCTTCCGGAACTGGCTCAGGAATCTTTAACTAAAGTGAGAACTCTATAACAAAACACACATAAACAGATTGTTTTTTGTCATTCCACAATGTAAGGAGTTATAAAATAACAATAAATTCATAAACTGTGGTCATTTCAATGATGCAAAAATAGGACTAGGAGGCAACATTTGAGGAGGATATATCAACAACATGGATCAAAGCTTACCAGATATTAAAGCTTTCTTTGGTAACTCTAGCTAAGGATATAAGAAGAACAAAGGTTCTTTTAATCCAGTCACAGAAACTAATATTAGCTTTCCAAACACACATTCCAGATTAAAAAGTGTGTATAGATATTGAAATATATATATTTACATACTGTGTACATATGTGTGCATATGTATGTATGTGTATAGGCATACCTGTTTGTGTACATGCATGCAATGCATGTGTATGACAATGTATGTGTGTGTGTGTGTGCGTGTGTGTGTCTTCATTTGGGTTTTACTTCTGTGAATAGACATTACGACCAACGCAATTCTTATAAAGGAAAGGAAAATATTTAATTGGGGCTGGCTTACAAGTTCAGAGTTTCAGTCCATAATCATCATGGCAGAAAGACAGCAGCACCCAGGCAGGCATGGCGCTGGAGTCTGAGAGTCCCAAATATCAACAGCAAGAATCAAGCTGTACTGAAGTCCAGGAGACAGTCTCTTGTTCCACACACAGAGTGATCAGAAGACAGCCATTACCATCATAGTGCCAGGTGTCTACATGTATATGGGATACTAGTAAAGACATTAGACATTATATCTTTTCCTTGGTTTGGAGTATTTGCTAAGTTCCTGGTTGTTTCCCTGAGATGATTTTAATACACTCATGTGACCTTACTGTCTCAATTAACCACAATAAACTTCTAGTGTTTATTTTTTATACTCCTTAGAATAAGTCATATACTAATCTGTGCCATGTCGGTGGTACTATATAAGTAGTATCATTCATCCATCTATCCAAATCCAGAGCCATCCTCCTTATTCAAGATGGAGAATGAAAAGCCGGGCAGTGGTGGCGCACGCCTTTAATCCCAGCACTTGGGAGGCAGAGGCAGGTGGATTTCTGAGTTCGAGGCCAGCCTGGTCTACAGAGTGAGTTCCAGGACAGCCAGGGCTATACAGAGAAACCCTGTCTCAAAAACAAACAAACAAACAAACAAACAAAACAAACAAACAAACAAAAAAAAAAACCAAAAAAAAAAAAAAAAAGATGGAGAATGGAAAGTGCCTGTAAAGTGAAATCTTAGAGTCAGGTACAGTCTGAGAAAATATTATTGTACAAAACTTGATGGAATTTAGAGCACGCTTCAGGCACAGACCAATCTTAACACTAACACATGCAGTGCTATCTCTACCCTGTCATGCAAATGACACCAACATTAAAGATTCTGCATATTGAAAATACACTATGGTGCCTGGCGGTGGTGGTGCACTCAGAGAAACCCTGTCTCAAAAAAAAAAAAAAATACACTATGTACATCAAATTGCCATGAGCAGAGCACAGGTTAATGTAACTGCCTTTTACAAAGACTTCAATATTCAAGAGAAAAAAAGTCATGCTAGAAACATTCCCAGGTTGCTATCATGGGTATAAACTAGACTGAATGGGGCAAGGGTTGAGCAAAAATGGAACTATTTTTTTATTCTTTGATTTAGTTAATGTGGTGACCTTATTTTGAGAAAGGAACTGGAATAAGTCATGAGCTCTGAAGCCATTGTAGGTACTGAGGAGGCAAGCGTTGTGCTGCTGCATTTGGGAATACAGCCCTAGAAAAGGCCCTGATTGTGAACACAGACCTTTCTTCTACAGCATTCTCATGGTAGTCTCGTGGACTCCAATTATTTTGTAGGGAATGTGTGCCAATCAGTCAGTCTCTTGCTTGGTTTTCCAGACTTCAATGTTTTTAAGAAAAAACCACAATCATGTTGTAATGTCTAAACATTTGTTGAAATAGTCCTAAATTAGAGGATAAGTAAAGCATATAGATTATACTCAAATAACTTCTTTTCATTATATATTTAAACTACAAAATGCTATAATGCATTAAGCTTATCATTCTAGGCATCTGTTGCACCATCATAGAAGTCATATATATATATGTATATATATACATATATATATATGAGAATAAGTATATATGCATAGGAAATAAGTTGTGTGGAGGCATAAGAAGGAACTCTTAAACTTAACTATACATAGTAATCATAATAGTTTATAGCAAAATCATTTCTATGCTTTGGATTAAAATTCAGAATAATAATCGGTAGCTAATACTATAAAAGTTCCATTACATAATATTGATGAAAACAATGCAAGCCTACTGGCAAATAAAATACATATAGAATTTTAATATGAAACAGTGTTTATTCTACTATGAAACATAAATATTGAGAATTAAATGTTTGACTTTCAAAACACAACACTAATTATCAGTGGCATTTCTCTTAAGATACCAAATTTCTAAACAATCTAAATGTCTACTAGTGGGTAGTGTGTGTGTGTGTGTGTGTGTGTGTGTGTGTGTGTGTGAGAGAGAGAGAGAGAGAGAGAGAGAGAGAGAGAGAGAGAGAGATGAAATATAATATAGCTACTCAATTGAATACTACTCAATAATAAAAAATAAGCAACTAATTTGTGATTTAATATTGATGACCTTCTAAACTATGACACTAAGAAAATCAAGCTATGGTGCTTTATTCTCACAAAATGCCCAGAAATGATGAATTGTAGAGACCAGAGAAGTATTCTCTGAGAATACTTTTCTGAGATAATATAAAGAAATATGAGTTCATTAAGATAAGGAACTGACAGACAAAAGAAAATGCTCCATTTATGTCCAGCTTGGTGAGCCAGTAAGTTTATTGGAATTACTTAAAAGAGTGTAGAGGCTCCCTGGTCATTAAATCATATGCTCATGACTTCTGCTCAAATGGGGTTCCAACAACCATTCAGGGAACCTCACAGCTTCCCTGGCAATCTAGGCAAATATATGCACCTGGGTCAAAGGGGAGTGGTGACTGGACCCTTAAGGGACGGTCTGGTGATCTTTCTGTTTCTTTATGTGGATATTGTGACAACTATTGTGATATTATCAGAAAACTATGAACTATATTGGTCTTCTTGTTCATTGGAATACAGTGGGCTCATGGTTTCTGTAGGTTACTTCTCAGACGTAGGGCATATAAACGGGTATCTAGAAGGCCTGGCATCATGGCTATTGAAGTAAACATTAGTAGTGCATTCCACAATAAGGCCCAAATGCTCCTTTAAAAATAATTTTTGATCTGTGTTATATTGTCAGTTGTGAATGCTCACTTGAGGATCAGACTTGTTTCCAGAGAGCAGTTATTTGCCCTCATAACACTTGTGCTACTCCTGCACTACTGTATACATCAGTGATGTGTTAGGAAACGAATAAGAACTAACTTCCTCTTAGATTAGTTTGACCAAGAGGGAGCCTAAATGTGATTCCCGCCATCTTCTATCTGACTGTACTTTGTGGTTACCAGCCTGTCTGATCTCTTCCGTGTGTGTGTGTGTGTCTGTGTGTGTGTATGTGAGATTTGTTCTGTGTCTGTTGCTGAGCATATGTGTGTGTAATTTTGTAGTGTGGCATGATGTGGTGTGTGTGTGTATGTGTGTGTGTGTATGTGTGTTATATTTGTGTGTATGTGTGTGTGTTTCTGATGACTGTCATGCCTGACCTTAAAATAAAAATAGGGGGTTGGAATTTTATCTGCATTTTATGAACAGCACTGAAAACATGACATGAAGAAGAAGGGAGGGATACATTTTTACAGAAACCTTCATCTAAGTTTTAGAAGGAAAGTTTATGTTTTTTAAACATAGCTGACCCATTATGGCAACAAATAGCTGACATTAGCAAGTTACATCTACATGCTGTTTCCAACATTTGTGGTAGTTATCTGTTTCATTTAACATTGCTTCCAATGCAATAGAAGCTTTCAGTAATTGATTAACACACACACACACACACACACACACACACACACACACACACATTCTTCTTGGTCAGGTGCATGGAAGATCACATGGCTTAAGGTCAAAGTTATAGATTAGCTTATATTCTTGAAGCTGATTGCATGGGAAATCCCAGGCATAGTAAGGTTGCTAATATTGTTCTCTTGAAGGAAGGTTAACTTAGACCAAGTGCACAGAAGGACAGCTGACTAAGTATTAATGTTAAGTCATATTCTCATGATTTATCCTTTTCTTTAACTTGGCTGTGAGGTCCAGCAAAAGTTCAGACTCAAAGGTAAAGAGAGATTTCCAGAAAAATGTATCACCACACATGGGAAAATGTTGCCTGCCAGGTTGATATTGTAGTTTTAAGGTTTCACAGCTGAATAAAACTATTGATGATTTTTCTTCTCCAGCAGCTTGAACAGCACCCTTCAGGGTGATTGGATTTAGCTAGCAGAGAAGAAAGCATTCGACTTCAGTTCTAGTTGATTTCTTTGAGTCTCATAGTCAAGGTGTGCAGTGTCTTCAGCAAGATAACCTTGTCCATTATTTCTGGTAGACAACAAAGAGGAATGACCAGAACCTGCATTTCTTTGGAAGCCTCTAGTGCCTTTTAGACCAACAGCTTACAAAGGGTATATATAAAAACTCATAAATGGAGACTATATATTAAATTACATGTTTGGTTCAATAAATAAATGAACCAAGTAATTTAATATAATGACTACTTTTGTGTTTATGAATGTGCCTGATAGTACATAAAATGTAAATTTTATACATGCAATTTAACTGTATATGGTTTTCTGGATTAGGGCTTCAATATAAAATATGACTCTTAAATGCAATCAAAGTGCTTTTGATTGTGTTGCACTTATGAAAAGAAATTGTTTCTTATTCTCATATTCATCAGGTAGACCCTATCAAGAGAATTTTTTTAAAAAAAATCAAGCCATGTAGATAGAATCATATTAATGACTTAGGGTTTCTTCTGGGAAAACTTCTTGTCTAGCTGTTTTTCTCATCAAATCATTGATTTTACTACCCAGCCTCAAGTAAGATGTTAGAGCACTGTAAAATAATGTGCCTCTCAATAAGTGATTTGCCTTTGCAACTATGTTGCCAATGGCCTGTGTTATTTTATCTCTTCTTCTCAATGTGATTGCTAGTAACTCACTGTGTACTGATGTGTAAGCAGAATCACAAACTAATGAAGAGAGAATATTCTCAGAATTCAAAGTGAGTGGATAGTTCGGAACTGAAGAGTGGCTTACTTGGGGGAAGAGTAGACATTTCTCAGTTTTTCTTGGATTACAGTAATAATGGGTCTCAACTTACTGCCTCACATTTGCTATAAAGGCCTTAGTAGATGTTGATTTCAGACTATTAATCAGTAGGTGGTTAAACACATTCCAGAGATTTGTGAGTGGTGCTCATTAAAACAAGTATGGGATTATATAAATTGGATATAGATGCAGTAATAACCAAACTGATTAATTGCAGAGAGATTACAGGTAAGACTAATGGAGAACATGAAGGGTGGTTTTGTGTTTTATTGATGTTGCTCTTGCTACTGCTGCTGCTGTTGATGTTGTTGCCCCAAAAGAACAAAAGTAGGCTCAACATGGAGTAATAAAATTCAATCAAATATTGGTGATACTGTCTGAAGTTGTACTGTTTCTATTCTAGTCATGAACCTACAACTCCTATATGTGATTATAGGAAAATAAATGAATGATATTGTCATTGAGTTTTTCTGTTAATAAAAGTAAAGAATACTAAATGTTATTAATAACATCGGAAGAAGTCTCATAGTGATGTAAGACAAATATGTTAACATGTTAAAATGCTTAGAACAAAGTCAGAACATTGGAAGAGCTCATTGAAGATGTGTGGTTTTTAGTTTTGTAGATCCAAGCTCTGCTCCCATGAGGAGTTATTTTATACTGTATTTTTCTGCTTCGATATATGTAGTTTTTGTCTTGCGGTCTTATAATTTATTTAACCCACTTTTCCTTAATTATCATAGTCTCATGGAATGGAAATGGTAAGGAAATTAAGAGGGCAATGATAAAGGAATTGAGATGTTGCGAACACTCCTTTTCACAGATGGAGACATCCATCTCAAGCTACTCTGCCTTTCAGCAGTGACTGCTTCACTTCTCATGAGATTTAGGCAGGAATAGTTCTATTTCCCCCAAGTTTTCAAAGTAGAAATATTCGGGAATACAGCTGAGAGTCTCAGTGGTAATCGTCATCTAGACTCAGGAGGATAAACCTTTGTGTGTTTCCTGATAGCATCAGAATTTCTTCTCTTACTTCCATCTTTAACATATATCAAATATAATTTTAAACTAAATAAGCATGAACACCTCTGATGCAAATAAATACATAAATCTGTGTCATTTTTTTTGTTTAGTCTTAAAAAGTTACACCTGGAAAGGACCAAATAAAATAAGGAATGCAAATACCTTCTATGGACTAGTACAATAATTCATTTTTGTGCATTTAAAATGCAAGGCTGTTTTTTTTTTTTTTTTTTTTTTTTTTTTTTTTTTTTTTTTTTAGATAGCTCTGGAGATAGGAGCCAAGAACAGTTATGTGATTAGGTTTTTAATCCCATTTGCTCTAATTGCTTCTCAGAAGAACTGTGCTTACAGTATCTGTCTGGGCTTAGATATGTAGAGGAAAGAGAAGGTGATGAAATGCCACCTCCATTCTGCATGGGAAACTAAGAAAGGAGCTCCCAGGAAAGCTATGGAGAAGTACTGGCTGGCTTCTTTCAAAACTCTACTTATGATTACATATATACTGGGATACACAAATCCCCATGGTCACTCTGAAATTGTGTTGCATAAGAGCTTGCCATCCTCATGCTCATTTTTTGGACTTGAACTTTGACATCTTTGTTGTACTTTTGACAGTTTAACCCTGAACTCATACACAAAGGAGCATGTCTCCCAGTGGTTTTCTTTTTTTTTTCATTTCTGAATTTTTTTTTAATTAGATGTTTTCTTTATTTACAATATCTCCTTTCCCAGGTTACCCTCCAAAAGAAAAAAGAAAAAGAAAATAAAATAAGAAAAAAAAATTTAGAAAAACAACCCCAAAACTAAAACAATCCCCTATTCCCTCCTCCCTACCCCTGCTCACCACCCCACCCTCTCCCACTTCTTGGCCCTGGGAATTCCCCTACACTGGGGCATAGAACCTTCACAGGGCCAAGGGCCTCTCCTCCCATTGATGACCGACTTGGCCATCCTCTGATATACACATGCTGGAGCCATGAGTCCCACCATGTGTACTCTTTGGTTGGAGTTTAGTCCCTGGGAGCTCTGAGGGTACTAGTTAGTTCACATTGTTGTTCGTGCATGTCTCCCAGTTTTAAACGGTTTTCTTTCAGAGGTTACAAATCTAACAACTATTTCAGTGTTTCCAAACCAGGACTAGTAAACACAAACCCGACCTCGTTGAACTGATAAACTCTGGTACTTTAAGGAAATGGAGATGAATTGTTCCTGAGGTTTACAAAACAGGAACGCATAATTGAGCAAGTTAGAAGTAATTTCAAATAACAATTATAACAGGGCATCATTACTTTGTCAGTGCTTCGTCTGTTGCTCAGGTTTAATGTGAGAATTTTCAGTGTAACTAATCTTACTATTTGAAAAAAATCTTTAGCAGTAAAAATCTATTTTATTCTATATAGTATCTATTAGTTGTAAGCACAATGAAGTAAAAGTGAGGCTGCTTTTATACTAAAGGAATCACAGTATTGGAGAGAGAGTTGAGCAGTTGGTAGAGAAGAGATGTTTAATTGAACAGTGAAAAACCTAGACAAAAATAAATGGAAAATAAAAGATCATCATTAATATCCTTTCATGAAAAGCCCATAGAACAAGGAGCGGAACGGAAGGAGAGAAAGATCAAGGGTGGGCATCTTTCCATTTAATTAAGGCAGTTGTACTACCAAAAAAAAAAAAAAAAAAAAGAGTCCTTCATAAAGCTAGATCCAGCATAAAACAGTTTTTTAATAGAATGTGAGCTTCAATAACCAGGTTTAGGAATATAATTTACAATCTGGGAAGTGGAGGCAGAGGCAAGAAGATTTCTGAATTTGAGGCCAGCCTGGGATATACAGAGAAACCCTGTCTCCAAAAAAAGCACACATATATACATACATATGTATGTATATATGTATATATGTGTGTGCATATATATATATATACATGTGTGTGTGTGTATATATATATATATATATGATTTGCAGACATTTCAACATTCATTCATTCAATCAGATCTTAACATATTCAGATTTCTAGACTTTTGAGGATGAACTATCCAAAGATCAGTCTTTTCTTAGCTAAAATGGGATTTTGAAATAAAATGCATTTTTCTTATGATTCTTCCTTATGTTGATGACTAAGCCATAGCTTTTACCACCTAGGGGGTTTAGCATATTAAATCCTAAAGCAGAAAGACATGATACAAAGCAAATCATTGCAATGTCCTAGGACATTTCAAATCTTATACAAAAAAATTCAAGGAACCCTGGACATGGATGAATCTCATTCATTTCACATTAAACATAATTAGGAATATGCTTAAAATATCCTTTGGCTCTGATTTGAAGATATCTTTTTATTAGTAATGTTAAGTTAGCATGGAAATCATTCTATGAATATTTTATTCATATATAACCATCAAAAATTGGAATCAAGATGATTAACTCAATGGAAGTAGACACAGCATAATTGATAGTTACAAAATACTTAATAGTGAAAGTCAAGTCTGGAGCTTTTATAAGCAAAAGTAGGATTGGGTTTATTCCACGCCTCCCACTTGGAAGCACTTATTGTTACGTTGACACCCTTCTGACCTTTATCTTGTTCAGACTTGTATTAAATGCACTGGCAGGACACTAGCTTGTGCCCTCGCAGGCCCATTATTGCCATTAGAGAGCTCAGTTTTAAGTACGATCATTGCATCAGATTGCTGTACTTGCTTAATTAGCATAACATGAATATGAAGAGTGCTGCTAATACACAGTGCACTGCACACTCCGGTTCCCCCAGTCTGTGTAGGCCACAGATTTGCTGGCAAACTTGCAGTTTAGAGAATTCTTTGCAGACATCAGAGTTAACCCTAGCTTCTGGGTGAAGAGAGCAGAGCCATTAGCAAGAAGAGTTGAGCCATTTTGTACTAATTGCCATTTAGATCTTGTTCTTCCACAGACAGAAACTGACCTGCCCAGCATCAAAAGGGGCTATGCCAGAGAACATTTAAGCATGCTTATTCTACATTCATCAAAATGTCATCAAAATAGACTTTCATAGGACTTAACGAAGATGTTATAGTTGGTGCCAGTGAATTTCCAGGCCATGAGGCTGTCTGTACTCTGAATATATATTACTATTTTTTTTTTTGAATCAGGAACAACTTCAAATCTGACAGACTTTTAGGTAAATTTTGGTTTTATTTGTTTGTTTGTTACTGTTACTGTTTTTTTCTTTCTTTTTGCTACTCAGATAACTAGTAAATTAATTAAAACTTGATATATATGATAGCAGAAAAGAATCTTATCAAAAATATGTCCCCTTTCCCTAACTTTGTCAAAAGTGAGTATGGATTATTCAT
Organism: Mastomys coucha; assembly: GCF_008632895.1. NCBI lineage: Eukaryota > Metazoa > Chordata > Mammalia > Rodentia > Muridae > Mastomys > Mastomys coucha. Next base: position 53,971,123 of record NW_022196897.1, read on the forward strand.
TATCCAAGGCTTAGGTAAAGAATCGTGTATAAAAACCTAGTTTATGGAACCGATGATTATTTTGAATCCCCATCTCCTTAGGAAATTTTCCCTTAGAAAGTAATTCTAATTTAATTTTCCTGAGAAGTCCACCATTAACTTTATTTTTTTAGATTTCTAAACAAATATAAATGTTCTGTGGATAAGGAATACATTAAAATATATAGTTATATACCTAAAAAATTCCATCAAAAGTGCTTCAAGTAAGAAAAGTAGCAGTAAGTCAAACATGGGCCCAAGACTCCAGAAAAGTTTTCTTTTTTTTCTTTTTTTTTAATTAGATATTTTCTTATTTACATTTCAAATGTTCTCCCCTTCCCTGGTTTGCCCTCTAGAAAAAAACCCTACTCCCTCCCTCTCCCTGCTCCCCCTGCTTACCAACCTACCCTTTCCAGCTTCCTGGCCCTGGCATTCCCCTACACTGGGGCATAGACCCTTCAAAGAATCAAGGGCCTCTCCTCCCATTGATGACCAGCTAGGTCATCCTCTGCTACATATGCAGCTAGAACCATGAGTCCCACTATGTCTACTCTTTGGTTGGTGGTTTAGTCCCTGGGAGCTCTGAGGGTACTAGTTAGTTCATATTGTTGTTCCTCTTATGGGGCTGCAAACCCCTCAGCTCCTTGGGTTCTTCCTCTAGCTCCTTCATTGGGGACCCTGTGCTCAGTCCAATGGATGACTGTGAGCTTCTACTTCTGTATTAGTCGGTACTGTCAGTGCCTCTCAGGAGACAGCTTTATCAGGCTCCTGTCAGACAGCATTTTCTGGCATCCACAATAGTGTCTGGCTTTGGTGATTGTATATTGGAAGAAAGGTTTTTCAATAGAAGGAAGATTACATAATGCACCCGGGATACTGCAGAACAGGAGACAACATGAGACCATAGCAGTCTAAAAGAGAAAGGCATGTTGGTACATTCTAGTTTCCTATAGGAGACTCTACTAGCATTCTAGGCAGGAGAAGGTTTGTTTCAATTCTCAGTCACATACTAGACCCATAAAAACTGAAAAGTACAAGGAACTTGAATTGGTCTTGTTGATAATCATGTATTTCCAGAGCACTTGAGGGTGAGTTTTTGCAAGACATAGACCTTGAATTGTGTTAAGAGAAATGTATTCAAGGGGCCTGGTATAGAGGTGAACACCTGTTATCCAGCACAAAGGAAAAATGGGAGGAAGATCAAGAGTTCAGAGCCATCCTTGTCTCCATGGAGACTTCTAAAATATTAGAAGTCTCATATGAGACCTTGTCTCCAAAGAGCTAAAATGTTCTAATTATTCAAAACCAATGTAAAATCTATGTATAAGGAACTACAGAAAAAAACTACAGAAACTTTGTATATCAACTGGTATATGGTTCATACAGAAGAATATGGGACTGAAACATTATATTGCAATCATATACTGTGAAATTGTTATATAAATAAGATGGTTGTTAAGTAGAATTTATTTACCCATGAAAGCAGAAACAATTGCCATATTCAATTGCAATAGATATTTCTCAAAGCAATTAATTTTTAGCATATTTCAAATTTTGTTTTAGATTTGTTTTAAATGCTAAAATATTCAACTCAGATTTTCTTGGAAAAAATAAAGATGATAAAAAGAAATGTTTTGCTGAAGTTTACTAATGTGAAATGGGCAATCCAATATCAATAATTCAGGATTATTCTGACCTTCCAAGTACAGATTCTATACTCATAAAATTCCATTGCAAATTGCAAAATCATTTTACCAGAAATATTTGCTGATTTCCAAAAAGGGTTATAAGTATAAATAACTTCAAAATTCCTACCTTAGAATAAATTAAGTTATATTTTCCCCATATTTTAGTGTCCAAATACAAAGGCAAATCCTCAAGAACAAAAAGAGAAAAACAAAACAAATACCATTACAGTATGTGATATAATTCATATTCATTATATTTCCATAATAGTAGTCAATCTCTGTAGTATCTATATTTCATTTTAACAATCCTCATTTATTTAAGGGACAGAGAATCAAGAAGATATGAACTATCTACCACTCTTTAGAAGTTGCATGTTCAGGGAAAGGGAAACCGAAAAGTACAAAGGATAATCTTGAATTGTCTACGATGTTAATGAAGGCAATACAGAGTGTTAATGAAAAGATTGTTGGAGCAAAGAATGAGGGAGTATATGTAAATGGGATGTGTAAAGAAATATGATTAGCCAGCATCCTCATTGAGCCATCTAAACAAAGGCTTTGAATAAGAGAAGCTCATGCAGTACAATTAGGAAACATTTTTATGGAAAAGACACTAAGAAAACATAAGATGGAAATGAGGAACATTTCAGAAAACAGACAACATGGCTGAGCCCAGAAAAGGAAAATTATAAGGTTGCAAATGAGAAACTAGTAAGGTGAAGAAAATTTATATGCTAGAGAACTGTAAATAATGGTAATTTTTAAAGCAAAGAAAAACTTGTTATTCACCAGTTTGTTGGTTTATTTGTTTTGATTTGTTTCCTAAAATGTTGCCAATGTTAAGAGCCTTTATAAGTGAGGGTTTTTTTTCTTTTATTGAAAATGTTTTGTTAATACAGTATATTCTGGTTATGGTTTCCCCTCAACCTACTCCTCCCAGTTCTTCCCTAACTTCCCCCTCCCATGTAGATGTACACCATTTCTGCCTCTCCTTAGAAAACAAACAGACATCTATGGAATGCTAATAAAACAAATTGCAATACAATGAGATATACAAAAACCAAATCAGAATAGGACAAAACAACACACAGAAGGGGAAAGGCCAAAAGGGAAAAAAAAAGAAATGCATATAGACTTGGAGACATACATGTTTCCTCACACAAGGAAGCACATAAACATGTATTATGTTTATACTATCAAGGCACAAAATGGAAGCTATGTTATTTATACAATGAACCTATAAGGGGAAAAAAAGCCCTGACTTAACATTACAAGACAAAGAACCTCCAATGAATTTGTTTTCCATTGGCCATTTACTGTAGTGCAGGTGGAAAGAAATGGGGATCTACCCATAAGAGTGTTTTGTATTCATGGTTATTATTAACCATGAATAATATTTATTTAAATATTTTTGACCCAATGTTAGTTAATCTACAGTTTGAAATCCACAGAAGAAAATGGTTGACTACAAGTACATGTTCATATATAAACATATTAAATACATATAAACATAATATAGCAAATATACACAGGAAATCAAATAAACATATAATTAATTTTCCTGGGAGACTTGCATGAAGAAAGCTAATGGCCATCACATGGTTATGGTAATTGCTTCAGAGCTAGGAACGTGGGTATATAAATGAGTTTTCATTCTCAATATATTTTAAAATTAATTTTTTGATCTGGAAATGTTAATTATAAATAAGTATTTCAAACTTGAATCACGTATAACTAATTCTCAAGCAGATATCAAATTGTAAATGTTTATTTGATTTGATATGTATATTTGTTACATATACTTTTGTATGTATTCAGTATGTTTATATATGAATGTGTACTTGTAGTTAACCTTGGCCTCTGTGGTGTCTACATCTGTAGATTAACTAGTCTTGAATCAAACACATTAAAATAAAATACTTGCAGTAGATATATAGACTTTTTTTCTTCTAATCAATCCAAACATTCTGTAGTATATCAACTACACTCTTTGTATTAGGTGATCTGAGTAATAGAGATAGCTTCAATTATATACGTATATTATATCATTTATAAACAGGACGTGAGCAAATGGAATTTTTAATCTAGGGAAGTCATGAAGCTGTTGGGTTCTTCTGCAATACTGAGGTAAATAAACAGAAAAATGTGTCATCTCCTTTGCTCTTGTGTCTAACCCATATTCTAATTTTTCTTTCCTTTCCTCCTCCAACCTCACTTTTGATATGTTACTCAATTAAATTTCCATCCATCTTTATAGCCCAACTCTTCTTTGAGCAGATCTTTTAATCTGATTTGGGTCTTTGTTTGTTCCATTTATCTGAGGCACTGCAAAGAGACAGATAAAAGAAGTGGAAGAGAGGGGAACCTCTGTTTCTCAGAATGTCAGGGTGTTAAAAAAGTTTACAACCCCAACATCATGTGCAGCAGTGTCTTTTGCTTCTGGAAAGTTCCAATTTAGTGCCACACACATATTGTGAGGTGCTTGTGAATGCTTGACCACTGAACTATACACAAAGCTTCAAATTAATTTTACAGAAAAATAAATACACAATTATGTCAAAATTTCCACAGTGTTTCTATAGGTTGAATGTTCATTAGTTTCAAGAATATACACAAACCATGGTAAACAGCTAACTTTAAAGATGACTAGATGCTACCTTCTAGTACAACCATCCATTGAACTGAGTACAGGGTCCCCAATGAAGGAGTTAGAGAAAGGACCGTAGGAGCTGAAGGGTTTGCAGCCCCTTAGGACGAACAACAATATGAACTAACTAGTACCCTCAGAACTCCCAGCGATTAAACCACCAACCAAGGAGTACATATGGTGGGACTGATTGCTCCGGCAGCATGTGTACAGTAGAGGATGGCCAAGTCGGTCATCAATGGGAGGAGAGGCCCTTGGCCCTGTGAAGGTTCTGTGCCCCATTGTAGGTGAATGCCAGGGCCAGTAAGCAGGAGGGGTGGGATAGTGAGCGGGGGGTGGGGGGGAGGGAGCAGGGGTTTGTTCTTGTTGTTGATTTTTGTTTTTGGAGGGGAAACTGGGAAATATGACATGTAAATAAAGAAAATATCTAATAAAAAAATGAAAAAAAGTGCTTAAACTAGCACATTAGTGTGGGAAAACATTTTAACCAACAGAAAAAAAGCATGCATTGTTTTGCCTCAGCACACTGATACTTGCCAAAATTCATTATTATCATTCAAGAATTCCATTGCTTGTCTTGCAAGGGACATTATGTAATAAAGGGAATGTATATTTGTTCTCAAAGAGATGTCTTGGAACAAAGCAAATATCATATGGAGTTCAAGCATGGCAGTAGTTGCTCTTCTGTGATGTCCTTCACATCTCCTGGTGTCCTCAATGACCTTGGACTTGATGATGGTGGCATCATGCTCTTTCAATATCCTAGGACAATTTTATTCCTTATTTATATCCAGAGAGCAAAGAAAAACACTGAGTGGACGTTTTCATGAAGTGGACACCGTTCTCCGAGGTAATGATATCAGTAAGATGGTAGAACCCATTCATCCAGCATTAAGACTACAACACATTAAACATGATCTTAAAGGGGTTTGGAGAGCAGTGACCATTGCTACATAAAGTAAATACTCTCATTTTTTAATATTCCTCAATTATAAATTCCCACATATTCATGTATAAATATAGCACATAATAAAACTAGCCTTTATAGTTGACAAATAAGAACTTATTAATATGAAATATGAGACTCCTTTAAAAATTAGTTAAAAAATCCTGCTGGGTTTTATAATGCCTTATGTCATATGAGTGGAATAAATCTTATTACATTAGAAAAAAATCCCCTTTCAATTCTTGTTCCCTTAAAGCAGTTAAAATTTTAAAGCTTCAAATATAAATTTTCTAAAAATATTTTAAAGCATCTTAAATGGGAAGCAATTTCATGCTTGCTTTTTAAGGAATCTATTCAAAGAACTCATTAAAACCATTCATTTAAATAATCTCGTGTATGCTCATTATACTATGTCCTTTGGGAGGAAAAATAAAATATGAACTGCTGCCAGAAAGCAAATGAAGGGAACAAATGTTAAAAGTAAAAGGTTACTCGGTGAAAGGAGTTTAGGAAAGCGTCAGTTTCCACTGTGCCCTGAAAACCACTTCCTAGAAATATTCATACGCATTAAGGTCAGCAAGTTAAAAAAGAAAAATCTGAAAAATAAATGTGAAACTATAATAATTAAGTAAAAATAATCTTTAGAGTTTTGCTTTTGGTTCTGAGCAGACAGAGGGCATTGTGCCCATGTGCTGTGTGCAGTCTATGCACACATGGACATGACCATCTGCATTTTGCCTAAAATGCAAGTTGCACATACTTAGTGCTGATTAGTTTTGTTCTTACTTTTGAGAAGTCTTATTATGATTTGAAAAGTTTCTGTGAGGAGACATAAATAATTAAGACGATTTGATTTGTGCTTTGCGAATAGGTTTTAAAGTGGTAACAACTTTTCCTTTACATCTGGCCTAAGTATAGAAGTGGCCATTTTCTCCTGTCCCTAAATGAGGTTTAGGTGGCCAAGGCTGTGGGCCAGAGGTTTTTTTCCTTAGCTTCTCAAGGGTGATATTGCTTTGTTACTGTAGTTCTCCATTTAAAGTTCTGTGGCATGACAACAATGAACAATAATGGAGAGACAAACTGAGCATCTCTACTTCAATTTCTTCTTTCTCAAATGCTGTCACGAGCTACTCTCACTTCTAAACTCTAAGAGCATTGCTTATTCCAAGTGAGAGTACCTCAGAGACTTGCAGAAGACTGGAAGAAATGTAAAGTCACTGGTGTCTTGTATATGAGGTAACTTAAAAAAAGTGGCAATTATCTTAAATAAACTCACAGTGATCCTAATGAAATATCAGAAATATGTTCTTTAAGTAGTTTGGAAAACTACTTCAGAAGTTTATAGTTCTAAGTATAATATTGTATAATAATAAATGTTGCAATACATTAATAACTAAAGTGATATACATATGAAGAAGTTAAAGGGAGACAAAGTTAGAAACAAGTACATATTAAATATTATTATATATTAATTATGTATACACAATTATTTAATAATATATTAACTATAGCACTATTAATACATAATTATATATAATAAACATTGAATATAAAATGTATTATAAATATATGGTAAAAAGTCACCCTGAGTCTTAGGACTAAATTACATTTTTGGTCCTGGAGATGCAGCTCAGCAGTAGAGAACTTGCACAGTATCCCTGAGACTTTATGTTCAACCCCAAGTTCTGAAAAGTTCAGTTTATAAAAGGTGAATAAGTCATGGGGGTAATGTGGAAGTTAAGGAAAAGCACAGTCGCCTTAAAGAACCAGAAACTAATGTGAACAACGAGAAGAGTCTGTTTGGAGTATTTTTTCCATTTCATTCTTGCTTAACTATAAATTCACTACTGAGTATTTCTTACAATGGTAAGTCTACTGTAGCATTTTCCAGTTTAATTGATTTCCTCCCTTTCTTGGAATATATGATATGTTGAAAGAAGAACTGAATGGTTTTGCTTGAATTTAAAGCTTAATGATAAACAAATAAACTTATTTGTTGGATAATTCACTAATTTTTTGATGAGTAAATGAAAACCATGTAAAAATTCCAATCGTGGAGGAGAAATTTTAAAGAAATAAAACCTGGATGTTTAAGCTAATGGATGGATTCCTCTGAAACTAATAAGGAGAGGGAAAAAAATAAAACCTCAAATACTTTGGTCCATTAGAGCACAACATGGTTTAATTACTTTTGATATTTCCACTCCCTGATCACCCACTTTCTTCTACAACCTTGCAATTTATGAGCCTATAAATGAAAGAATGACTTCCTTGGTATAATTAGGTTTTTATTTAAATGTGCAATATTATTCTGATATCATGACATTTTTTAAGGTAGACATTTTTCATTGGTTTATTTGAAATCATTCTACAAAAAATGAAATATTATCTAATAAAATCAAATTCATGATTATGTTATAAAGTCAAACTTTTTGTATTCCTTCAGGAAATTATTTTTAATGGTCAAAATCTTGTAGAAGGGGAAAAGAAAATAGCATTTCGTCATTGTAGTAAGTTAACGACGTGGGTTCAAGTACTAATCATCAGTAGCACAATTCCTGAATACCTCTTTATGTGTGTATATTAGTAAAACAAGAAGGACCCTGGGTGTGAGCTCAAAGACACATGCTTAAAGATTCATGTATGTTTAGGCCAAAAGCATATAACCCAATGTTACAATTAGTCCCTTTATAAGGTAGAAGCCAGAGCAATAATCTCTCTTTCCCTCTCTCTCTGTATGTTTCTCTCTCCTTCTTCCTCTCCCTCTCCCTTTCCTTCTCCCTCTCTCTCTCCTTCCCTCCCACCCCACCTCTCTCTGTATGTTTACAAGTATGTATGCATTGGAGGCAAGCCAGAAATGTGGCCCTAATCAAACATTGGATTTAGCTGCACTTTGATTTGGACTTCACCGTGTGGTATTCCATTGCAACAGCACAGAGTTAGTTCTACAACTCCTCTGCGGTTACTTTCTTGTGTCTCTGAACTTAAGGTAAAAAGATCTTATGCACATGAATGATCAGAAGCCTAGTGAAGTCAATGGGAAAGTAAGCAAATATTACCTTAAACCACATCTCTACCTGTTACTTCATCCCATTTCCAGACTGGAAAAAGTTCAGGCAAGAAGGAAGAGGGGAGAATGGACTCTGGGCTAATGTAGTCTAGTGTCCCCTAAAGTGATCATTATGGGTTACACTTGATGCCACAATGAAGGCAGCAGGGAACTTTCCTCAGAACAAACTTCCCTCACCAGAAATTAGAGCCCACAGTCAGAAGTTGCTGGTAGTCTCACACTCTTACTGGCAAAGGGAGGTTTAGCAACAGTTATCCCCGAAGCAGTGTGTTCACCCTAGTTTCCTTTCTTGCCATTCAGATTCAACATAGAGCAGTTAACTACAGGGAGCTGTAAACCCAGGTCAGAATTGATTTTGACAAAAGTGAAGTGGCAACTTTCATAACTTAAATATTTTGTATTTCACAAATCTTAAAAATTCATCAATGTTTTAATGAAGTAAATTATAGCACCACAGTTCCTCCTTAAAGTGTTTTTATAAGACACCTTTGTTTTAGAATACCTTTCTAGAAAGTTCTTTAAAGAACCCAGTGACTCTGCTAGCCTACCATTTTCTCTCCTAAATGGAGAAGTCTCTGATGAAAGTTGGCAATGGTGATAAATTCAACAGATAACATAATGTTTTGAGGAAAATATATGAAGTGAGAGTTCATTTATTGTATGAGAATATGACATTATTAGACATTTTTAAGAAACATGTTCCCTCATTGGCATCATCCTTCTGGAAATGCTGCAATCAATTTTCAAGTGTTGCAGTTTATCCTTGGTCTTAGCACCCACACTCCACAGGGGTTAGAGTGTGTCCTGAGTCTTGATAAGTGGGGTGGAGTCATTCTTTGTCAAAACTGATTGTGCCACAGCTACCCCAGTTAATTCACTGGGCACAGGCTGCAAGCATCACGGTCTAAGAGTAGGCTGTTATGTGTAGGTGAGTTGGCTGCAATTACTGATCCAAAATGTATATGCAGGGCTCTTATGGGTGTTTCACAGACCAGCGATAGCAGCATCGTGGAAAGCCTTCGAAGAAGATGGAATCTGCGTCCCATGGATGTCCGCATTGGAGTCTGCATTACTACATTTAACTTGGGAAGTTCTACTTTAAATAATATAAATCATTAAAGAAAACTCTTGGCCCAACATCGCAGGCATATGTTCACTTGTCAGTAAATACTCATGAAAATACATAATTGCATACAGTCATGATTCATTTAATCTTCTATGAAATTGTAGATACACTCATTTTTAATGTTTATTTCTCTTAACAAAGCCACATGATGTTATATCAAGAACTTTAAATTTAGTAAATGAAGGGATCTAATGTTAATAATTCATTTAGCAAGAATTCATTTAGAATGAATTATAAAATTATCATGGGTAAGAATCATTTGGGACAACAAACTGTACAGATACAAAGTCATTGGAAAGAAAGGGAAGTGTTGAAAGTAATTTTTTGTTGTTTTTTAGTTTTTTTTTTACATTTTTTACTGGATATTTTATTTATTTAAATTTCAAATGTTATGATTTTCCCCCTAGTTTCTCCTTAAATAACCCCTATTCCATACCCTGTCCCGCTGCTTCTATGAGGAGCTCTACCATTGCTCCTCCCTCTTCTACCTCCCTACCATGGTATTCCCCTACACAGGGACATTGAGCCTTCACAGGACCAAGGGCCTCTCCTTCCATTGATGACAAGGCCATCCTTTGCAACATATGAGGCTGGAGCCATGGGTTGCTCCATGTGTAGTTTTTGGTTAGTAGTTTAGTCACTGGGAATTTTGGGAAGTCTGCTTGGTTGATACTGTTGATCTTCCTATGAAGTTGCAAAACACTTCAGCTCCTTCAGTCCTTTCCCTAAGCCCCCTTATTGGGATCCCCGTGTTCAGTCCAATAGTTGGCTGCTAGCATCTGCATCTGTATTTGTCAGGCTCTAATAGAGCCTCTCAGGAGACAGCTATGTATAAGGTTCCTGTCAGCAAGCACTTCTTAGCATTAGCAATATTGTCTCGTTTTGGTGTCTATATATGAGATCGATCCCCAGGTGGGACATCTGGATGGACTTTTCTTCAGTCTCTGCTCCACACTTTTTCTCTGTATTTCCTCCTGTGAGTAATTTGTTCCCCACCAAAGAAGCACTAAAGCATTTACACTTTGGTCTTCCTTCTTCTTGTGCTTCATGTGGTCTGTGAATTATATCTTGGGTATTCTGAGCTTTTGGGCTAATATCGACTTATCAGTGTGTGCATACCATGTGTGGTTTTTTTTGTGACTTTGTTACCTCACTCAGGATGATATTTTCTAGTTCTACTCATTTGCCTAAGAATTTCATGAAGTTGTTTTTAATAGCTGAGTAGTACTCCATTGTGTAAATTTACTACATTTTTTGTATCCATTCCTCTGTTGAAAGATATCTGGGTTCTTTCCAGCTTCTGGCTATTATAAAAAGGGTTACTATGAACATAGAGGAGCATGTGTCCTTGTTATATGCTGGAGAATCTTTGGGTATATGCCTAGGAGTGGTATAACTGGGTCCTCAGGTAATACTATGTCCAGTTTTCTGAGGAACCACCAGACTGATTTCCAGAGTGGTTGTAACAGCTTGCAATCCCACCAGCAATGGAGGAATGTTCCTCTTTCTCCACATACTCGCATCTACTGTCATCTGAATTTTAGATGTTAGCCATTCTGACTGGTGTGACGTGGAATCTCAGGGTTGTTTTGATTTGCATTTCCCTGATGACTAAGGATGTTGAACATTTCTTTAGGTGATTATTGTCCATTTGATATTCCTCAGTTGAGAATTCTTTGTTTAGCTCTGTACCCCACTTTTAATAGGGTTATTTGATTTTCTGGAGTCTAACTTCTTGAGTTCTTTGTATATATTGGATATTAGCCCTCTATCAGATGTAGGATTAGTAACAATCTTTCCCAATCTGTTGGTCCAGATAAACCATATAAACAGTTCCATAATTCCTAAAGAAATAGAAGCAGTCATTAATATTCTCCCAACCGAAAAAAGCATTGAACCAGATGGGCTTAGTGCAGAATTCTATCATACCTTCAAAGAAGACCTAAGACCAATACTCTTCTAACTATTTCACAAAATAGAAACAGAAGGAACACTACCAAATTTGTTCTATGAAGCCACAATTATGCTCATGCCTAAACTACACAAAGACCCAACAAAAAAAAGACTTCAGACCAATTTCACTTCTGAATATTGATGCAAAAATACTCAATAAGATTCTTGCAAACCAAATCTAAAAACACATCTAAACAATCTTCCATCATGATCAAGTAGAATTCATCCCAGGGATGGAGGGAAGGTTCGATATATGGAAATTCATAAACGTAATCCACTATACAAAAAAACAAAGAAAAAATCACATGATCATCTCACTAGATGCTGAGAAAGCATTTGACAAAATTCAGGACCCATTCATGGTAAAAGTATTGGAAAGATCAGAAATTCAAGGCCCATACCTAAACATAGCAAAAGCAATAGACAGCAAACCAGTAGTCAACATAAACTAAATGGAGAGAAACTTGAAGTAATCCCACTGAAATCAGAGACTAGATAAGGCTGCCCACTCTACACCTACCTATTCAATATAGTACTAAAAGTGCTAGCCAGAGCAATTAGACAACAAAAGGAGATCAAAAGGAAACCAACTGGAAAAGAAGAAATCAAAATATCACTATTTGCAAATGATATGATTGTATGCATAATGATCACCGAAATTCCACCAGAGAACACCCAAACCTGATAAATGTCTTCAACAAAGTAGCTGGATATAAAATTAACTCAAACAAATCACTGACCTTCCTCTACTCAAAGGATAAAGAGGCTGAAAAAAATAGGGAAACAACACCCTTCACAATAGTCACAGTAATATAAAATACATTGATGTGACTCTAACCAAGTAAGTGAACGGTCTGTATGACAAGAAGTTCAAGTTTCTGAAGAAAGAAATCAAAGATCTCAGAAGATGGAAAGATCTCCCATGCTCATGGATTGGCAGGATTAATAGAGTAAAAATGGCCATCCTGACAAAAGCAATCTACAGATTCAATGCAATCACCATCAAAATTCCAACTCAGTTCTTCATAGAGTTAGAAAGCAATTCTCTAACTCATTTGGAATAACAAAAAACCCAGGATAGCAAAAACTATTCTCAACAATAAAAGAATTTCTGGGGGAATCACCATCCCTGACATCAAGCTGTATTGCAGAGCAATACAGTGATAAAAACAGAATGGTCACTTGAGGAGCTAGAACCATCCAGTTGAAAGGAAGACAGCATTTTCAACAAATGATGCTGGCTCAACTGTAGGTCAGCATGGAGAAGAATGCAAATCAATTCATTCTTATCTCCTTGTACAATGCTCAAGTCCAAGTGGACCAAGGATCTCCACATAAAACCAGATGCACTGAAACTAATAGAAGAGAAAGTGAGGAAGAGCCTCGGACGCATGGGCACACAGGAAAATTTCCTGAACAGAATACAAATGGCTTATGCTCTAAGATCAACAATAGGTAAATGAGACCTCATAAAATTGCAAAGCTTCTGTAAGGAAAGTAATTTTTTAGGTAACTTTACACCAGACTCACTCCTTTTAGCACAAGCTGAGCAGACAGATGCAAGCATCAACAGCCCTCTCCTGGCTTAAAGTCTCAGAGAACAGAGTTGACAGGCATATGTTCACTTGTAAAATGGAACTGATAAATGATAGCAATGATAAATCAAAGCAAGCCATGGGAAGAACAACAGTGACCCCAGGTATACTCTAGCCTCCCAGACAGGCTCCACCAATTGTCCACAGTTGCATGCAGAGGAAGATGGCCTAACAACATCATAAATGTACTTAAATATTTAGGTAGGGGTTTTTTGTGACTTTTAAAGTCAGTTTCATCATATTCTCAGTATGAATTTTGTAGATGCCAGTACCCTACAGTGCCACAATGTTAAAAGGACATGTCTGCTAGAGAGATTAGTGGGGAGAACCAGAAATTAATATGATCCTAAACAAAAATATCCATATTTAACAAATTGAACTATTTAAGCAACCCTTAAAATTCTATATGGTGGGATTTATAAAGGAATTATTTACATATGCATAATTATGTATTAAATTCAGGTAGAATTGAGACCATATACATGAAAATGAAATTTTATTCATTGTTCTAATAATTTGATAAAGTAATTATAATATTAATTTTAAGTAGACTCATAAGGGACAATTCTATATAGATTAGGACTCAATCAAATAAAAGGCAATACTTGAAAAATCTAAAAGAAATCAACATATACTATGTAGAAGCTTGTCAAATATAAAATATAGGATAGGGATAACAAACCAGAGGAACAGATGGGCAATTAAAAAAAGAATTATTAACAAACCAAGCATTCATAATCTAAACATATCAATAGCACCATCTGCAAGGAAGCTGAACTTTACAAGTAAAATATACAGATAAATGAAAAAGCAAGCTTCGCAATTGCACTAATTGAATTACCCTATAAACTTACAAAAAATAGTTGCATGCATAAGTCTTGAAAATATTCACAGTGTAACATGAGATAAAAGCTGCTATGTGTACTTACACAAAGAGATGAAGTAAGTTTCATGCAAGTGCTCCCACAGAAGTTCAAACCGTCAATAATAGGTCAGTACAGAAAAGATAAAATATAAAAATATGGTTATTTATCTACACTATTAAATGGTTTCAAGGTATATGGAATAGAAAGACAAAATTATAGGGAAAGTAAATCCACAACAATGGGATATTTCAATTCTTTCTAAGAAATTGATGGGAAAGCTAGAAAGAAAATAAATCAATAGAAACTGAAAGAGATTAAATAACCCTGCTGGGCAATCAAACCAATTTGGAGCTTTCAAAATGAAATATAGCAAACAAGTACAGAATGAGCTTCCATTGGAGTTACATGTTGTGTAGGACTTATTATGCAGGAGGTCATAACATACATCTTGGAGTTAAAATCAAATGAAATACATTCTGTGACTTCAATTGTCAGACATGTTTCTTTTTTTTTTTTTTTTTTAACCATGTCCATTTTGGGTTCTAAATAGTTCCTACATTTGGATATCTGTTTCTCTCTCTGGGTTTCTGGAATTCTTATCTATAATTTTATGAAAGGTCTTGTCTAAACCATGTGACTTTATCCTTCTCTCATGACTTCTAAAGTTTGACCACTTGAATGTATCCCCAGATTCCAGGAAGTTTTCTGTTTTGCCGTTGTTGTTGTTGTTGTTGTTGTTTCTTGTTTGTTTGTATTGTTTTGTTGAGATTATAGTAAAATCACATTCCTTCCTTCCTTAAAACATTCCTATATACCTGTCCTTGCTTTCTTTCCAATTCATGGCCACATGATCCACTGAAACTGATTCTGGCCTGCAATATTGACTCTTCCCAGACTACTATCTCATATGAATTAATTGTATCAAATATTTGAAGACAATATATTATCAGTCTTACCAAAAATACTTCTAGAAAACTGAGGAAGAAAGTCCAATTAATTTTAGAAATCTATGATAGTAATTCAGTTTTAAATAGCTTCACTTACATGCATGCAATAGTCAATTAAAACAAGTACCTACATTGTATTTTTTAAAAAAATTTGATGTGTCAATTGAGCTTTTGTGATTTTTTCCTTCATTCTTAAAATAACACATGCAACCACTTATAAGTTTTTCATAGAACTATATGTTTGCATTTTCTAGAGGGTTACAAATATAGACACCAATACATAATTACAAATGATCTATTTTTGTTTATTCAGAACAATTATTTTGAGACACAAACATGTTTTATACAGCCAGCCTTTTAACAAGGATTATGATTCCTATGTATTTACTCAGGTATCCATTAATAAATTAATGGGTAAATAAATTGTGCCATATTTATATAATTGAATATGGAACAACAGTGAAAACAATAAATTGTTGATAAATATGACTTGATTAAGATATATAATTATTTTTCTAAAAAAGAAAAAAGTTTTAAAAAGACATAGTTATTATTTTTATAAAGTCTAGCAACAGGAAACAAAAAGATAAATTGTCAAAGGGTAACTGAATTTCATGAAAGTCAAAAGTATCATTATTGGTGGTTTTTCAAAGTTTATATACTTACTAAAATTTCATGAATTTTATATTACTTAAAGTCTATGTATTTAGTGCTCACTCAGAAATATACTTCCTTAACTGTAGTGCCAACTTTTGCAGGTCCCCAGAAAAATATTACTTAGACTGTCACTGACTTATTTGAAAGATGAGAAAGGGAAGATTTTTTTCTTTTCTTCACCTTTTGTTAACAGATAGTAATTATACAAATTCATGAGACACAATATAAGGTCTAGGTAACTGTTCCTTTGAATCCACCATCCATGGTACTAGCAAATCTAAAGAAAACCTTTCACTACATAAGCTCAGTAATATAGAATTAATTATTTAGAAAACAGAAGAGAAAGAGCCAACTATTTGCTTATAGTAACCCTTCAAATTCTGTAGGTACTTGATAAGTCATCCATTATTTCCTCTATAAAATAATACCCCTATTCTTCTTAATTAAAGAGGAGAGAAGCAGAAGTGTTCTTGACTTTGCACTAATACAAAGAAGCCTGTTCTTTGAAATCGCCTCTTGGTCATGATGAAGAGATTGCTGTATATAATAGATATTCTTTTTTTCCCCCCCAGATCATGAAAACAACCTTCCTTTCACCTAGCCATTAATCATTGCCCAGGTGCTTGACTCCTCTCAGTGCCTGAACCCCACTGAACCCAGGTCTGCAGTAGTAAGAACTCCTAGTACACACCTAGAATCAAACCACAACCCTGCTGCTCTCATTGTCACATCTTGCTTCCTTGTTCATCCCTCTGACTCTTTTCTGTTATATTGAAAGGCAAGACTATTCTTCCATCAGAGCCAAATGCTCTACATGTGCAGTACTACTCCCCTTAGTCATTCTGTTGTCAGTGTAAGTATCTTCTATATATCTTGTATCATTGATGTCTTAAATATCTTGCTGCTGAATTTCTTTCATTTTAAAGAGTAAAATGATTGGATTCTTTGGAGCTGTTGTTTTCTGAAGTGCTTTTAAAATGCAACTTCAAGTTACCAGTGTACACAGAGGAAATAATGTATGACTTCTTTCTTAACCCTTGACATTGCAACTTCCCAGTTTACATATCTTATAGTAATACAGTTCCATACATGGTATATTGTCACTTATGGTTTTGTTTTGTTCTGTTTTGTTTTAATTTTTTGTCTTACTTTTCCCTTCTACTTAAACCAGGGTGCACTTTCTCAGTTGTTTGCCTTGCAAAACATTCAGGAACTGAATGTGCAGGATAATGATACACACAGCAGTCTTGGATTCTCAACTCTTCCCTTGGGATTGGAGTTTCCAAGGCTCTCATCCCCACTTTTTTCTGATAGTACTGAATCCTCTCAATGGTCATTAACATCAAATTATTTTTCATCGTTTTAACTTTTGAAAGTATTCTGGAAAGCCATAGTTTGTTGACAAAAGTACATGTCACACACTCATTTTAAAAAATTATTATGTTATTATTCTTTAATCTTTTTATAAAGTCCTGCTGTTACCCTCTCTCAGTCCACCCTCTGACTATTCCCCATCTCATTCCTCTTCCCCTGTCTTTAAGAGGATGTTTCCCCCAACCCCCACCTCATCAGACTTCCCCACTTCCTGGGACTTCAAGTCTTTAGAAGGTAAGGTGCATGTTCTCTCATTGAGGCCAGACCAGGCAATCCTCTGCTGTATACCTTCTTAATGTGTATATGACACACATTACCCAATATTTCCAATAACAAATAAAACTATTTATGCTATTATTCCTGTTGGTGCTATTTGCATTTTATTTACTGACTTTTGAATTCTTCTACTTCCAATAATTTTTGGTGTTCTCGTACCATCATCCATATAATTATATGGGGGAATGGGGGCTAATCTATAAGTCCAAAAGGAGGAGATGGGACCCAGCAGCCATCTGACTAGCTAATCTAACCAAATATGTGAGGTTTGGTCTCACGTGGGAAAACTTCCTTCAATATACAAGGTAGAGAAGAACCTAGGAAAATGCCAGTCACCAATCTCTACTATTTGTATACATACACACACAGATACATGTCAGTCTGCATATATACACATACATATCCAAAGAAACTTACACACACATACATACACACCATAATAAAAAATTGCAATTTATAGTACAATATTATATACTCAGCACATGAATTCTACAATTAATATTTTACTACATTTGTGTGATGACTCTCCAAACTTTACTCATTTGTCAGTTCATTGACTCATTTTATATTCTTCTCACAGTTTGTAACTCAAAATGAATAACAATCCACAAGTATAACCTCCTATTGCAAGCAACGAGAGCATAAAAATAAAAATGAAAGTGGGATTGTGAGGGTTTTAGGTTTCAGGTAACAAGAAAGAGTGCTCATTGAAAATGAATGCTAGAACAAAGACAGGAAACCTTGTAATCTCTACATACCCACAGACTCCAGGCCATTTGACAACCAGCTTCACATCACAGTGCTGGGGTAATAAACCAGGAGTTTCTTACCATAAGATGGGGCAAATTAATCATCATTAAGAAGTTTCTTCCTGTAGAGCCCCTTGGTCCTGTGGAGACTTGATGAGAAGCTGGGGGAAGGGAAGCCCATGAGCTGGAGAGGTAAGTATTGGGAAGAAGAGATGAGGAGAACCAGCATGCCAAAACCAGCATGCCAGCATGCACTGTGTAATGTACTTGCAACTCTGAGAGAACCGGGAAGCCAGCATGTGCTTTAGATGTCACCACAGGAAGCCATTTGCCCTGAGTTTATGTTGGACCTAATGCTATTCCTACTTATTTATTTGTTTCTTTTTTTTTTTTTTTTTTTTTTTTTTTTTTTTTTTTAGGTGTATTTGCTTTCTAAAGAGAGAGTGCAAGAAAGTGTGTGGATTTGGGTGAGGAGGTAGAAAGGATATAGGAGGAGTTACGGGAGGGAAAACTGTGATCAAAATCTATTGTATGGAAAAAATTACTTTGAATTATTAAAAGAGGGAAGGGGTAAATTAACTTTAAATTATTTATATTTTGTATTCTGCTTAGAAAAGCTTACCTAAATCTAAGCCAGGATAGTTTCTTACTGTTAATATACTTTACAGAAAAGGGACTTATATTTATGATCCACATCTAATTGGTCCCTTCATGTGTGTAGCATTCCTTCTATTACTAATTCTTTATTTTTTGAAAGTCGTTGAAAATGGTCCTTAGCACGTAGGGAATTTAACTGACCACATAGGTGTGGATTTGTTTCTTTGTGCTCAATTCTGTTCCATCAATCTGCATCAAGCATTACTTTAGCAGTTTCTTTTTTATTGTGAAACCATACAATGTAATCAAGCAGACACATTCCATGGCCCAATTTGGTTCCTTTTCTTTAAGATTGCTTTAGACATTGTTTTTCCTTAGAATCTACAGTACTTTCAGAACTACCTTATCAATTTGTACAGCAAAAACTGGTCAGAAGAGAATAGGCTTGTGTTAAATGAATAAATAGATTGTTGGTTCTGAGAACCAACAATATTGATTTGTCTGCATCAGGATCACGCTCTCAAAATTTCACCCTTTCTTGTCTTCAGCAAACAAAGTAGAATTTTATTTGAGTCTTCCCAGTGCTTTTCAAATATGAGGAATTCTGTGATTAACTAAGTAAAATGATTCATTTGAAGAAATAACTCATTGCCTTGACATAATCTCACTTAGCTTTAAAGGCTCTGAGAGCTCAAATGAAGTCCTAAGTTTAAAAATGAATAAAATTTCTAATTTTATTTTGTAATGCTTTCTAAAGATTTGCTCTCAACTTCAGCTTTTGCATATGTAAAAATAAATCTTAAATATGCTTAAGATAAAATATAGGGTCCATAAAAACACATAGGTTGTAAAAACATAAAATTTAGTTGAGTTTTTTTAGAGTTTTTAATGCATTCTTGAGCATCAGAGACTAATGTTGTAAAAGCTCTGCATTTGAAAAGTTCAAATTATAGTAAGGAAGATATATTAAGGGAAATCTGTGTTAAATGAAGCAAAATGTACTTCTAATGATGACAAAGTTACTAGTACCAAACATGCTTGTAAAATATTTGAATAAAATGGTTGCATGAGTTGGAATTTTGTCACACAAATAGGAACTGACACCTGGGCTAGTGAATTAGACAAAGGCCAAGGCATCCATATGCTAACCAAGCCCTGGGTTCCTACTGGTGTTGTAAGATTGACTCAAAGTTCACTTTTTAAAATTTACCTTCAACTGCTGTGTTGAATGCCTTGCCCCCTAAACGGGGTGCTCTCTTGTAATCTTAGTTATTCTGATTTATTGATGGTTTCATTAAATGTGAAGATTGCCTAGGTGTTCTGTACTCTCCCGAGCTCTTATTGACAGATGTGTTATATAATTATTTCATTTCACATCCTTTAGAAGAATTGGTCGCTAATCAGTATTGATCAGAGTAATACTAGCCACATGATACAACTCTTTTCCAACCTTGTCATCATCAAAAGTGGAAATCAATTAGAATAGTTAACAATTAAACCATTTACAGCTACAGCTAAGTAACTCCAGCTAACAGGCAGGCCATAGAACGATGAGAAAATAATCTTATAAGAACTTGTGACCATGTGCGTAGCTCAAATATGCCATTTATCTTACCTCACTGGATAACATTGTCAACATGTCGCATTTAGGGTTTTTTTTTTGTCACTTTCATAATTTTTATACTGTCTTTAGCTAAATGTCCTTTGTAGCATTCATTTGATTGGTCTAGATGCTTGGTAATGTTGAGAATTTCTGGTAACATAACTCTGAAAACAAAATGTCTGATGCTGACAATAATCAGAGACCAAGAAAGGGAACATTTCTGTGTTCCCATCAAGTGTTCTTGTTATTTGTGAAGAAAAGACAGACATTCAAGGTTGGCAGAGCAGGGGGCAAAACAAAGAACATATTCAAAGAATTAGAAAGCCACCCTTCTCCTTTCCATGCCAATTGAAGGAAAGGGCTGGCAGAAAGAAAAATAAAAGACTCCTAGGAATCACATTGTGCAAGAACCCCAATTATAGAATAGTTAATCTTAACTGTCCATTGATGAGATGGATATCTTAAATCGAAATCATAGTTGAGACCTTGAATAAGCAATGAGACAGCCCTCAGAGCAATTCTATGAAGTGCTATCAGGCTAGCCTCTGAGTTTGCCTCCGAGAGATTATCATGAATATGCTAGAGGGTAGATCTGCACACCCTGGGCAGCATTGTTGCATAAAATGATGTCCTCCCCTGAATAAAAGGGAGAGAGAAAGCTGGGCAGACACATTCATTGCTTTCAGCTTCCTGACTGTAGATACAATGTGAACAGTCTCTTCCTACAGCTGTATGCCTTCCCTGCCATGGTGCAGTGTGCTTTCTCAGGCTGTAAACCACAACCTTTCTTTCGTTACATTACTTCTTGCCATGCATTATGTCACAGCAGCAAGAAAAGTAACTTTTACAAGCTATGTGGGCAATATAAAAGAATTGTAGAGTGTTTTGAAGGATAAAGGCACATCTTTCAGTCTTTGAGTAGATTTGTTTCAAATGTATTGTACAGAATTGCTACTTTCTCAGCCACTCAAATTCACACCTTCTCTTTCTCTCTCTCTTATTAGAAGACAGACAACCAAAAACAAACCAGAATAGGACAAAACAAGCAAACAGAAAAAGAAAAAGAAAAGGCAAGGAAAATGTGTAAGAAACATGCCAACACACAGCACACACACTTTTCAATGAACTTTTTCATCATCAGGGAAATGTAAATGAAAACCACTTTGAAGTTTCTGATTAAGAATGCCCCAAGATCAATAAAAGAAACAACAGCTCATACTGTTGAGGGAGCTGGGTGATGGGGTGACCCCTCATCTATTGCTGGTGGGGTACATACCTGTACAGCCATGATAGAAATTAGTGTGTCAGTTCCTCAGGAAGCTTGGGATCCATTGACCTCAAGATCCTGCTAGACCATTCTTGGGCATGAACCCCAATGTCACTTCCTCAATCGTATTCATTGCTGCTGTATTTATTTATTTATTTATTTTTTAAATTTTCTTTATTTACATGTAAATTTCTCCATTCCCAGTTTCCCCTCCAAAAAACAAAGAAACAAACAAAAACAACAAAAACAAACCCCTGTTGCCTCCCACTTCCCCATGCCTGCCACCCCGCCCTCTCCCACTTTCTGGCCCTGGCATTCCCCTACACTGGGGCACAGGACTTTCACAGGGCCGAGCTCCTCTCCTCCTGTTGATGATTGAATTTGCAATCCTCTACCATACACATGCTGCCTGAACAATCAGACCCCTCCATGTGCA
>NW_022196897.1:53993451-54000391 GCF_008632895.1 Mastomys coucha
CCGTGTTTGTTCTTTTGTGATTGGGTTACCTCACTCAGGATGATATTCTTCAGATCCATCCATTTCCCAAACAATTTCATAAATTTATTGTTTTTAATAGCTGAGTAATACTCCATTGTGTAGATGTACCACAATTTCTGTATCCACTCCTCTGTTGAGGGACATCTGGGTTGTTTCCAGGTTCTGGCTATTATAAATAAGGCTGCTATGAACATGGTGGAGCATGTGTCCTTGTTACATGTTGCAGTATCTTTTGGTTATATGCCCAGGAATGATATAGCTGGGTCTTCTGGTAGAACTATGTCCAATTTCCAGAGGAACCGCCAAACTGATTTCCAGAGTGGTTGTACCAGTTTGCAATCCCACCAGCAATGAAGTAATGTTCCTCTTTCTCCACAACCTCTCCAGCATCTGCTGTCACCTGAGCTTTTTATCCTAGCCATTCTGACTGGTGTCACCTGAATCTCAGGGACTGGTGGAATCTCAGGGTTGTTTTGATTTGCAGTATTTATACTAACCAGGTACTGTATACAATTAGATGTCTGTCAGGAGATGAAGGGATCAGGAAAATCCCACACATTTACACAATGGACTTAGTACTTTGCTGTTCAAGAAAGTCATGAAATTCACAGGTAAATAAGTGAAACTCAAAGAGGGACAGGGTGGGGGAAGCTGGAGAGATGGCTCATCAGTTAGGAGCACTAACTGCTCTTCCAGAGGTCCTGAGTTCAATTCCCAGCAACCACACAGTGGCTCACAACCATCTGTAATGGGATCCAATGCCCTCTTCTGGTGTGTCTGAGTACAGCTACAGTGTATTCGTATACATAAACCTTAAAAAAAATCATCTACCATGAGTTAACCCAAACCCCAAAATACAAAAGCACAGATATTATCCATTTAGTCTTCTATAAACAAGCTACAGTCTTTGTACACACAGAGGTTGAGTAGAGAGTCAGAGACTAGGGAGGAAGGGATGCATCTTCTCAGGATGGTGAATAGAATAAATAGTTACAAGTGGCTTGTGTGTTTGGGGGCAGTGTTGCAACAAGAAAAGAGTAGGTAAGAGGTGGATGAGGAGAATAATGTGGGGAGGGATAGCTAAAACGATGTCATTTGAGGGCTGACGGTTCAAATGGAAACCTACTACACTAGAAGCTTCTTAAAATGCACACATATATGAACAAAATCTAAATGATATCTCCAAATAATGGCGAGACAAAGCCCCAAAGAGATATCTCTCTGCATCAAATGAAATCTCCAGTGCAAGGAACCAGTTACACCTAATTGAGTTGTTGGCCGAGGGGAGCCCATGGAAACCTTTGTAATCTCTTCTTGCTTCCAGTTTCCATAATCTTTCCTTGTCCTTTGCCCCACAAAGTATTTTAAGTACCCACTCTAAGTTGAAGAAAATACATTTGAAAAATAGTGGCCAAGATAAAAAGGTTTGATAATCAATAGTGATACAAATTTAAAGAAGCGTGGTCAGTAAAAACCCTTCTCTGTGAAGTCCATCATTATCACCAATGAGATTCTTGATGACATTTGCTCTATTGCTATTAACTTTAAAGAAACTGAGAGAAAGTCCTTCTGGGTCTTATATAAAATTAAAAATAGATTTCAATTTCTTCATCTCTTGTAATATGGAGATAAAAGGAGCCATAAAAACAATTACCATAGAGTAATTTTGTTATAAAACTGCATTTTAAATATAATTTTCATAGTAGGCATTGAATACTACTGACCTTTTATATTGTTAATGAAATTTGAAGGAGACTGAAAATGTAGGGAAATTCCCTGCACTCAGCTCTTTCCTTGGGGAATCTGTGAGCTCTCCTTCCAAATTACCTCCTATCACTCTCACTTTGGTCTCAAACTTGGGCTTACACTTGCTCACAGGTCTCTCTCCTCTGATTTCAACTCGCTTGAATCAACTTTTATTCTTTTACATTCATCCCTTAATTAACACTCCTTGATAGGTCTCTCCCTCTCTCTCATTGTCCTCACCCACATGTATGCCTGGTGGATAATAAGACTGAGGCCAACCTCAGCACCTTGAAATTACTACTTGATGTATCAAGCTCCCAGCTAAGTTCTAAAGTCCTTGAAGTGAATGGTTGAGTGTTATTTTTGCCAATTCACTAATCCTTATTAGACTACCTGATACATACAGACATAGTAAATATTTGTCAGAGAAAGGAATGCATCAACTAGAGAGGAGAAAGTAGAGTCAAATCTTAAAATTTCTGCTTTGCAAAATGTTCTGCCTTATAAAATTTGCAAATATAAACAAACTTGTATAACATCAAATTGCATGCATTTTATAATTCAGATTTCCATACATACAGTATCATGTAAGAAAATTACAGCTATTCTAAACTAAAACTAAGGACTAATGCTTTCTAGTTTTATTCAACACTACCAATGACACTTTTATTCACCATTACCAGTTCATAAGAATACATAGTTGTGTGTATGTACACACACACACACACACACATACACGCATACACGCATACACACACACAAACACGCATACATATCCACCTTTCAAACTTGGAGAATTGTTATACCTGATCTAGTGGACCTACCTTCATTTTAAAATTAATCATTTCATGCTTCCATTTCTAGAATAACTAAGCTGCTTCAAAGTTTGAGAATTATTTGTCTATGCAGACAGCATTATGCTTGGACAAACTAATTTGAATTTTAAAAATGGATTTGGAAAAGAATGAAGTTTGTTCTGTTTTGTAAGAAAATATGTACTCTTGCCATAAATCATGGCCAGGGCTACATCTTTGATGATAATCAAAATATATTTAGGATTAACATATTTCAAAATATAAAAGTTAGAAACACAGGGTTTCATTAGATCATTTTTTTTCAAAATAATTTTCAATCTTTAACACATTCTTGCAATTGTTTTAGTTAATTATTACCACCAAATAAAAATATATACAAAAAAGCAATACTATAAACAAATATACTATAAAAAGGAAATCAATGGAATTAATATCATTTTGTCATTGAAGTTTCTCACAGGGGGACAAGTTATCACAAAAATACATGAGAAACATTAATTAAGAGTGAAAATGTCAAATGTATTTAATCAACTAATCATCTTTTGGGAAATCGAATTGCTCAAACAAAACATAAAACTTAAAAATAGAAAAGCACCAAACATCTGAAAGCTGTGCCCTAAACCACACACTATCACATCTTCTTTTAAACAATCTAAGAAAATAGTTTCCAAGGTGAATCTCATAGTCATTGTCAGATATACAGGAAAATAGCCCTTTACAAACCATACAGGCATAACCTATGTATGGTATGCTGTGGGTTCATCCCAAGAACACGGTAATAGAGATAGAGTGAGCTTGGGGACAGTCAGGTGCACATTCCATGACAGCATGTGTTTCATATAGAGTCCTATGTATTACATAGAAAGACAGGAGACCAACAGATAGGGCCGGAGAAACAGGCTACACAAAGACACACACACGAGAAAGAGAGAGAGAGAGAGAGAGAGAGAGAGAGAGAGCAAAAAGAGAACAAAATAAAGAAATAATTATAATTTAAGTAATAAAACTAAGAGTGTATTTTATAGGCTCATCAGTTTTGTTGTTTGAAAGAAATCTTGTTTCAAAGCTATGTAATTATGTATAATGCATATTTTATTATAATAATGGCACTAATCTCAAACAGTAATAAGAAACTCACAGGACAAGTTATGCCAATAACTAAAGTTATTACTGAAATAGATGACTCTATACATGTAGCCCTAAGAGACTCAAGTGCACATGTGAACATAGCAAACATCAGTGCATGAATGTGATCCCCCGTCTCCTTTTCTGCCCACAGCCCATCAGACCAATACAGACTTAGCTGTTTTATGTTCTGTTCCAAATTCCACCATTTGGATTTATTGTTGTTTTGGAGGCTCCAAGTTCCATTAGGCTTGCTTCCTTTTGTAGTTAGTCATTTTTATAGAGGGTTCATATTACTTGAGCCATTTGGTTAGAAATATTTACCTTTAAAAAATGCTGCCTAAGTTCTTTCCTTCTTTTTCCTTTGTGTTACATGTGCATAAGAATGCTATGGCTTGAAGTCTCTGCACTTTTTATTGTTAAATCTGGATGAGATGACTCAAAACCAGTTAGTACCAGAAGTCTGTGTCTGTGAAAACCCAGGAAGGATTTCATTCAAAATTGTCAAATTTAAAGGTAGAATTCCCTGTAAATACCATTTACACACACACACACACACACACACACACACACCAGTAAAAAAAAAAATAAGTGTGTGTGTGTGTGTGTGTGTGTGTGTGTGTGTGTGTGTGTGTGTGTGATATATATCTTGAGAGCTGGATTGGTAATTGACTATGTCCATAGCCCAACAAAAAGCATTTTAAGAGATTAAATTCTGTTACTGTCATTGTTAATTCACTATATGAACAAACATTGGGAAAGGGAAAAAAATCTTCAAACTAGACTGAGTTAAAGAATAACTGATTTACTAGATAGGGGTCATTTCTGCTTTCTTCTAATAATTTCCCCCTATTTCTTACTTTTTAATTTGAATATTTATTAGGGTTTGAAAATTTAAAAGCAAAGTAAAAGTGTTTTTTGTTGTTGATGTTTTATTTTGTTTTACTTTGAGATGGAAAAACTGCTTGTCAAGTTATGGCTGATTTTTAAGGTCTATTTTCTTTTCTTTTTTTAATAGTTAATTGAAATATATCACACCATTTTTCTACTTCTCTTACTTCCCATTCTTTCTATATTAACTATCCTTACATCTACATACAACTGAATCAGCACACAAATAAACCTGTCGCATTCACTCTGTTGCATTTGTGTTTCTGTTTCTATAGCTGACCACTTGGTGATGGATCACCAATCATGTGCTCATCCCTGGAGAAGACTGATTCTCCTTTTCTCAACAGTCTCATTAATTGCCTGTACCTCTTCACCTGATGGTAGAACCTCATTAAATGACCTCTGTCTATACTGGAATATCAACTGGTGTTGCAATTGTTCAGGTCTTTTTCAGGCAGCAGTACCCTTAAGGTTTCATGGGTATATCTGCCCTGACACACTTTGAAGTCACAATGCCACAGACTTCCTGGTCCTCTGGCTTTTACGTTTCTTTATTTTCTTTTGTGAAGTTTCTGAGTCTTGGGTAAAGTAGTTGTGCTGTGGATGTACCATTTGAGCTACTCACCCCATAATCATTAGTCAGTGGTTCTCTGAATTGTGACTAGTTGTGAAGTGGCTAGTAGTCTCCTTCTACTACAAAGAAGCTTCTTTGATAAGTGGTAATATCTCCATTTACTTGTCTATATAAAAATAAGTATTTAAAGTCCTGCTAAGAGTTATACTAGTTTAAGAAAGTGGTGAGGTAGTGGTAGTATGCTCTACTCTAAATGTCATGACCTCCATAGCCATGTAACTGGCCTAGGTTTATAGTGCCAGGTATGATTTAATTCATGTTAATTGGACTTTGAGTCCAATCACTAATAGCAAAGAACCCATTTCCAAAGAATTTCCAAAGTAGGCTCTACGCGAGTTCTCATGTAGAATGTACTGCTAATTTAGTCTTGAATGATCTACTAAATGCAGTTTTAGAATTTATAATCCATTTAAGGACCAACTCTGCCTCTAACGTGCTACTTTAAAGTGCCAATCATTTACAGCAGCTTTGGTGATGGCTTAAACTAAATCCATCAGTCAAATCACAGAGCAGCGTACAAGCTAACATAAGAGGTAACTGACATGTTAAGAGTATTCTCCCTTCTTACCATTGCTACCCAAAAGCTTGGGGGCAGTTCAAATATGTCTGATCTAATTTCTGTATGAGGTTGTGACCATTTTCAATAAATTTTATACAATTGATATTTTCTTGCTTGCCTCAGGAAGAAGACTACTTTAGAAAAAAATATTTCCTACTGAGCTCAAAAGGAGCTTTATATTATCAAATCACTTTATGGTACCTTATATACTCACTTTAGAACTTAAAGTAGAATAGTTGCTAGTATGAAGTAGGCAAATGTAACTAACAATCAATTCCCATTTGAATGTGTGATTACAAAAAGCCCCGACACTGATGGTAGTGCCAAACTTATCTTGTCCAGTAATTTGCTGTCACAAAGACAAAAAGTTTCCAAATTATATAAATGTAAAGATATTTCCCATGGATTATTAGCAAACATATTAGAGATACATCACTAGTTAAACTGGAAGTGTTGCTATTGATATTGCTAATTAACATTATCTTACCTGGAGGAGAAAATGAATTTCAGATGATTTTCTCGTGAATCACGATAGCCACACACACACATTAGCAACTATTCAGGGACTTAAAAGACAGGCAGCATGTCTTGTTTCTTTTCAAGAAACCTAAATAATCTCCCTACAGTGTTTCCCAAGTTGCCATTTAATGAATCACATCTCTAAATTCCTTTGATTTTGAAATGTTTTTCAAGTAAGCAATTAGATAAGGGGTTGTTTGTTGACCTGATAATTTGAATTATGGCCAATTGTACTTCATGGATACAGTTCTTCTGAGAACCAAATCACATGTCCCTTTCTGAATAGTCATGTCACAGATGTTCAGATCCATATAAGTCCACCAGTAATGGAAAACTTAGTCATGAAAAGAAAGTAGCCTCCTTCTGCCTCTTCTTTGCCAGAGTTACCATTTATCTAAACAAGCTGAAGGTTGGTTTTCTGTTTATTTACCACTTGTTCCAATAATAAGTGGTCTCCCTAGCATCCTTCAATTCCCACTAAAATCTGATATCATTCCTGGCCTCATGTTTTCTACCTTCCATTGTGACTTTAACAGTTCTCTTATTAAAGACACAATGCACACTTTCAGCTCTTGCCTTTGAGTGTAACTATGCATCACTTTTGGCCAACAGTCGGTTAAAAAAAAAAAA
>NW_022196897.1:54000401-54028555 GCF_008632895.1 Mastomys coucha
AAAAAAAAAAACAATGAAACAAACCGAGGTATGTAGCATATTCCAGACTTAGCTTGCTTTGTTTCACTTAGGTTAGCACTATGAGGAAAATCTGTTTTCAAACAGTTGCCAATCTAACAAGGCTATGAAATATGGAAGCCCTAAACCATCTGCAACTTGGTGCCTGACCAAACAACTGCAGCCCAAATCTGCCATACAGATCAAGATGAAACAACAAGTTATTATTGTTTAATCCACCAATTTTCACTGCAGTTTTCATGCCACATTTTTCTCACCACATCCCGTAAGCATACACATTATTGTTTTAATATACTTAGGGACTTGTATGATTAAGTGTAATTTACAGAGAATTGCATTCCCATTTTTTCAAAGTTAAATACTAGAAAAAGTTTTATGTTGAATACTACATCTTTTTATAGTATAATCTTCATGGTATTGGAGTTTACCTCTCCAAATATTGAAACTCTCATATCTTATTCAAACAATACAAATAGAAAAAAAATGTAACAAGATGGTTCATGGAATAAAGGAACCTACTGTCAAGCCCAGTAACCTGGGTCTCATGTGGTGGAAGCAGAGAACCAACTCTGAAAAGTAATTTCCAGCTTCTAGGGTACTCTATGTCACATGTGCTATGCACACACACACACACACACACACACACACACACGAATGTGTACACACACATATAAAATATATAAATGAAGCAAATGTTTTACAAAATAAAATATGTGAAATGGCTATTACAGTGCCACGGAAATTCTGATTATTTTTTAGTGACATTAAGTTTGATATTTTATTTACAATTATACAATGAATTCTTTTTATTGTTGTTGTTATTTTATTTATTGACATTTCAAATGTTACCTCCTTCTGAGTTTCCCCTCCAGAAACACTCTCTCCCCATCCACTCCTCTGCCTCTATGTGGGTGCTCTCCCACCTACTGACCTAATCCTGCCTGAGCTCCCTACCATTCCACTACCTTGGGTCATCAAGTCTCCATAGGACCAAGGGGCTCCCCTCCCACTGATGCCTGAAAAGGCAATCCTCTGTCACATATCCAGCTGGAGCCATGGGTTCCTGGTTGTGTATTCTTGGGTTGGTGGTGCCTGTGCTCAGTCCAATGTTGTTTTTTGGTTTTTAGTTTTGTTTTTCTTTTTTAATTTGTGTTTTACACTCCATATTCTATTCCCTGCTCTCCAATCCACCCTCCAACTGTTCCACATCCCACATCTTCCCCAAAGCCCCTGCCTGCATGTGGATGCTCCCAACCCCCACCCCACATGACCTCTAAACTCCCTGAGGCCTCCAGTCTCTTGAGGGTTAGGTGCATCATCTCTGAATGAACACAGACCCAGAAGTCTTCTACTCTGTGTGTGTCAGGGGCCTCATATCAGCTGGTGTATGCTGCCTGGTTGGTATTCCAGTATCTGAGAGGTCTCGGGGGTCCAGATTAATTGAGACTGCTGGTCCTCCTACAGGACCCCTCTTCTCCTCAACTTCTTTCAGCCTTTCCTAATTCAACAATAGGGGTCAGCTCTCCATTATTTGGATGCAAATATCTGCATCTGACTCTTTCAGCTGCTTGTTGGGTCTTTCACAGGGCAGTAATGATAGGTCCCTTTTTGCGAGCACTCCATAGCCTCAGGAATACTGTGAGACCTTAAGACCTCCCCTTCAGCTGGATCCCACTTGGGCCTGTCACTGGACCTTCTTTTCCTCAGGCTCTTCTCCATTTCCATCCCTGTAATTCTTTCAGACAGGAACAATTATGGTTCAGAGATGTGACTCTGGGATGGCAACCACATCCCTCACTTGATGCCCTGTATTCCTGCTGGAGGTGGGCTCTATAAGTTCCTTCTCCCTATTGTCGAGCATTTCATTAATGTCCCTCCCTTTGATTTCTGGGAGTCTCTTACCTCCCAGGTTTCTGGTGCATTCTGGAGGGCCCCCCAAACCTCCTATTTCCTGAGGTTGCCTGTTTCCATTCTTTCTTTGGCCCTCAGACCTTCAGTCCTTTTCCCTTACCCAATAACAGATCAGGTTCCCCTCTCCCCTCCCCCACTCCACCTCTCCTGTCCACTTTCTCCCTCTCCCTCCCCACTTGTGATAGCTTTCTTCTCTCCCAAGTGGGACTGAGGTGACCTTACTTGGGCATTTCAGTTTGTTGACCTTTTTGAGTTCTCTGGACTGTATCTTGAGATTCTACCTTATACCAATCAGAATGGCTAAGATCAAAACCTCAGGTAACAACAAATGTTGGAGAGGGTGTGGAAAAAGAGGAACACTCCTCCATTGCTGTTGGGATTGCAAACTGGTACAACCACTGTGGAAATCAGTCTGGTGGTCGCTCAGAAAATTGGAAATAGATCTACCTAAAGACCCAGCTATACCACTCTTGGGAATATATCCAAAAGATGCCCCACCATGCCAGAAGAGCATGAGTTCCACTATGTTCATAGCGGCCTTATTTGTGATAACCAGAAGCTAGAAACAGCCTAGATATCCCATGACAGAAGAATGGATACAGAAACTGTGGTTCATTTACATAATAGAATACTTCTCAGCTATTAAGTATGAGGAATTCTTGAGTTTTGCAGGCAAATGGATGGAACTAGAAAATATCATCCTGGGTGAGGTAACTTAGACCCAAAAGGAAGTGCATGCTATGTACTCACTAATAAGTGGATATTGGAGAAAAAAAAAGTACAGAACAACTAATTCTTTAAAAGAAACAAATTTAAAGGAGGTAGATGTCTTAGCTTGGCAAGTAGTCTAAACAAGGCTTTCTAGAAGGATTGATAAATAACTCCAACACAATTGCTAAAAAACTTACACTAAGAGCTTTTACCTCCTAAATAATAGTTCACTGGTCAATGAACTATTGCAGTAGTCTCTAGAAGACTACATCACTGATTCCTAAAATATACAACTAGTGTTGTAAGTAGTGATAATCATTAATAAGCAGTTAATTGACTTCAATTTTATTTTGTTGCCAGTACACAATATTTCAATGTTTTCTTACCATCTCACACAAAAAATCTTAAACTGTGAGTATAAAAGTATTGTTTACAAAAATAAAATTGGAAAAATTATCACATTAGAAACAACACCATTACCTAATGACTGCTTAGTCATTACCTCATGAAATAGTTTTTTCCTTCCTCAACATACTGTGCAGTTAGCTAATTCTTTAAATAAAGTTAAAATGGCCTATAAAACTAAAGAAACTATTTAAGCTTCCATTGCACAGATTTTTCAGATATCCCTGTTCTTCATCAATTCATCTATTATGTCTGTGGTGAACCCTTCTCCATGAGACACTACAATTTGTCAAAAATAATCATAGCTGAATCAATGTCATAAAGATTAGAGACCACTGATTCTTCTCAGTGCTCTTATAGGTTACTTCAATTGATCATATTCTTTGCTACATTATGTCATTCAGCCACATAAAAATACAATGCAATTCCAATGGCATAATTGAAGTATTTAACATGTATGTGAAATAGAATACTATTTGGAAAACAGTTGCCATATTTGTTCACTAAAGAAAATAGACATTTTTGGCAAAATTGTATGATTTTATAAGAGCAAGACAAATGAATCTAAAATAATCTTGTGAATCTGCACGACTTAGACTGAATGTGGCAAAAAAGGGGGATTTTTATGTGGCAGCAGCATCTTTGAGATGTATGATTAGATTTTAGTAATATAAAACATGCAGATGTAAAAGTAAGTTGGGGAGGCCCAACCAGACAACTGATCAGGCATAATCTGGATAAATCAGATAGGAATTTACTTTTAACAATCCATCATTTAGACAAATTAATTGTGCTTGCACACAATATCATGGTAGGTTTTATACCATTTTATTTATATTTGAGTGTGTTGAAAGCAATAGCACTGGGTCACCAAGGATTAAAGATGACAAGTATTAAAATGTTTAAATATCAATAATTTTGCGACAACATATATCTAGATAATATTAAAGTATCATTGTGAAACACTGTTTCTTCTCTATTTCCATAACGAAATTGTCTTTTCTTACATTAAATGTCCCTGTGTTTTGTTATTACTTCATGCTATCTATCACTGTCTGGCTTTGATATATGTGTTCCTTATCTCACAGCTTAAAGTTCTTGAGAGTAAAAATACTTATCAGGACATTAGATCTAAACTCTTGCACATAGTATTTTTCAATAAAATTTTACTGAATGGATAAAATATTAATTAATCAATGGAATTGTTTTGGTAAAAAGAAAGAAAATATTACTTTTTCCGTATCTCATAAATGATTCTTTAAATATTCAAATGCAGTTAATGTGATATCCATGCATCTTGGGACATATCCCACATCCTTTGATGCTTAGATTGCCAGATGCTCAGTATATTAAATCTGTAGTTTATGGAATTTGAAAAGACAAGTTGCTAATGAATTTGCATATATCTTGAAATCATTGTTTCTTATATTTATCCTACTGGATAATTCATAAAATAATAAAAACAAAAAACTTTTAAACTACAGCATCAAGAGATAACAAAGTATGTCTATATTACAAAGCAAGAAAACAAACATGCAATTTGATGAAAATAATATTTATTAATTAAAGTATATATACAAATGAATATTGCATATTATTGCCACAAATGTCTATGTAAGATTGACATAAAGAAATACATGATCAAAGAAAAGAATGAGTTGCTTGGAGAATTTTTACCATTAAGGTAGAAGATAAGAATATAAATAGAAGAGCAATCTGGAAAATATAAGTAGGAAAAATGAGAAAAAATAAAAAAGAATATAAACAATCATGGGAGTGGGGAAGTTCAATGAAGAAAGGATATCTGACCTTGTTTTATATTCAATTCATTTTACCAGGGAATTCATTTTGTGTGGAGAAGTGCAGTGAGTAGTGTCCCAGAGAAAGGCGTAAGGAAAATTTCTAAGAAGATGGAGAATTAATATAGATTAAAAATATGTTTGAATGCAATTGGATTGTTCATACCTACACAAAATGACAGAAATGTCGTTGGAATTAGAAAAGACTTTAAAAGTTTCTAAATGTTTGATTTTCATCCCCAAAGTAACGGAAATGCGGTACAGGATTTTAGAAGGTAAAAGCAATAAAGCAAAATTAGAATACACTAACAAATCCACTTGAGTCTACTAATAAGAGTATATGCAAATATGTACTTAAATGTAACGTTTTCTCTTTATACAAATGAGTTGTATCTGAAAACAACTTTCATTTATAATAAAATAAGTCAATCAAGTCACAATATACTTATAAAACACACAGTCCCTAGGAGATCACAGCCAGGCTGATGGCAGATTTTAAGTAATGATGTTCAATGATTTCTAATTAATGTCAGAAAACACATTACGTATTACTAAATATCTTCATATCAAAAGTTATCCAAAACAAGGAAAGTCTATGAGTTTAACCATGTATATTAACTGTACAAAGTAGGTGTTTTGTTATGTTTACAAACATATGTATAAATGTAATGCATATATATGACTTGAACATATTTATATCCACTCTTTTCTCCTCCAAAAGTCCTCAGATCACTACCTCCGTCAGTAGTATCCCTTCTACATTTATGTTAGTATTTAAAAAAATATATCTAGACTATAGAAAACATGATACTTCTGACTGTAACTTATTTCATTGAGCGTGTGACCTCCTGTCCCACTGACTTTCCTGCAGATGATATAAGTATATCCTTTAATGGAGAATAGTATGTCATTGTGAAAACAACACACTATAACTTGTTATCTATTCATGGGCACCTAGTCAGAGTCCACAATTTAGTCAATGTGAGTAGTTCCACAAATAACAATGGCATTCAGTTATCTCAACAAATAGTCACCTATGTTCTTATATCATAAAGGAAAATCATTTCTCTCTACAATGCAATTTTTCTTCAGCTGCTTGTTATATACTAGCCATATAGTTTAGCTTCATTAATGATTCTGCCAACACACTTGAGATGTGTATATGCAGAATCTGAGGCCAAGAGGCACTTAACACTTCCCAGAAGGTCATCACGATAGTAAGTGATAGAAGCATGATTTCAAAACAAAGCATGCTAATAAGAACTGACCTTTAAGTACATTCTAATATTGATTCTGCTGTGTGTGTGGAAGCTAGAAAGTTTAGTATTGCAAAACAGTAGGCTACAAATTTTATTTGAGCACAATGTAATTGTTAAAAAAAAATACCGTGTCCCACTTAAGAGTGAGTGAAATTTTTGAACTGTCAGCTGTCAAAACAAAATCAGGGCATCATCCCGGAAAGATCACCAAAGGGACAGAAGCTAGTAAAAATACTGATGAATGTCCTCAACACTGTTCAACTCATGGATTTCAATGGAGAGAGCAGTGCAAGACAAGACAGAAAACAAAAAGAGATTCATGCAGGATGTCAGATAGGTCTGCTGCTCACACAGAGCAAGGTATGAAGTCTGTTCTCATAGAAGTGGAGCCACTACTGAAGGCTTTGGTGGTGCACCCCATGTGTAATCTCTATTTCTATCTGCCCTCTATACAATGGACCAATGCACTGCCTAAGGGAATGAAGATAGCATTATTACCCAACATTGATTGATTGTAGCAAGTAAGACAGATGAAGGTTCATAGATAGATATATGATAGATAGATAGATAGATAGATAGATAGATAGATAGATAGATAGATAGATAGATAGACAAATAGATGATAGATGGATAGATAGATTGATTATAGATGGATGGATAGATAGACAGACAATAGACAAATAGATGAAAGATGGATAAAGATGGATAAATAGATAGATAGGTAGACAGACAGACAGACAGACATATGATATCTAATTCAGATCAGAAGTATGCTGGATGGTGTTAATAATGCTTGGGTCTGTTTGACTAATCTCATTACCACTGACATTTCTGAAGTACTTAATGTAGTGTTTTATAATGTCTCTGTCTTTAAGAGTGTAAAGTTACAGTAGGCACTGTGATGATTTTTATCTCTGTCATCAAGAACTTACTATTGTATGTGTCATATTTCACATTGTTAATATTATTCTTGAGTCAATAAAGGGAAAATAGGTCTGGTATTGAAACAGGAGTCATAAAAAATATTTTGAGTAGCTGTTTGTAAAGTACAAGTAATGAAATTAATGTTGAAAATGTTTTACCTCAGCTTTACCTTCATGGTAAATCATATTTGAATATACCAAGGATTTTTTTCCAGTATTATAAAGGACTACATGGGTGGCAAATGAACCCATATGTTATGGAAGAAAGAATATAGTTTACAAAGGCTCTAAAGTCTTTGTAAAATGTAGAGAAAATGATCTAATATTAGCAGGACAAGAAAAAAGACTCTACATGAAGAAATGTGGTAAGACCATTGCAAAAAGGGCAGACCCTTGTACCTGCTTGCAGATGAGGGGTTTTCATATGTGGGAATAGAATGTGCTTGTGTCATTTACTCTTTTAAGCTGCAAAGCATTATATTACCATGAGAATGTTCAGCTAGATGATGGGCAAGGTAGTCCCTACAGAGGCAGAAAATGACTGCATGATGTGCTGTTCACAGCCAAAACAGAATACATAAAAGCCATTGGCTGCAAAGGAGACCAAACATTACAGCTAAAGGCCAGTGGCTTTCCTGTCAGTAGTAGAATAAAAACTCCTCTGGGTGAACTGAAAACACCTTTAAAATTCCAGCACAGCTGTATATGTCTTTTCACTTGTGGCATTTGTTTTTCTTCTTTAAAGAATAACATGAAGATTTAAGTGTGATACACTATTGCTTTCCCATTCCTGTCATGGTCATATCCTCTTACTCCCAATCCTTCTCATAGCTTTACACTTATTCACTTCTCAAGTCAGTTACTACAAAAAGGAGTAAGAAATTCTACAAGAGAGCCATGAAGAAGATATGCCAGATATGAGATTTAATATATTTGAATGTCAAGTGCTAGAGGAAAAGGGATGGAAATAATTATGTAATGAGCAGCAGCAGTGATTTGTATAAAAACATCATTCTCTTTATCTAAATTGTTAATCATGTTTACTAATAACATGTGAAAAGACTGATATAAAGCAAATTAGTCACATGCATCTGATCACCTGCAGTATTGTATAGAAAATATGACTATTTCCTTATTTTTGAATTGGGTTTAGATTATCAGTTGTAGGACAAAAAATTAATTATAAAAATTAACCACAAAATAATTTGAAAGGGAAAGTATGATAGTAAAAATTTCAAAACTTTGAAAATATATTCTGCGTGATAAACCTTAGAACAGGAGTGAGAATATATAATATATAATCACAGATTCAGAATATTTCTTTTTTTTTAAATTTCTAAAATTTCTTTCTTCATGTACTTGAAGTTTTTCTTTTTTTATTAGATAATTTCTTTGTTTACATGTCATATGATTTCTCCTTTCCTAGTTTCCCCTCCAACAAACAAACAAACAATAAAAACAACAAGAACAAACCCCTGTTGCCTCCCTCCTCCCCGGAATATTTCAAAAGACTAAAATCTGCTAAAAACTGTTTCTAAGTTAAAACATTTAATGCATAGTTAACTTTGGTAACATTGTTATAACTAAGTAGGCTTATGAATCATAATGTGGGATTTATTTTGGGTTATTAATAGTGAAAAAGAACATATGTGTTTGATAGGCAACAAGCTTGTGAATACATAGTACATTTTTAAGATAAAAATCTACTAAAGTTCTTAAAATATAATAGTATATATACTCAAAGCTTTAGTAACAGTTTCAAAAAGAAGAAAATGAATTTTTTTCAAGAGATATGTTTTTATTAAATATTTTATAGAAGCTTTTCAAACCAAAAGAAATCTAGTCCTTTGAAATATTCCTAGGATGCATGAGAAATTACATTTCCTAATTAATTGGTAGCTATTTTTAATATACAGAAGAGAGCAAGGCTTATTAATGTACACCTTTAATCCCAGCATTCAGGAGGCAGAGGCAGGTGAATCTTTGTGATATCAAAGCCAGCCTGGGCTACACATGAGTTCGAGGACAGCCAGAGCTACATAGTGAGACCTCTCTCATCCCTCTCTCCTTCTCATCCATCTCTTTCCCCCATGTCTTCCCACTCCCTCTCAAATTCATGACCTCTTCATTACTTATTATAGAGAGGTGTGTGTGTGTGTGTGTGTGTGCGTGTATGTTTGTGTGTGTGTGTGTGTATGTGCGTGTATGTGTGTGTGTGAGTGTGTGTATGTCTTGATTCCATTTACTGTTGCTAATAGGTATATGTATCTATGGCTGACTACTTAAGATAGTGGAACCTATCAGAGGCTTGTCCTTGAAGAAGACTAATTCTCCCTCTTTCAGCAGACATTGATTGCTTGCAGCTCTTTATCTAGAAGTGAATCTCTTGATATTTCCCTACCCACTAGAATATCAACTGGTGTAGCCATTGCACAGATCCTGTTTGGGCAACCACATTGCCAAACTTTCAGGGATGTTTCTTTAATGTCATTTGTAGAAGACACTATCTCAAAGCAGACAACCTGGTGATCTGGTTCATACAATCTTTCTCCCTTGAGCCTTAGGTTTAGTGGGTTAACACTATTGTTGATGCATGACTTACAGTTGTACACTCCCCTGTCAGTTGTTCTTCGTAGTTTTCTGGTTTCAGGTATCAGTGAAAAGCAACTTCTTTGATGAGGGATGAGGGTTATCCTTACCTGGGCATGGAGATAAAAATGGATAATGTAGTTAGTAATTTATTGTTCTTTTTTAAAATTTTTTTGAGAAGGTACCACATGTATACAATGAAATATTACCACATCCAAGCCCCAGCTGAACCTGCAACTCTTCCCATACCTTTCTGACATGTCCCGTTTCCAACTTCAGGTTTTTTTCTTACAATGTACTGAGTCCAATCATTGCTGCTTTTTGTGGGGGAATTATGGATTTGGCCTTGTTGATATGCCTTAAAAGGCATGTGTCATAGGTTGTTCAGGTTAGAGTCCATGACTCCTGGGATACTGTGTAACTTTCAGTTCCCAAGAAACAGGCATCCCCTCAGACAGTGAAGCATCCAGACAGCCTTGTATCCAGACAGTTCTCTGTGTCCCTTGAACATCAATGACACATATGAAAATTTGACATGACGATTGGTCTTGCACATTATTCTTGTAATCCCTATTTAGCTAGCAAACATCATAGTATTCTGATAACCACTGTATTGATCTTGGAAACCACCATTGTACTCTGTGTATATATTCTGCACACACCGGTAAAAAAAGTCTGACTGCTTGCAACACACTTGTCTCCACCTTAGTCTTGGTGAGACCCCTCCATTCAAGCATGGTTAAGACTCATTTCTCATCAGCCATACCAGGTAAACTTGGCCCAGGAAGGAAGCACAGAATGCTTAGCAATGGTCACACCTTCAAAGAGGAAAACATCTTCTCCCTCCAAGCAACCATCCATCCTCTGCCAGGAGTCCCCTAGCAATGGGCCCAGAGAACCTCTCTGCTGGGATTTGTCTGGCTTAATATCCTGGTGGTCTCATGCAGGTGACCATAGCTGCTGTGAATAGATACATGACTGTATAAGCCAAGTTGTGTCTAGGATATAGCAGTATACAGCACTCCTCCCCATCCTCCCACTCTTA
The DNA here is from genome assembly GCF_008632895.1 of Mastomys coucha. Lineage (NCBI taxonomy): Eukaryota > Metazoa > Chordata > Mammalia > Rodentia > Muridae > Mastomys > Mastomys coucha. The sequence goes on from NW_022196897.1 coordinate 54,011,062, forward strand.
CGATCTTTCTGCCTCTTTATCTGTAATATTCCCTGAGCCATGGTGGGCAAGGGGAGGTTACTAAAGTTATCTCATTCATGGCTGAACATTTGCAGTCTTTTTTTTTTTTAATCAGCACTGAATAGTTATGAATCTCTGCACCAACTGGAACTTGTGTAACAGGAAGTTTCTCTAACCAAGATTGAGAGAACCCAAGTCTATGGGTATAAACATAAATATTTATACGGTGTTTTGACCTATTTAGCAAAATAACAACAGTAGCTATTATTCTGGAGTCTATGAACGGCAAGGCCTTGAGGTTTTGACCAGGTTTATAATAGCAAGTGATAAAATCCTTTCTACGAAACAGGCCTCAGATCCGATCTGAAAATGTAATCCCGTAGCAGTCATTCCCCTGTCACACTGGTTGACACATCTGGCCTGGAAAGTCAGAATGTTGGTTTCGCCATGTAAGACATAGCTGTCTTTTTTTCCCCAGGGTCTTGCATCATAGTATCTTTTGGTGCTCTGAAATCTAACCAGTAGATTATGGAGAACTGAAAGTTCCCTATGAAATCTAACCAGTAGATTATGAGGAGGAGAGGAAGTTTCCTTGTTGCTTTCAGACCAATTTCCATTTCTATAACCTTAGCATGTGATATCTTCAGAAATAGGTTTAACCATCTAGTTATAGTGGGTAAAACAGCAAGATTTTCCTTACACAGTCCAATGCCCTCTGCCCAGGGAGAGCATTAGCTACAGTGGGCTAAAACGTCTATGTATATCAGCAATCAAGAAAATACACTGTGGATATGTCAATTGACCAGCCTGATACTGGGACTCCTCAACTGATATGACTTGTTCACTGGTATATTTAAGTTTATGTCAACTTGACAAAAATAACTATGACATGCCCCCAAAGCTCCATGCCAGTTTTGTATTTGTACCTCATGATAAATATAAAATATAAATTACTTGAAGCTAAGATCCATATCAGAGAGAATATGTGGTACTTGTCTTTTTGAACTGTGTAACATCATTCAGTATAATTTTACTAGTTCCATCTGTTTATCTGAAACTGTATTATTTTTTTTATAATTGAATATTATTCCATGGTGGGTATATACCACAGTGTGTATCCATTCATCTGCTTATGAATATCTGGGTTGATTCCATTGTCTTGTTATTGTGACTAGAACAGCAACCTGTATGTGCAGTGTCTTGTAGTAAGATACAAATGTAACAAAAGTGGGGGACAGTGAGAGAAACTGGATATCTAGCTTTAGTTGTTGCCACTTGGAATATGATCATACTCTTCTTATCTTAACTCTTTTGAAATTTTTCATTATAAAATGGAGAAAAAACATGAACAGTTTCACTTACTAAACCAGTGAAATGTGGATAAAGCAATATATGGGTAATAGGTTTTTATAATGTGACCAATTTTACAAAAACAGAAATGAATAAAGTGCTGATTGGTATTCATACATAGACAAACAAGAAATCATACAAGCTTACATAGTGACTGGAAACAATAAAGAACCACTGACTGGGGCAATGTGGAGAACTGATGTTAGGAAACACATAAGAACAAAAAGATCCTGTACACATGTTTTTATATTTTATTTATTTCTTTTGCTGTTGTTTTGCTGTTAGTGATTTGGGGTTTTTGGTTTTTGTTGTTTAAAATTATTTTTCCAAGTCATATATTTTGATCATTTTATCTTTCTTCCTCAAGTTCTCCCTTATATACTCAGTCTCTCCCTCTGCCTCTGCCTCTCCCTCTGCCTCTGCCTCTCCCTCTGCCTCTTCCTCTCCTTCTGCCTCTCCCTCTGCCTCTGCCTCTGCCTCTCCCTCTGCCTCTTCCTCTCCTTCTTCCTCTCCATCTCCCTCTGCCTCTCTCTCTCTCTCTCTCTCTCTCTCTCTCTCTCTCTCTCTCTCTCTCTCTCCCTATGCCTCTCCCTCTCCCTTTCCCTCTGCCTCTTCCTCTCCCTCTGCCTCTCCAACTCCCTCTGCCTCTCCCTTCTCTCCCTCCCTCTGCCTCTTCCTCCCCTTCTGCCTCTCCCTCTGCCTTTCCATCTCCCTCTGCCTCTCCCTCTCTCTCTCCCTCCCTATGCCTCTTCCTCTCCCTCTCCCCGGCCTTCTTGTCCTTCTCTCCTTCCCTCTTCCATCCTCCTCTTCTCCTACCCCTGTACCTCTCCTTCTTTCTCTCTCTCATTCTCTATTTCACAAAAAGCCAAAGATAAACATATTAGACAAAAATTACCAAAACCAAACAAAGTAAAACAAAATACACACACACACACACACACACACAACACTCACACACACAAACACACACACACCGGCGAGTGCGAATTTAAAAACTTAAAAACAACAACAAACAAACAAAAAACCAAGAGCATGGGGTTTATTCTGTGTTGGTTAACTACTCATTGACACAAGATCTGTCCCAAAGTGAAGTTGATACATTCAGTGACACTTCAGTAGGAATAACTGACTTTCCCTTTCCTGGCAAGTATTGATTACAAAAAGGTTCATTGTTAGGGATGAGATTTTCATCTGCTTCCTTTTCAATGCTGGGATGTTGGCTTGAATCTGTACAGATCTTGCATGTTCTGTTACAGTGTCTGTGAGTTCATATATGCATCGCTCCTGTTTTGTCTGGAAGATACCGCTTCCTTCAAGTTGTCCACCCTCTCTGACTCGTACAGTTTTTCTGCCTCTTTTCCACAGAGAGCCTAGATCCTTGAGGACTGGCATTTGATGGTAACATCCCATTTAGGAATGAACATTCAAAAGTATCTCACTCTCTGCACACACTACCCAGGTGTGGTCTTCTCTGCTACTCCTTATCTCTTATAAGAAGATGTTTCTCTGATGAGGTTTGAACAATGTTCTTCTTTACAAATACAGCAGCATGTCATTAAGAGCTATATTATTGGTATATTGCTTTAACAAGATAAGAGTAATAGGTTTTCCCCTGGGCCCATGCCCCATCGATGCTCAGGGTATTAGCCAATTTAGCAATGTCAGGTATAGCAGTATAAGATGTCTAGGTGTAGCATTGTCTCTCCCATTATATGGTGATTCCATTTAAATTCCTTTCATATATGTCTATATTTTATGAGTATATGGAAATGGTATATTTCCACATGATTTTCAAAATGCCTTTAGTGTTAGTTGTCCCTTCTTGCCACCTCTCCATTACCCTGATCTTCCACCCCCTCACCACTTACTCCTCCTACTCTGCCCCCCTTTATGTGCCCATAACATTATGTTCTATTTCCTTGAAGCTTCTTGTCAACACTGATGATTCTCCCAGATACAGCAGCTTTGCTTTACTGCCCTTGTATGTGACTTCATTTCTCCATGATTATTCCTTAACTGCTTTTTCTTGTGGAAATTCAGGACAAGAGATCACACTGGACAACACCTTGTACCTTAGAATGCAAGTACACATAATCTAGGCTGTCAGTCTCTAGCTGTGCTTAGGTTGTCCTCATTAGCAATCCCTCTAAATCAGGCAAGTGCAAATCTCCAGTGGCCTATTATTTCCAATTCATCAATTGGTCCTTCCTCGAAGATTAAAAATTAGAGTGCTAATAGTAAAACTTCTTGTCACTTTTTCTTCCTTCTTGGTGATAAAATTGACATCAAGACATCAATTAAAATGTAACATTTATCAGCCAACTTGCTTCTCGGCTAATTCTCTGGAAACCACCTCTCCAGTTAAAATGTCCCATGGGACTACATCTTAGTTCCAATTTGGTAGGTTTCTCTCTTTGCCTCTATTTTTGTAAAAATTTATCACTGTATTTCCATTTCTAAACACATATCCATGCAAATTCATGACATGAAAAATGTTAGTTAATGATCTCCATAAGCACGTTTTTATTTTCTTGGGTATATTACAATAATACTTCTAAAATCCTGAAATATAATTTTTCAACATAAAACAAATAATGAAAGACAGAGTTTTTGTTTCGGAAATGATTTGTTTATTACAGTCTCATGGGGTTATAATTCTTAGGCGGGGGAGTAGAAAATATTCTTATTTTGTAGATCAAAAAAAGTACTAAACTGAAGCTTGAATGAAAACCATCTGTGAGTTCAGTGTTCTGGACTGAATGCTTTACAGCTTAGCTTCACACAATTGTAATCATTATGCAGCTTAGGTTTCATATCCAAAATGCCAATTTTTTTTTTTAAAAAAGTTTGTATTATTTTCTGTAGTGATTTTTGGTTTTAGTTTTGAAATGACAATGTCTTAATTTCAAACTAATTTCTAAACTTTCATCTAAGTTTTCATATATTGGTAGATCACCATGTTGTCTCATTATAGAAGTCCATTGTATAATGTGTAAAGATATCTGTGAGGTCATTTAGATTTTCTTTATGGTGGAAACACTATGTATTCTGTTCCAGCTTTTCAAAGGAGCAGTCTATTATTCTATTGTCATCTCACTAAAAAAGGAAGGTGCTGAATTTTGATATGATCACCATATCAGAGAGTGGCAACAGACTTTAAGAAGTGTAAGAAATGGCTATTGATCTTGCCATGAGGAAATAGAAGCCATTTTCTTAGCCTGCAACACAATTCAACTATAATTCAACTAAGCTGAGAGGAAGCATTGAGATAATGCCTGTTAAAAGAATCAAATAAACATCAAAAGTGAAGCTTTGATCAGAATGTGTGGTTGATAACGTAAGGATCTAGGGTGGGCTGTCAGTTACCTGCACTTTTGGCAGTGGGAAATCTAGAAGGACTCTAATATCTGCCATAGTGCATGTATTATAAGACCCAGTAGACTTTACCAATGATTCTGGGCTTACTCAATTTCTCCTTCATTGTTTCTGTGGAACTTCATGAAAATGGAAAATAAACAGAAAAATGGTATCCCCATTCTTGATGTACACAGCACCTCTATGACTGATACCATTCTTTCTTAGTTCATAACCAGTTGAACACCTAAACTTTAGGCTGCTCAGTTCTTACTGGTTTCTATAGTTGTGTGTCTTAAATTTTACCCAGAGCATCTAAGTGGATTGTGTGAGATTCTCCTATATTCCTGTCTGTCCACATTGTGTTTAAGAGCTTACCTACCACCTTTATGCTCATTACTTAGTTCTTCTACCACAAAGTCTATTTCTTCCTGCTAGATCTAAATAGCGAGCTATGCTCTAGGAACATTGACACTCTGCAACATAATACATCACTTTCAGGAAACCAAACTCATAAACCTGAAGATATGAAATGTATAAAAATAAATAAGTGCTTCATCATTGGGAACTACATTAAAGGTGGGCCTGTTCTTGCATCCATATGAGACATGACACATATAGAAGCTTCTGGCGAAAGTTATATGTTACATTGTGAATGACAGTAGCCCCCACCTTTTTTACAAGATATTACCATCCAAAGTTTGTTTCACTTACACCTTTAGAAGACATTTTTGTGCTCTAACATGCCCAGTGACCATAGATGGAGCACCATGTGTTAGTAGTTTACCACTGTTTCACAACAATCCTTAGTTGCTATTACATTAATAAGATGCCTGAAAGAAACAATTTAAGGAAAAAATACAAAGTTTGGCACACTGTTTGAGGGAATATAGTCTCTTGTTACAGGAAAGACATGGTGGTTTATGATTGGTGGGTGGTCATTTATACAACTCTCAGTTGTGATGGCAGGAACAGGAAACTGATTGGTCATACTTTGGTGTGCAACTGCACTTGGACATCAAATGAAAATAACTGAACCACAGGACTAGGCACATCTTCTATTGTTGGCTAAACAAGCAGGCAGCAGAATCAGGTCCAGTTAGTTCCTGCTCCTGCTGTTAGGAAGACCTAGCTGCACAACTGTTACACATGGGCAGAGGGCCTGGGTCCATCCCATACGTGCTCCCTGTTTGGCAGTTCAGTCTCTGGGGTCCCCTATGGACCCAGATTAGTTGATTCTGTAGTTTTTCTTGTGGTGTCCTTGACCTCTCTAGCTCCTTCAATCTTTCCTTCCCATCTTCCACAGGATTTTCCGAGCTCCTGTTAATGCTTGGCTGTTTGCCTTTGCATCTGTCTCCATCAAGTCTGTGTGAAACCTCTCTCATGACAGTTATGCTAGGCACCTGCCTGGGGTCCCTTGTGTTTGCAAGCCTCAGGAAAAACAGGCAGTGCTGTAGTGCATGAAATGTAGCACAGGGTATGGAGTGCAGTTTATTACTGCTGGGCGTGCTTTCAGGAGAGTTGGAAAACAGGAGTTTAAGAGCACATTCTCTTTTGTTAATTAGTTATTTTATTTATTTATATTTCAAATGTTGCCCCCCTTCCAGGACTCCCTTCCACAAATACCCCCATCCCATCCCTCTCCCCTTTGCCTCTAAGAAGGTGCTTCCTCACCCACACAACCACTTCCACCTCACCCCTCTAACATCCCCAGATGCTGGGGCAACTCCAAAGGACCAAGGGTCTCTCCTCCTATTGATACCAGATAAGGCAGTCCTCTACTAAATATGCAGCTGGAACCATGGACCCACCCATTTATACTATTTGGTTGGTGGAATAGTCCCTGGGATCTCTGGTGAGACCAGTTAGTTGATATTGTTGTTCTTCCTCTAAGGTTGCAACCCCATAGACCACATTCTTATAGGGTATCTTTGAGTATCCTTGACAACAGAAATTTAGGCATTCTGTCTAGCCATTCTTCAAATGTCTAAGTATTGCCCTGTCTCCAGTGTAGAAGGACCTTTCCATAGTTTCCTTTGGAAGAAAGATTGGTGGTATAAAATATATACTCACTACATTATAGCATGATAATTCCACTTATGGATATAGCCATTCTTTAATAAGATAGTTTTATATGTTAAAAAATCTATTTAAGAAAAAAACTGAGCAACATATAAATAGATTACTTGGAATGATTAACCTCTTTACCTTTGTTCTCCATGCTTAACTTTTTTTTTTGGTACAGTCAGCAACTTCTATTTTAGCTGCCTGTATGCTTTCAAGGGAGTTGGAAGGCAGGAGGCTGAGTTTGTTACAAATATTCTCTTCTCTATAGAATTTCTCCAACTATTGAACTCTCTATGGACCAAACCTCCCATCCCCAAAATATCCATCTGCCTTTCTAATTCATCACAGTAATTGCAGTCTAGTGCAATTAGAGTGCTATACGTGGCACCTAGTTTTGGTGACTGAGAGAGAGAGTTTTTCCTCTTCATCACATCAGTGACTCATCTCTGTGACTGCCCCTTGAACATCACCCCTAACCTGCACCCCTTTGAGCATCACCCCTAACCTGCACAGTAAAGTCATCACTAAGTGTATGGTGGTGCTAGCAGATCTCCAAGGTCATTTTCATGGCCTTCCTGAGTGCTGTGCTCTATTTGAAGGCCTGTGGAATGAAAGCCTCTGTTGGATACTTTAGCCTAACATTGGATATCTAACCCAATATGCTCAACTGCTCTAACATTTTTATTAATTCCTCTAGCATATTAAAGTGAGACACAGACATTTCAACTGCCCACAACAGGAGAGACTGAATCTATGAGAGCAATGAAAGGAATACATTTGCTAATCTTTCCAAATGACATCAGAATCCATTAAGAAACCCTGGACCCTAAAAAATGTACCTTGAGCTTAATCAATTCTTAGTTGATGAGTGTACAGTTCCCCAATGTTCAAAGTTCAATTGTAGAATTACTTTCCTTCCACCTTTCAGTAATGAAGCACTCAAGCCACTTTGGTATACAATATAGATTGAATTCAGTCTATGGAAAGGGAGACGGGAGCAAGCTTTGAGAAATGCACCTTTTGCTTTGTGCAAAAAATACCTACAATGTCTAGCACAGCACAATTCCCAACTCAAACTACAAAGAGAAGAATCTGTTCAGTGGGGTGCTATTACTTCAGGATCTTGTCATGTTCAATATATTCCAGGGCATCAAAGACCCACTCTGCCATAAAATATCTAAATTACATAAGTAAGGGGAGGAAGAAAGGAAGGAAGGAAGGAAGGAAGGAAGGAAGGAAGGAAGGAAAGAAAGAGGAAAATTTAAAGACACCATTTGCTTTATGATAGGAGGTTTGAGATATGAAAATGGAAGAGAGGGAAAAGATCTGAAAGAGAAAGATGCATGGATCTCAGGGCATCTACTCAAGTGTCTGCCAGGCCAACTATGAGAAAAGAAAATATGAACTAGGGGAGTCCTGCATCACAGTGGTAAAGCATCATAAGTAGTTCACAGATATTTAGATGGGGCTTTGGACAGGGTAAGAGCAGTGTGGCCTTCATGTGAGCACAGAGGTGAATTCTCAGGGGTGTCAGCCAACATCACACACAAGAAATATTTGGGAATATTTTAAAGCCAGTGGAGACTTGAAGAACTGTTCTCATCAGTGTCTAACATTTACTGATAATTTAACATTTACTTTGGTGTTTATCTCTACTGGGAAACCATTTCTTCCTGCTTCCTTTTCTCTTTCCTGTATCCTTATAACACACAAAACTTTAATCCATCCCCTAAGGTCACAATGTACACAATTGTCTGCTTGATTTCATCTTTTATGTGAGCCTCTGGAAGACAGGATATTCTTTTTCCATTTTTAAAATTCAAGTTCTTACTGTATAGTTCTAAAGACACCATAGGTGCTGAATAAGTGTTTGCTAAATGAATACTCATGGGCAAGGGATCAACGGAAGTCTATTTAGGTTAAGCACTGAAAGAAATATAAATAATAATGTTCGAAACAAAGTATCAAGAATACTTTAAATTCTTTCTGTAAGACTGAATTAAAGTCAACGTCTTAAGAATGTGTAAGAGTCAACTTACTGTAAGAATCATGTTTTCATAACAAGGTATGGACTCTAATTATAAGAAAATGACCCTGATAATAGCATGAATGATAAAGGTCAACAGAGGAAACAAGTGACAGCTGAGAGTTTAAAGAATGGATAGGGTCCTCACAAAGGGGCAGAATTTAGAAGTAAAGATACATTGGGTTCTCAGCTTGTTGTTACAAATCTGATCTGTAGGACAGAGTGGTTGTGAGGAACTATGTGTTCATTAAAAGAAAATGACAAGGCAATGAAGTAAGTGTCATGTACATTCCATTAACTCGGTAGGGTTAAGACCTTCAGTATGAAAACTACCAGGCTTGGAGGTGTTTGTGTTCACTGTTAAGTGGCAGTGTGGTCAAAACTATCTTCTTTCTGTTAATTAAAGCAATATTAATTTTAAAAGGATTCCATATACTTGCTGTTTTATTAATAAGACTTTGTAAAAAAAAAAAAAAACATCATGGAAAGAGTTATGTACACCCAGGGCTATGAATCCCTGAAGTTTTTACTTTCCCCACTTGAAAAAATTGTCACTTTTATGAATGCATTAAGATGTAGATACACTTAGAGCAGCCATTTGTATTCGCATCTAAAAGTTTCATTCAAAGTAAGATGGTGCTTTAAAAGCTTGTGCTTTTGTTTCCAGCTCTCCATAAACTGGTATTATAGCTCACAAATGCAATAATATCTTTAAGGAACTGGATGTTGTTTTCATTCATTCTTCCAGGCATAATCAAGACCATAATCAAAACTATGCACTGAGCAACTTGTTCCCATCTAAATTAAAGCTTTCGTCCCTTCCAAAGAGTGTGCATGAAGGCAAAACTAAAAGTGTAAGGAGAAACACAGATTGAATACAAATTTTCCCAGTTATCAGTATCTTTCAGACCAAAGTTCACAAAAGGGTATTTAGTTATTTAATAATACAAAGTAATATGCTTACTTAGTGTTTGAGTTTTCAAATAATAATTGGACAGAAATAATAACCAGTTAATAATAAAGACAAGTATACAGTGTCCTTCTAGCATTAATTTAAACTTTAATTCTTTAAACATTTAAAATGAAACTGAATATGTGTTTATACATAGTATATCCTATATATAATGTAAAAATCCTATCCTATAGGAAAGAATGTTTATTATAGTTTTTATTTTTTATTAGACATTTTCATTATTTACATGTCATATGATATCTCCTTTCCCAGTTTTCCCTCTGAAAAAAAAATAAAAAAACAAAAACAAAAACAAAAAAACCCTGTTTCCTCCAACCCTCCCTCTGCTTACCAACCCACTCTTTCCAACTTCCTAGCTCTGGCATTCCCCTACACTGGAGCATAGAACCTACACAGGGCCAAGGGCCTCGCCTCCCATTGATGACCAACTAGGTCATCCTATACATTGCTGGAGCCATTAGTCCCACCATGTGTCCTCTTTGGTTGGTGGTTAGTCCTTGGGAGCTCTGAGGGTACTAGTTAGTTCATATTGTTGTTAGTACTAAGGGGCTATAAACCCTTCAGCTCCTTGGGTCCTTTCTCTAGCTCTTTCATTGGGGACCCTGTACTCAGTCCAATGGATGGCTGTGAGCCTCTACTTCTGTATTAGTCGGATACTATCGGAGCCTCTCAGGAGACAGCTATATCAGGCTCCTGTCAGCCAGCACATGCAAGCATCCACAATAGTGCCTGGATTTGATGATTGAATATGGGAAGATTCCCAGGTGGAGCAGTCTCTGGATTGTCCTTCTTTCAGTCTCTGCTCCATTGTTTGTCTCTGCAACTCTTTCCATGGGTATTTTGTTCCCCTTTCTAAAAAGGATCAAAGTATCCACAATTTGTTCTACCTGCTTCCTGAGTTTCTTGTGGTTTGTGAATTGTACTTTGTGTATTTCGATCTTCTGAGCTAATATTCACTTATCAGAGAGTGCATACCATGTGTGTTCTTTTGTGATTGGGTTACCTCACTCAGGATGATCCTCCAGATCCATCCATTTGCCTAAGAATTTCATAAATTCATTGTTTTTACTAGCTTAGTAGTACTCCATTGTGTAGATGCACCACAATTTCTGTATCCATTCCTCTGTTGAGGGACACGAGTTGTTTCCAGTGGAGCATGTGTCCTTATTACATGTTGGAACATCTTCTGGGTATATGCCCAGGAGTGGTATAGCTGGGTCCTCTGGTAGTACTATGTCCAGTTTCCGGAGGAACTGCCAAACTGATTTCCAGAGTGGTTATACCAGCTTGTAATCCCACCAGCAATTGAGGAGTGCTCCTCTTTCTCCACAACCTTGCCAGCATCTGCTGTCACCTGAGATTTTTATCCTAGCCTTTCTGACTGGTGTGAGGTGGAATCTCAGGGTTGTTTTGATTTGCATTTCCCTGATGACTAAGGATGTTGAACATTTCTTTAGGTGCTTCTCAGCCATTCGGTGTTCCTCAATTGAGAATTCTTTGTTTAGCTCTGTACCCCATTTTTAATAGGGTTATTTGGTTCTCTGGAGTCTAACTTCTTGAGTTCTTTCTATATATTGGATATTTAAAACTCAGTTTGATTTAAAAAGTATTGTTCCCCTTATCTTGCACTAGATGGTCCAAGTTTTATCTCAGCTCATGATTTACTTTAAAAATCTTTCTATACATCTGATAAAATAAATAATTTTTCTCTATCCCAGACTCCTATCTTGCTTTATAATTGTTTCAGCCACATATGATATGTTTAATCTGGTAACAATCTTCTATGATAAAAGAAGCAATGTTTATTATAGATTTCTACACTCTACTTTTTCAATAGCATTTTATTTCAAAACATAATTAGGCTAATTGCTTATTGGATGCAACCAGTTCTTTTGATTGTCTTCAAAATGTGACTCGAGTCCAGGTGGCTAAGGTTGTCCATGAAACTGAGTCTCATTCATTCTTCTGACAATTGTCCCTGTTCGCTTTTGTGCAGCTGTGATAAAACATTTGCAAGTAGATAGATAAAAAGATAGATAGACAGACAGACAGATAGGTAGATAGATAGAAGGATAGACAGACAGATAGGCAGACAGGCAGACAGACAGACAGACAGACAGGCACTAGGCAGGCTCTGTCTATTGGGGGCTGGTTGCTCCAATATTAGCAGTTAAGATATTGCTCCACAGACATGTCACAATCCAATCTGATGAAGCCAACTCCTCAAACGAGGTTCCCTCTTCCCAAATGATTGTAGTTTGGGTCAAAGCAACAACACTGAAGAAATAGGTTTCACTTAAATACCTTTCTGGAAAGGCCTTATTTCTATCTTGATCCCTCCAATAGCTACACGGATAATAATTTCTCAGTAACTAATAAATTCTATGATTTATTGATGCAAATGTTACTCTATTTATGTATATCAGGCTTTTTACTTGGAAGATCTGTTCAGAGAGAGTTTAATTTGGGGATTTTTCTTTTTATTATTGAATCAGAGTATAATAATTAGTCAAAAATGCCTTGTTGCTTTTCTAAAATTTTCATTACATAAATATTAAATTTAAAATAGTAAATACTGTTAATTATTTTAAACTTTTCTACTCTGCATGTGAACTCCCTAAGACTGGGGCAATAATGAAGATTTAAGAATTTTATATAAACTGATAAGTAGACATAAAACTAATGTGGTACCATATAAAAGCCTGTAGACCAATTGCTAAAATTAAAATGTATGTACTATACATATTTGAAAAATCAAGTACATAACTAGACAATAAAAGAACCCAAAACCAAATTGTTTTTCTAACAAAACTTACTTTCTACATAAAAATTTTAATTTTTTACATTACCCATAATAATTTTTCAAAAACTATTTGATGTAATATTTGATTGATCATGACAAAAATTTACTTTAGAAGACATAAATGTAATTTAGAAGACACAACCAAGTATAAAGCCATCAAAACAAGTGCCTATCATAGAAAATTCTTTTTCTTTTAGATTTAAGTTTTTGAGCCTGTGCAACCAAATGTGTTCTACTTTCATGCAAGAGCCTGCATGGGTCAGAAGAGGGCATCAGATGCCCTGGAACTGGACTTATAGATGTTTGTGTGTTGTCATATGGGTGCTGGGAACAAACAGGGCTATCTGCAAGAACATCAAGCACTCTTGAAAACTGACCTATCTCTCCAGACATAAATACACATTTATGATCAGCAGTTAATTTAATTTTGAAACGGTAACATGTCACTTTTAGAAATGAAGGGATAAACTCACTCTTTTCAATGACTGTAATTTCCTTGTTTATAAAGCCCTGTAATGTTCTTCTATTTGTATATTTACTTATTAAGCTATTTCCTCCTTTATTTAACAGGTTTTGCATATACTCTACACTCTATTAAAGAATCCCATCAATTATTCAGTGACTTATTGCCTTGAGATTATATTAAATAAGGCTCTTATGGGAAAAACTTTAAAATTCTGAATATAAAGGATACACAAGTAATGTGCATAAATGTACAGATATGTTGCACTCTGAAATGTTGCAAATCCCTTACCAATGAATGTATAACTATATTATTATATAAATAATGTTTTGCATATGATTATGAAGGGCAATAAAAATTACTCATAAATATAAAATATTAGAAGTCCACACATATACTAACTATTCTACTTTAAAGAGCAAACTCTCAAATGCCAGGCACTAACAGTATAAAATGCTGGCAGTAGCCATCTCCAAGATGCTCGTGTTGTTCCCCCTTTCAAGTGTTTATCTGGCTCTGTCAGAAAAAAATTCAGAACTATCCTGAATATTCTCAGTGCCTCAAAGCACAGCAAGGCAGGGCACTTGTGCCCTGAAATACTTGAAATACTTGATGGTACTTGGGTTTGGTATTTCATTTGTTTGGTTGGTTGGTTGCTTGGCTGGGTGATTTTTGTTTTGTTTTGTTTTAGTTTAATAGTTTTTAAGTTTACCCTAACTTTGCTAATCCTAGATAATTAAAACAAAGCCATATACTATAAAATGTCATAAAGAGATGGCAGATAGTTCCAATATGATATGATGACTACATGCTAAAGTCAGTAAGTTATTAAATTATCTTGTATAAATTATAAGCTTAACAGTCATATACTCATGATTAAATGTTAGTTCTAGCAGTTTAATTGATTTCTTATGGTTATAAATATCAAATATCTTTTAACTGTCTTTTGACAGACAAAAACCCCATGTATTTACTGATGTTTTTTGTTTCATGGTACAAATATAATTTAAATTATGAGAGCATGTCAAAACTATTTCTTTTAAAAAAAACTCTACTATTTCTCAAAAGAGAACGTAATTTATCACCATTTGTTTTACTGAGCAACTAACTTTTACATTGGTAGTATACATGCAGGTATTAAGAATTAATTAAATTGTGATCTAATGCTTATAAATTATGACTACATAGTATATTAACTTGTATGTTTTACATTTTAAGAAAAATGATATGTTCTAAAACTTCACATATATACATTTGATGTTTTCAAAATATAATTTTATATGTATTAAAAACTTACTTGTTTTATTTTCAATACTTATCCACGTTATCCAGCCTTAGAACACTGGCTGAAATCACCAGCAGATTATATAACAGATTTACCAACAAACACATCCTTAGCTCATTCCTACTCTTCTAAAAAGGATTTCACAATTTTACCATTAACTATGGTGTCTGCTATAGAATCTTAATGCATTTAATTAAATCATATTTGTCATTTAATTTTACTTATAAGAACAAAGTAAAATTGACATTTTAATTTATACAATAGTGCTTTTTATATTAAACTTATCACCTACATTGAATGTTATTCTACCATAAAATTTTGATAAATTTTTGAGAATTCAAGAATACCATGTTTTAGTATAAAAAGTACATCTAGCCACTATATTGATAAAATATTCAACATAGTATTGTTTTCACAAAGCAGTCATCCTTTTGCTTTCATAATACTTATGAGTCTCCGACTCTGACAGTATTCTTTGCTCTGCTTTGATGCTAATTTATTTATAAACACAGGGGATCTTGAGCAGGATTAGGGAATAAGTTTCCTTCACTTTCACTGGTGTACAATTGACTCCCTTTTGTTGAGCTCTTGGTTGGTAGGTCCGTTCTGTCTGTACATTGAAGAGCCTTCTCTTTTGTTTCCCATGTATCTCCATTGTAGGCCAACCTCAAGCTTCCTGGCCATCTTTTTTTTGGCTTCATGTCTCTAATCTAGTTTAAAATTTACCTTTTTTTTTTCAGTCTTGTTACTGTGCTGTTTTTATCTTCTCTCGCACAGAAGGAACGACTAACTGGGATTCTCCGTGCGCTGTGCTCAATCACAATCATAAGGGCTCTGCTCTGCACAAGGTCTGATGTTCTAGAATTTCCACGTGATTTATCTGTCCAAGTTTTCTTGAATATTTAATTAAAGGAGCTACTTACATTATGCTTACATCATTCCAATAGAGAGGCCAGTTCTTTGTCTATTTTCTCCCTTGTTTTCTTTGCCTGGCACTGTGTACTCCTGTGCCATTTTGGACAACACTGCTCATTCTATTGGACAATTCACAGTGTTGCTGAGGATGTTGTTTGCTTTCTAACAAGATTCACTATTTTCTTCTACAGGCAAAAAAGAGAGCAGTTTACTCCAGGCAGTTCACGGTGAACCTGTTGAAACATTCTACTCAGCGGGTAGTGAACTCTGATTATCTCCCCATGAGCACTGTAAGACTTCAGCAGAAATTTTTAGGTCAATCTTTTTTGTTTTTTGTTTTATTTATTTTTTTTAGTACATTCTGATTAGAGTCTTAAAGTTCTCATTTACAAACAAACTAACAAACAAGCCTAAAACAAAAACCATGGAAACAGAGCAAAATGAAAAACAAAATAAAACAAACAAAAATACATGAAAATAAAAATAATCATCAGTGCAAAACCTGGAATGTTATTCTTGGTTCTGTTTACCACACTCACCCAATCCCATAGTCTTGGCATGAACTTCTGGCTTTAGGAGCTCCTGGATCTCATTCCTTTCCTCTTGAGCACTATAATATCGATGAGAGCCCCACTGCTCCTACAGCCTGTTGGCTGCTGTCCAGCTTCCTGGCTTATTAGCAAAATCTAAGACTAATGGAATGCCTATGGGAAGCTATATTTGAAGTTTTCAACTCACTTCAATTGGATGGTTTCTTTCTCTGTGTGCATTTCTTCCTGTGTCTCTGTTCCTCTGTCTCTTTCTGTCTTTCTCTCCCTCTCTCTCTATAAACAAATACACATATATTACTTATGTTTCTGGCTATTTGGAACAACTTCAAATACAAGCTTTTGCTATATTACTATCACTATTACTATTACAATGCATATTAATTATACAAATTAATGAGCTTAACTATGATATTTCTATACCACATGCTTAAGTCATGTCCTGATTACACCCATCAACCTTTATCCTCTGCCAGTCATTTCCACATATGAGATAGAGTATGCAGCACTTTGTGCCACACCTAGCTTTTAATGGAGATTCAATAACTGTTCTGTGTTGGCATTGCTCTGCTAATAATGGATTCCATGATCACACGCAGAGAAGGAATTGCCAACAATATTTAAGAGTATATTTTCCGTATTCAGTTTACTAACAGATGAAAGCCAACAGTATATTCAGCCAATGAAAATTTTAGCTATCTTTCACTTTCATATTAATGAAATAAAGGACAGAATCCAATAGTCTGTATATGTTCCATAAGTGTACATTATATTATATAGACCATAGTTTTTACAAAATGAAAATAATTTAGCTTATCTTTCATTGAACTAAAATGTGTTAAAACGCCTTCCAAGATCTTAGTTTATAACCCCTGTGTCCAGTGAAAATTTTAGCACAAGAAACTTCACATTAACAGTTTTTTTAAAAGTTAAAATGTTTGACTTTTGTCTGCTTCTCTGGCATTTCTACTGGGGAATGTTTCTGCAAGTGCTAATGTTTTCAAAGTATCAGTGATTTCAAAGGAAGAGAGACTTGTGACCAGTAGGCAAATGAGAAATGGTAGCATGAAGTTCAGTAGAATGTACTAATGGGAACCTTAGAGTAGACTGTGCCCCCTGGGAGTCTGAAGAGCAGAGTGGTCAGTTTTGCTTCAGCTAAGACTATTTACAAAATGATAGATTGAAGATTTCACATGCCCTCGGGCTTCAATTTAGGAGAAGCTATCTCAGAAATGAGTTTTAAATGCTGGCTGAGTTGTCACAGATTATGGCTATATGTAATGACTTCAACTCTTGACATTTTAAGGCATCTGAGTTATCTGTATGAAACAGTATTTAACTCGTCTTGGTAGCCAGCCTGTTTTCTTGAAGTTTTGCTTTTTTTATAACTTTTTTTATATGATGACCAAAGTGTAGCCACCACAAGACATTGACTATTATTTTTTAGTTAAAAAAAAAAAAAGTATCATTCAGTTGCTACCGGCAGCAAAAATAAAACAGCTGCTTAGATAGAGTCTTAGCAGTTATCCCATCTGAACTGACTAGTGTCTCTAAGCTGTTGGGTTGTTGCAGGTTAAAATGATAGGGCTATGTAATACCTGAAAGCAGGGGCTTTAATTAACACGCATTTAAGAATTTAAGGAACTCCTCCTGTGGGTATTTGATTCCCCCTTTTAAGAAGGAATGAAATGTCTACCTTTTGGTCTTCCT
>NW_022196897.1:54029394-54042161 GCF_008632895.1 Mastomys coucha
AAATTAAAAAAAAAAAAAAGAATTTAAGGAAGTATGCAGACAATTGATTATCTTCAGCGCTCCTCTATGTCACTATTCTAGGAAAATCAAAGTGACGGTCATAGTCAGAGTAGGAAACATGAATTATATTCTAAAGAAGTTACCACAGCTCAAAGATGCTGTGAGTGACATGACATTTTAGAAGAGAATTGCTGAACTGGAAAACCTCGGAGGCCTGCTAATGTAAATTACAGAAGTGCAGACTAAGGGGAGAGGAGTCTTTCTACTGCTTTTAGTAGCCCATGCTGCTAGAACTAAGACTGGAACCTGGGAGGTCAGAAATCAAGGTGGCAATCAAGTTTGCTATGGAAGCACAAAGCTTCCAGGCTGGGTGAAGCAGGTGCTATTTACACTGTTTTTCCTCCGTATGTTTATCTGCTTGTACCTCAGCTCTCCTTCAAATTTCAACACAAATCATTTGATCAGCTGGTATAAAAACGTTATGAGGGCTCTAAAGCCCACATTAACCTGAAACAATGCCACTTTTAAAATCTGCCAGTACCTGTGTAGTTTTATACTGCCAGTGTTCTCAATGAGCATACCACTAACAGTTTGTGCCATCTATTTCAATGTCTATAAATTCCTTGTTTATAAATACTATGGATTGTAAATTTGCATCTTGCATGATGCTTTTAATGGTCACTTGTATAGAACAGACATTAAATAAAGTGATTTCCAATAAATAAGTAAATAGCTGAAAAACATTATTTTATTGTGTTTCATATGAAGATGAATGTGTTTTCTCTTTAAAATTGATTCACATATATGTATATATATGTGTATAATATATATTATTTAATCTTTTTTTATAGTCTAGACTTTATCCCCATCCCAGTCCACCCTCTGACTGTTTCACATTCTATACCTCTTCCCCCCACCTCCCATCTCCAAGAGGATGTTGCCATCCCACCCCGCAAGACCGCCCCACTCCCTAGGTCTTCATTCATCCATTTTAAAGTAAAATCTTACAACCATATAATAGAATGGTTCCTTTTAACTAAATCAAGGTGATAAATGTGATTATTGATCTCTGTCTTGTTAAAATATTCTATTATATAAAAACATACACATAACCAACGTAATCTGTTGGAGGAAACTTAGTTGGGCATCTCTGAGGAGATTTGAAATAATGACCTTCTGAATGATAGTAAATTGGATGGTCCTTCCATAACTGATTTGCATCTAGGAAATAAATGATGATATAGAATTGAAAATAAACTGTCAAGTTATAATCTATTCCTTGAAAAGCTGCTATAAAAGTGTCTTCCAACAGTGAGGTCCTTTTGATTTGATTGTCTTCTGGAATGTTTAGGAAGACTTAAAGTTCTCATTATCTTACTAAGAAATAGAAAATAGAGGGCTGTCGTGAAGGAAGGATATAAAACACATGCTGTGCAGAACAGAAATCCTCCTCAAGGACATTAGAACATTATACTCCAGTACAAAAAAAAAAAAAAAAAAAAAAAAAAAACCAACCAACACTAAACTAGAGCCAGTGTGGAATCATAGTCTTTACATAAGATGACCGTTAACAAAACCTCTTATTATTTTTAAGTAAGAAGACAGAAACCTAAAGTAACTGTTGTTTTTAACATATAATGAAACCACAAATATTTAGAATGTACTTTGTGTTACATCATATTTACTATGTAAAAAAAAAAATTAGAGTAACTATTAAGTAGTGGATAGCTAGCATATGAATGCTGGTCAACCCACTTAAATTCTATTAGTTTTTGGTGATTTGTTTGTTAAATTCACTCTCTAAGAGCATAGCACAGATGTGGGTTGGAAGATAAAGGTTGTTGCATCATTAATCCATTGTATCACATTAATATCACCCTCAGTGCCCTATTCTACTCAAATCTCAAAAGAATGTGGATGGGTTAGGCTTCAAGAATTAACTTTTATACTAAAATATTCACCATATTCCCCTTGAATTCATTACATATAGCAGTTTAATCATAATTTTTCTTGAATATACTAGATATATTAAATAGAATTTCTTACTAAATCACCAAACCCAGATACTATTGTGGATGCCAGCAAGTGCTGGCTGACAGGAGCCTGAAATAACTGTCTTTTAAGAGGCTCTGACAGTGCCCAACTAATACAGAAGTAGAGGCTCACAGCTATCCATTGGACTGAGTACAGGGTTCCCAATGAAGGAGTTAGAGAGAGGACCCAAGGAGCTAAAGGAGTTTAGGGCCCCTTAGGAAGAAAAGCAATATGAACTAACTAGTACTCTCAGAGCTCCTAGGGACTAAATCACTAACCAAAGAGTACACATGATGGGACTCATGGCTCCAGCTGCATAGCCGAGGATTCATAGATAGTGGTATTTCGGTCATTAATGGGAGAAGTCCTTGGTCCTGTAAAGGTTCTGTGCCTTAGTGTAGGGGATTGCCAGGGCCAGGAAGCGATTAGAGAGCAGTGGAAGGAGGGAGGGAATGGTTTGGGGTTTTTTTTGTTGTTGTTGTTGTTGTTGTTGTTGTTGTTTTGTTTTGTTTTGTTTTGTTTTTTCAGAGGGGAAACCAGGAAAGGGGATATCATTTGAAATGTAAATAAATAAAATATCTAATAAAAAAAAAGAAAGATAAGTTGCCCTTCACATGAGCTTACGGAGAGAGTTATAGCATCACACTAAGCTACTATGAAGTAGGAAAGACTTCAGATCTGAAGGAGTATGTTGTTTGGAGAGAGCTGGCCCTCGTGATGGAATTGTCCAGAGGGGCATCCTCCAGTTCCAGTCAGTTGCAAAGAAAAAAGAGAAGTTTCTTGCTCTTAGAGATTTCCAGAGATGTCAGGAAAAGCTCTACAAGTGACCTAGCTTATGTGATAGGATACAGGAAGGTACTGATAAGGACACCTTGGGATGTCCTTGAATGGATAGGGGACTTGGGGTTGGGGACCAAGGCTACAAGTGTGAAGAAGAATCAACTCAGTAAGAGTTGCAAGGTCACAGTGTGTGTTGCTAATCCTAGATTCACTGGAGAAACCTACAGTGGGATTTCAGTGTGGACTGATTTCCAGGAGCAATCCATCAAGTGGATCTGTCACAAAATAGTTCAGGAAGGGTAGCTCAGACAGATGGCTCTTCCTGCTCATAGAGTGTGCACCCTCATCCACTCCTCCTTATGTTTGCATTGATGGCTACTTGTGGCTTCTCTGATATCACTCAAGAGGTCTCTCTCTCTTTCTCTCTCTCTCTCTCTCTCTCTCTCTCTCTCTCTCTCTCTCTCTCTCTCTCTCTCTCTCTCTCTCCATCTCTCCTCTTCCTGCCCCCCCTCATTTCATTGCTTTTCTAAATACCTAATTATAAAATTGATAGGGCTCCACATCTTGATGTGATATTAGGGTATTAGAAACATTAATCCAGGTGTGGTGGTGCATATTCTGTAAACCCAGAACTCTACAAAACTCAGTAGCCCATCTTCATATACATAATGATTTCAAGTCCAGTCTGTATAACATACATACATACATACATACACAAAGTAAGCCACCAGGATTACTTAATTGCATGCCTATGTTTATGTATGTGTCTATGAATATGAGATATGAATTTGATATAATGTTTAATCTTTTCCATTTGGCAAACTGGTATTCACATATAGGTTTACATACCATATTTCAGTACTTCATCTAACATTTGTGCCTTTTTGGTTGATAACTTTATCTTAAATCTAATCTTTATGAGAACAATGACATGTAAACTATTTTATTTATTTCAATATTAACATCAGGCACAAATCAACTATGACATAACTATAGAAGAAAAATGATATGGTGACAACTATGTATCACAAAAGCTATTGCAAAGCTCCAACTCTACCTGTGACTCCTCCCTTTGTTGCTGCACAGAAAGCAACAAGTTTTGTGCCAAATGGGTCATTCTGTTTCAGACACTGGTCATTTATCATGTTTTTCCTCAAATCACTCTGTATAGTTCTAAGGTCATTATACAATTAATTTTCAGCTTTCAATTACTGCCCTTTGACATTTTACATTCTTCCTGATTGTCAAAACATCAATCAGCAAGAATCCATTGTTTAAGTTGTGTTTGTGATAATGACAGTTTGAAAAAGTAAAGTGTTCTTGGCAAAGAAGTTTGAGTTAAAAGACAATAGAAATTATGACATTTTGAATAGTTTCTTAAACTCATATTCCACTGAAGCAATCTATATTAGAACAAGAAATTATGCTGACATTTTTTCTGAAAGGACTTCTTTAAAAATACAAAATTAAAACTCAATAACCATTTAATCCAATAAATGGCCAGCACACAATTGTTTTAATTTACTAATGTCAAAATTACACAGTCATACTTTTACAATAATTTTAATTGTAAGATATAAATGTGTAAAAAACTAAGTTTTCAGTTATTTTAACACAGTGATTTACAGTGATAATAATCCACACTTAGAAGCTCTGGTCATGGCAGATCTTATCTTTGATAGAAGACACTTAGCATCTGTGTTTAACATTTTATCAGGGTCTTTATTAGATAGTTGAACTGATGCCAGACCATGTGTTCTGACATCAAGTGTAGTCAAGGCCGTATTTAACTCAAACTTTGATTTACTTTGCTATATTTAAATTAACAACTACTAGGAAAATGATGCACATCATTTTCTAGAGTATACCTCTCTCTCTTTCTCTTTCTCTCTCTCCCCCCTTCAAAATCACAGAACTTCAAAGATGACTATATTTCAACATATTTTCCTCATTAGAATAGATTATTATGAACTAGCTTTCAGTGATTACTTTGATTTTCACGTAAAGATACCTCAAGCTTAGTTCTTTAGTAACAGATTTCTATTTAGCTCAACCCTTCTTAGGATTAGACCTTCATTACAGCTAGCTGTGGGGTTCTTCAGATATCTGAGTTCAGTTATAGTCACCTGTGTATCTCCAATCCTGAAAGCAGGCTAGTGATGGCAAACTACAAAACCCCTTGACATGTTGAGTCATCTCTGTTTTCACATTGTGCTTACCAAAATGCAGTATTTTATTAAATTTAGAAAATCTGTTCAGATCTTATCTATGCTGAGAAAACTTTATCTCCATTATGAATAAGAATCATAAAATGATATATACAAAGTAAAAAAAAGTTGGGGTTGATGGAAACAGATATTGGAATTCAAAAGGAACAGACACTGAACAATGACACACATGGTACGTCGCAACTCACCAACTATCTTTCTGTATATCAAATACTATCTATTGAAATGTTAACCAAATTATGAAAACACACCCTTATAAGGAAGTAGTTTTCATCAAACATGTTATATGAATCATTTAATTTAGCAAAGTGATGTAAGATGCTGTTGTAATTCTGAGCCAAAAAGAGAAAACTAGGGTGGTATTGCACTGCTTAACTTAAGATTATATTACAAAGTCATACTGACTAAAGTACCCCAGCACTGTAAACCCAGACCCAGCCTTCTGATGTTTGATTAGCCCATGTGCCCACACAATTAAGTTATGTGTGGAGTAATCAGTGAGGAGAAAAGTTAGTGTATAAGCTAATGAGTGGGACAGAAGACACAGATATAAGCCAGGCATCTAAAGCCAACTGATTCTTCACACAGTCCTGAAAATGTTCATTGGAGAAAATAATTCTTGTTCAATAGACTGTCCAGGAAATTTTGAAACCCTCACACAGAATCGGAAATGAAATATGATACAAAATAAATTCAAAATATATCAAAAACCTCCATATAAGATGGAAAATCTAAAATGTCTACAATAGTTTCCATAATATTAATTCAACTATACATGTACATGAGAGGTTTTCAGTTTTTAGTGTCTTCCTTAATTTATTTCATCTGAGATCTAATGTTCTCTTTGTAGAAGTTTCTCACTTCCTTGGGTAGGTTTATTCGGTGGTTGTTTATTCCAAGGCTATTAGGAATGGGATTATTTTCCAGATTTTTGTCTCAGCATGTATGTTGGCTACATTAATAACAACTAGTGAATTTTTAAGGTAATTTTGTGTCCTGACACATTATTGAAAATATTACTTAGTTCTAGAAGGTTTTCCTCTTTTTGGTGGAGTCTTTGGGATCTCTAATGGCCAATCATCTGCAAACAGAAATAAATGGTTTTACCCACCAACCTTCAGATGAATGTAGCTCTCAACCCTCATCAGAGAAATTTCTTATGGCAGTGAATGATGATTTTCATAGAAATTCATCGCTATTTAAAGTGAAGAGAATAAATTATCTGGAGAAAGGCTCAGCCCCATAGGGGACTCTGTAGTACCTGCTCCACCCAAGCTGAAAGAAAATAGTTGAATGGGAAGCTGAAATACTGAAAGACCCAAAGATTGAATGCTGTTGCCAAATATTTTCTTTTGGACTTGACAGGGCTGTCACTGTCACGATCTCATAGTAGCTATGACTGCCCATGTAAGGCCTTAAGATGTTCAAACCATTCAACATTCCTAAATGGGGGAGGTCATAAGGTCTCCACTCTAACTAATCAGTTGATACCTGCTAAAGGAGAGTTTCTTTTCCTGGGGATGGGGTCCCTAATATGTTGCTCATGCTCCATTGGATGGGCCCACCTGTATGTGTATACAAGCAGCACTAGGATTGGAAGTTGATAGAGAGGGTTATTGCAGGGTCTGGGGGGTCTGGGAGTGCAGTGGAGTTAGAAACAATCAAAATACAATATATGTTTGTATGACATCATTAGAGAATTGATAAAATAAAATAAAACCTACAAAAACACAGGATATGATTCAAGATGTCGTAGATGATGGCTTTCTGAATAAAACTCTAGAAGCTCATGAGAAATAGTAACAGTTAATAAGTAATATCTGCCAAAGTAAAAGCACAACATGGAAAAATAAGCAGAGTGAAGAGAAAACACACACTGAGGAAAACTAGCTTTGTTGGATATATGTATAACTAGATACATATATTTAAGCAGATGGATTTATCCATAACCAAAAAAAGGCAAATCAAAGACACACAGTACATCTCTCCCCAGTCAACCAATACTAGAGAGTATGCCAGACAAACAAATCCTTACGTACTTTGTTTTGAGAAAAATATGTCAGTCCATCTTCTATGAAAATCAGTGTAGAGGTTCTAATAAAACAAAAACACACTGAACTACCACAGCATCCATTCCAGCTACACCAGGTCTACATAAATATCTATGGACTGAAATCCAACATTCAATTGAGTGGATGAAGACTGGTATTACTTCAGAACTCTTCACAAAAGAAAGCTTATGGAATCAGCTTTGGTACTCCCTAAAGGATAACTAGAAAAGGGGATATATAGAAACAAAAGAGAATTCTTTCACCACAGGAAAGAGAAGAATTACATTGTTTACAGGAAAATGAATGCAGCTTCAGCAAGCCAGTCTCAAAACAAGTATTGTATATGGAGTTTCATATCCAGAATGTAGACTAACTACATGAGAGATACGAGTGTAACAAACAGAATTACATGGGAGGGCAAGGGAATAGAGGAGCTAGAACAATAGAGGGTAACAAAGGGGCCTGTGGAACCCAAATACAATATACGTAATATGGGAATATCAGAATGCACTCCATTGCAGCTACTCTGCTAATCAGCCTGATACAAAGATCCTAAGCTGTAGTTATAAATGTGAGAGTACATACTGAATTTTCTGGGTTCATATGTGATGCTAATAACCTGGTCTTGTCAACTGCAGAATGTATCTCCCTTGACAAAGAATAGGATTTTATTATACATTCTCATCTCCAACATTGCATGTTTCACCTATGGCTGAACTAGAAGAACAATGTCACAATATAGTTCTAATACATTAAAGATGCAGATGGATGAAAAGAAATAATTGTACTAAACACAAACCAGATGAGAATGGTTAACTAATCGAATGAAATGCACAGCCTGGCATCACCTTAAACTGTAGCCATGTTATTCTTTCTGTTTAACACCTGGTGAGGCAAAACAGAAAGGGATGTCTGATATCCTGAACAAGACACACCAGGATTCAATTTTATATAAAATACTTTAACACATTTCCCATTTAAAATAAGCCATGCTTTTATAATCATGCTATAAATTTTCAGCTCTTTTACTGAAAATGTATCAGGTTTTCTCCTACAAAATTGTTAGCTTACTGATCTTCACATTTAATGGGTAAAGTGTTTCTTAATATGTATATGATAAAAAAAAACTAGGCCAATTTTCCTTACAGAGAACACAATTAAGACTTTAATTAGAAATATTTAAACAGGAAAATTTAGCAACATTTGGGGTGGCAGTGACTGAAGAAGTTGAGAACAGGGTTTATTGATGGGTTTGTAAGTCACAGGGGAAAAATAAAAGATGACCATCTTCTCATTTCCTGCTGGGAGCCTGAAGTTTTAAAATCAATGTTCAAACATAAATGTGAAATTACTTTTTATGGCTGTATTTCTGCCAGTTGATTTAAGCAGCCATTTGTTCATTTCTATACGGTTCAGTCATTACACTAACTTTCAATGTACATCTCTAGACACCAAAAGTTCCTCTGCTTAAGCTGATGTCAAGCAACCTTCCAAATAAACCCTGCACAATCTCAGTTACTGAAAAGGGAAAGCTCTGCTTTCCTTCTGCAAGCCCTTCTCTAAGAGGTAGGACAGAATGGTTATCAGTTGACCCTTCATTGCAAATCACCAACCTAAGGCTTAAAAGCAAACTGTGAACTTCAGCCATCCACTAAAGCCTGATGAGTGTCAGTTTCTTCAGTCACAAGATTAAAAAATAATAACAAAAAACTCTTGCAGATACTTCAGTTGCTTGTTTAGGATGAATAGGTAATATGAGCCTAAAGAGTTCTTTTGAGCTGAAAAGGTTGGCTGCCCTTCCCCCAAATACCTATTTTTGATAATGTTTAAGGTAAGGCAGATTTCGTTGCATAACTGGGGAGGGATTGAGTGTGCCCAACGTAATCAGAGCTGAGAAAGTGGATTGGGACACGCTGCCAATCAAGTGGCAGAACTGTCTTTGTGCTCCTGTGGTTGAAAGAACGACAAAAAAAAAAGGGATATGATTTTTTGGGGGAAACTTGTTTAGTCTTAAACAGTTTAATCAATCTCTGTTTCCCCATCTGGAAAACAATGCTGATAATAATACTGGCTCATAGAGTATATCCAAATTCAGATTACAGGGCATGAACAATTACTAACAAATATTAACAAAAACATCGCATCCCTATCATCATCATCTCCTAGGAGGACATTTAGTCAAGCTAATCTGTTTCAAGGTCCAGATAAATAAGGCATGGGGAGAAATTGGGTAGAAGATTCCCTTTACTTTTGTGCTTTCCCTAGAAAATCATGCAAGGATTTCCCTAAGTAGCTGGCTGCGCTGTCAGATGCTTATACCCTCAGTACCTGGGAAGTAGATGCAAGAGGATTGGTATACGTTTGAGAGGCCCAGTGGTATACATAGTGAACTCTAAAACAATGGCTGCATAGTATAACCCTGTCTCAAGCACAAAACAAAAAAAACATTTTTACTACTTGGATTTTATAAGCATAGGCACTAATGAAGGGAACCAGTATGGAAGAAAAACATGATGGTTCTTGGTTCACCACAAAATAATAAGGTCTGAAATATTTGAGATGCTTATGAGCTTTAGAATAGCATTGCCTGTATTTAAAAAAAAAAAAGCAGTGGCTGTAATTATTACCACTGAGTCTATTATCTGCTCACTGCCATGCCCTAAAGCTGAAGACGATGTGGACTCCTCAAAGAGCTTCAATCATTTGCAACAGCAGTTTCCTTGGCAGGTTGACAGTTGCAATCGCTTGGGCTTAAAATAATGATACAGTGTTGTAGTTCTGGCTGTTTAATGAAAATAAAGACAACCACAAATCCTGTAGGATTTTCTGCTCCGTCAGAGGTAAAGAAACAAGCCAAAGCGCATTGGACACTCAGGACTCCTGTATTTATCACTATGCTCGGGACTTAATATCTCAGCATCTTGATGGATGTGTGGGATTTAAGTGGGGCGAGTACTTCACTTTCTAGAAGAAAGTGAAAACAATACAAAACCACATAAAAGGCAAAGTGAAAAAGAATTCACAGGAACCTGTGGTCCAATTTGTCTACGTCTAACCCTTGGAAGAACACAAGGTGTGTGTGCAGATGGTTAAAGTACATTATGAACTCAGATGAAAAGTGTCTTTTTAAACCATCCTTGTATGAAAGGAATCTATGGAGATGATTTTTAAAAAAATAAATAAATAGCATACTATAATTAAGTGATGAATATCACTATTTACGGAGGATCACTAAGAATATTTTCAAAAAACACTCCAATAATTCTGAAAAATCCTAGAATAAAATGAGTAAATTTCTAGATACATGTACCTACCAAACTTGAACTTTCATATTATTAAGTGCAGTAAACAGGACCCAGAAATAGTCAAATTACTTTCTCAAGGATATTCTGAAACAACATCTTCCTGTATAATCATGGTTTGCAGGAAATTCACCATGCATGAGAAAAATAAAAGGCACTAGGGAGGAGGAACTAAAGAGGCTACTGAGGGAAGAACGCACCGTGAATGGAAAGATTAATATGAGAAAACACAATAACAACAAATTTTATGGAAGTATCAAAAGACCATAGCAAAGCACAGTATTTTATATAATTAATACACAGTGATTAAATAATGCATACATTGATATATGTTGTTCTTTAAGTTCTATTTTTCTACACTAACTTTTCATTTCTTTATTTAAAATTAATTTTATTCTTTTTCTTGGTTTGTAGATAGATCCAAAATCAATTGAAGACCCTTTATTAAGTTTCTAATGTAAGCAATTATTAATACAGATTTTCTTCTAGAACTGCCAGCTAAGCTACATCTTTATGATACTATAGTTTATCTTTATCTTTCAAAAAAATTGAAACAGGGTTTCTCTATTTATCAGCCCTGGTTGTCCTGGAATTTTCTTTATAGACCAGGCTGGCCTTAAATTCGCAGAGATCTGCCTGCCTTTGCCTCCAAACTGCTGGAATTAAGGGAGTGGACAACCATACCTGGAAAAATATTTTATTTTATCTTATTTTATTTTATGTTATTTTGTGTTGTTTTGTTGTTCAGAAATTGAAGCTTATCTGCTAAATTGCTAAAAATTTCAGAAATCCTTTTTTCCTTATTGGTATATGTTTTATTGTGTTAAGCTACTATACTTTATATAAATTCAATCATTTTATATTTATTGAGACTCACTTTACAGCTCCTATGATTTACTTTGCATAATGCTCTTTTGTGTCCTTAAAGATGCTGATTTGGGAAAGAGTGTGCTGGAGATGTCAGATTGGACAAATGGGTCGGTATTGTTCAAGTATTTTGCATATTCATCGATTTTCCTTGCTCTGATCTGATTAATGATGAAATAAAGTTATACCCAACTGTAATTGCAAGAAATTCTCTCCTTCCTTCTGCTCAGTCCTCATGTCCTTTGCATCTTTGTCTATTGATAAATTGACTGTTTGATTGTACATTGTCACATTTTACCACTAAAGATCTTCCTTATTTTAAAGCTATCCACAACTCATATTATACAGATCCTTCAACTGCTTTTTACTGTATTTTCAAGGTTTATGACTTTCTGTTAATCCATTTTTAAGTCTGTTATTTCCATTTTTAAGTGATTATTGCATTAGATGATCTATGCCTGGTTTTCTTATTTCCTTAAATTAAAAGATTTATTTTATTTGTAATTATGTCTATATCTGTGTGGGTGGGGTAGGGGTATATATACCTAACTGCAGGTGCCTATAGAGCCCAGATGATGGGGTAAGATTTCCTGTAGCTGTCAGTATTCTGTTACAATTTTTGTCATAAATCTTTCAATACAAAATTTGAGTGTAAGTGTGAGTGTGGGTGTGGGTGTGTGTGTCTGTTGGGGTCAGGAAGCTCAAGTGCCCTTACTTTTGTGAAGTTTTTAAAGATGTTTGCAAAATGTATTGGTTATATATATTTCCATTACATACATTTTAGATATTGCTTGACTACCTATTACAGGCACAATTTCTGTTAGTTTGTGATGTTTTGTTTATTAACTGTACTTCTATAAAAATTTAGCACAGATGTGGGAATAGGAAATAAAGAGGCTCCTGTGCCATTGATTCCTTGTGCTTTATTAGCATTTTACTTAGCATCCAATTCTACTGAAATGCTCAAAAGTATTACTGTGAACAAGTTAGACTACAATATCATGCTTGATACTAAAATACTCATTATTTTCCCCTTTACTTTATACCTGGTGGGATGGCTATTATATGAAAATAAAAGATGTTATTAATAAAAAGATATTACTAATAAAAGAAGGTGTTTACCTTCAAGGAAGAGAGAGACTGGGTTGTCTCTCTGAAACTGATGACAAAACAAAATTATGCATTTCTTATTGAATGCTATGCCAGTTCCTAAAAGGGTAAGTGTTGATCTACTGTAAAATCCAACCATACTATACTTGGGTAAAATTAAGATTTCCCAGAAGATGTTCCAACATGTAATAAGGACAAATGTTCCACTATGTTCATAGCAGCCTTATTTATAATAGCCAGAAACTGGAAACAACCCAGATGTCCCTCAACAAAGGAATAGGAACAGACATTGTGGTACATCTACACAATGAAGTACTACTCAGCTAGTAAAAACAATGAATTTATGAAATTCTTAGGCAAATGGATGGATCTGGAGGATATCATCCTGAGTGAGG
>NW_022196897.1:54042634-54068654 GCF_008632895.1 Mastomys coucha
TGGCCCTGTGAAGGTTCTATGCCCCAGTGTAGGGGAATGCCAGGGCCAGTAAGCAGGAAGGGGTGGGACGATGAGTGAACAGGGGGAGGGGGGAGGGAACAGGGGTTTGTTTTAGTTTTATTTTATTTTATTTTATTTTGGAGGGGAACCTGTGAAAAGAGATATTGTAAATAAGAAAACATCTACTACTAATAATAAAAAGATATTAAAGAATATTTATATTTGCAAAGTCATTAGGTTAACTGTAGCAAAATTCTTTTTAATGTCTTCAATGGTTGTTATGGTTTGATTATGGATTGTCCTTCACAGACTCTTTTGTTTCAGCCTGATTCCCAGCTTCTGTTGTTACTCAGTGAGGTAGGTGTAAGAAGTTGTAAGAAGTACCTATCTTGAGGAAGCACATAATGTGACTGTTTTCTGCCCTGACACTGTTCTATATTCCCTTCCCTTCCCCTGAGGACCACGAGGTGATCAGCTTTGTTCTACACCCTGCAGTGATGTTGTTATCCCACAGAGCATCCCTCAGCCACAGACCAAGCTGATCATAGATTCAAGCCTCTGAAATCATGTGCCCATTTGAAAAGATTTTTCTTTAACACTTAGATATTTCTTTAACCTTAGATATTCATCATAGTTATGAATTCTGATTAATATAATGACTGGGAAAGCATAAAGTATTACATAGTATTCACTATTGCTAATAACTTTTTAAAGGATATCTTGATAGCTTGGCAATATGGATGAACTTGGAAAATATTACATTAAATGGCAATTGTAGAAATATATCTTTTACCCATTTTCTTTCTTATTCTATATTGCTGGTTCTCTGATATTTAATTAAGATACACTGGAATGTGTATTTAATGGTTATTCCACTTTGTGTCATTGACATCCCAGAGTCTATGAGTCTGTAATTATCATGATTTTGGACACTCCTAATCCATGATGCGCTGAAATGTTTGTTGAGCATCTCTTCTTTATGTTCTTTCCATAAGACTCTAATTCCATATACTGTTTCGTTAACTGATGGTATCAAGTTTCTGATAAAATGTATGTTCATGTTCCAATCCTTTTTTTCTGACTCATTTTTCAGGACTTTCTATTAATTTTTCCCACATGCACTGATCTTTAATTTTTAAACAATATTAAATTCCCTCCACTTCAATCCAACCCAAGCTGCTTTCTATTTTATATACTATCACTTTTATCTCTATATTTTTTTCATTTTTAGCTGAGTGTGGTAGTATATACCTGTAATCCCAGCATTTGAGAAATCAAGGCAAGGGGATTTTTAGTCTAAAGCTACTGGACTATATTCCCAACTTGTCTCAAAAGAAAATTAAAGAATTTTCTATTTTTTCAATAGCTCTATTATGTTCCTGCTTCCTTCTACCATGATAAGTTTTCATGTGCATTTAGATATATGTGTATGTATGTGTATCTGTGTGTGTGTTTTCAAGACCATGCCAACATCCAAAGTAGCTCATTCTGTAGGAATTGCTTTTCCTCACTCCATGTTTTAACTTTATTTATTACACTCAGTACGTTGTCTAACGATCAGAGCAATATGTTCTCCAGTCCCTGGATTCTATATTGATAGACTTTGCTCTTCTAAATTTCTAAACCAAGTTCAGCCTAGTTCCCAAAGCTTGCTGCTGTCCATTTTATTGATCTACTTTCTCTGCAATTTCTCCTGTAACTCGTTTTATACTTTTGTCTTAGACCCATTATACTTTCTTGAATATATTGTTAACTTTTATGTGCTGGGAATCAAATCCAGGACCTCATGGGTGTCATGCAAGTACTCTACCAGTAGGCTGGCTCAAATTTTATTATGCAGTTTTCAATTTCCAATAGTACAATTCATTAATCCTCTCTATGTTGCTTAAAGTACTTCAAACATATCTTAATAGGTGTCTATATCTAGAATGTCTCTACTTTAACCATTGCCCTCTATCCAATGTCTTAAATCAAATGTGTAATACAACCTCCACATCTGCTCTAAATCCAGCATTTTAGTCTTTATTTTATCAGAATTCCAGAAGTTATTCTCTGTTTTCCAGGAACCCCCTGAACAGACCTTTAATCTCCTGTGCATTGTTTATTGTATCTCTGGTATTTGGGGAGATTTCTGAGGAGAAAATTACCCCTCAATATGGAGTCTATAACCACACACACACACACACACACACACACACACACACGCATACACTTTGATGCAGATTCCCAGGATACCCTCCAAAAAAACTTTACAAAGACCAATTCTCATTGTTAATTTCCCCTCACCATTGAATTCCTCTTTTAGTCATTTCTTGTGCAACTTTTCCCTGATGTCAAATAGCTGGACTTTGTATTTCATTTCACTTTCTTGAGGTTCCTAGTGAAGGGCTGTTCTGGTTTATGATCCACCGTGCATCACTGAAATTGGAGTTCATTAGGATGGCTCAATATTTAAAGAAAAATTTCATGAGTATAAATTCTCCCAATCTGCCCTCAGTCTGTTTTATGCAGACCTTAATGCAGAGCCAGAATGTACTTAGATCCCATCTTAACCTATTGAACACTCGGGATATTCCATCAGGCTTCCTCCTGAAGCTTCTTTAGCCTGGCTCTCTGCTTGACGAAGTAAGGTCTGAGAACACACCTCTTCTATAATATGCTCCTTGATATTAAGGACTGAGTTTTGTTTGGATTTAAATTCCCCTTGTCTCATAGCTCAGGGCTCTACAAATAGCAAAAACTCCATAAATATTTGATGATCTCAGTTGAATAGCCTACACTCTGTGTTTTGGAATGCTCTGCCCTTTCTGTCTGTGACCTCCTAATCCAGGAAAGTAAGTTTCACATAATTCTTTTATTAGTTAGATTTTTTTCCAGGCAAAAGCATCAAATTCCAAGTTTTCCAAACTTTGGGTTAGCAACACAGGACAATATGAGCACAAATCCCACATCTAAATGAATTTTAGTTCATGAGAAATCTACTGAAATATAAATCTTAATCTTTCACAAATTATCCATTTAATGACTGAATTTAGTTTAAAATTAGCATTTAAAAATATTGTTATTTAAAATGACCAGGGGAACCCAGATAGCTGTTTATATCAATCAATAAAAAAAGACATTCTTCTATTTTTGTGCATTCCTTTGTTTTATAAATTTTATTATTGGAACAAGGTAATAATTCAACTGATAGAAAGTTAACCTTTCCTATTCATTGTAAATGCATACAAGGCTGCTTAATGGTTACCATGATAGGGTGAAACTATATTTGATGCAACAAGTATTTCATGATGCATTTTTGTTAAATTGATTAAAAACCATTAAATAAATACTATATAGTAGCATTCTTGGATGCTTATGGTGTCTATATCATTGTATTAGGTATTTGTGCATATTATATTTTATTGAATGTTCATATTAACATCATGAGATGTGTAGGCTCTCTTATTTTGCTCAATTTGTAACCAAGGCTTATAGAAATGCAGTAGTCTGCATATATAGAAAATTTCAGGATATTTCAGTGGATTTTTATATCAATTGAAAAACATGTGTTTTTGATATTAAGAATCTTTAGTTATCTATTAAGACATGGAATCAGAAATAATGACTTAATAGAGAAAAAAACAAATGGAATCAGAATGATGTAATATGGTACCTTGAAGTTTGAAGTATACTGAATTAACAAGACAAAAATTAACCTTGGTGAAAACTCACATGAAAATATGTTACTTGAGGATCAGATGTCCTCTTCTGGTGTGTCTGAAGGCAGCTACAGTGTACTCATATAAATGAGAGAGAGAAAGAAAGAAAGAAAGAAAGAAAGAAAGAAAGAAAGAAAGAAAGAAAGAAAGAAAGAGAAAAAAAGAAAGAAGGAGAGAGAGAAAGAAGAAAGGAAGAAAGAGAGAAGGAAAGAAAGAAAGAAAGAAAATATGTTACTAAGAAAGTGAATCGCTATATCAAAATAAATCAGAGTCCCACACAAATATGCCTTATACATAGTCAGGCATGACAAGACCCTGCATACTGCAGTACAACATATCAGACAAAGTATACCCTGTAGTGCAATCGTGACATTAATGTTATGGGGTAACTAACAGCTTTCTGATTAGATTTGATGCCTGTTCCACAGGAAGAATTCTGTGTCTGATATGCTAAACTTTGCCATAGCTTATAGCTAAGAAAGTAGGGCCTAGGGTAGAACCTTCTGTTTTACTAAACAAGTATGCTTACAAATTATTGTCTAAATGTTAATATCTGTAGATCCTACATGGTCAAAGAAGTGTCTTTGTCCAGTAGGTTGCAGTAAATGGGATACATAACCAGTCACAGTGCTGAGTTCTCATCCCTAAGCTAGCCACCTGTATCAACCTTTCCTTGTTCTCCAAGCCCCAGCACACATACCAAGGTTTAGGGAAATCTTAAGGAGGTGAAAAGAATTTATAGTCAAGAGATGACGAGACTGCTATAAAATTATTTTTATCTGGCTATGACATGGTTAACAGTCAAGGATTTATCAGCTATGGTTACTGGCACAGGATTGCTACAAGGCCAAGCCAGCCAAACTTCCAGCATAGGAGTGATTGAGTATACCTAGGCCCCATCCAGTATGAAGGGTGTTGCAGGATATTTGATCACACTGTGAACCCCAAGATTATGTTATTTACTTAAAAAAAAACCTCACTTTTAGTTGTGGTGTGGCTCACCCTTAGCACACACCTTAATCCCTCTGGCTGCAATACATACATGTTCTTAGTACACAACTTTAATCCCAAACAATGAAAGTTAAGTTAGTTTATAGAGGGAAGCACCCATGTTTGATAGTGATGTCTAATTAAGTGGCAGACAAAGTGATGAATCAGAGAAAGATTGACAGAAAAGAATATGTCCAAGAGAATCAAGAGGGAAGGGAAGACAGTTAAAAGAGCAGCCCAGGGAGAGAGGGGCAAAGAGGATTGAGGCAGTTTCACTGGGACTGTTATATAGAGAGACAAGTTGCAGAGAGAAAACAAGCCAGATACAGATGAAGGCAGAAAAAGCCAGAGAATGAGAAGGAGTCAGAATATTAGAACTTGTTGCCAAAGTTGGAATGAGGCCAACCAGAGCAATTCAGGAGAAATTGAGAGAATTCAGATTGGATTAGTCAATTTGGAGAGAAGTTTGAGCCAGAACAGCTGACTTGAACCATCCAGCCGGAGTTCAAAAAGCACAAGAAAGATGTCATCTTAGTAGCAAGTTTCAGAGGCTGCAAAGTCTAAAAAAGATGGTACAGAGACTAGAAGCTTCCAGAACTATGCCTAGGTTAGCAGACAGAGGCAGTAAGCTTCCAGATGGCAGTGCTACAAGATAATAAAGGATAATTTCTGAGAAGAAAAATTATGATAATGTGGCCACTAATAGAATTTCTATGCTTTAAAGGTTGGCTCCATACCCATCCATATATGGGTAACAATAACTGGACTTAGTGAGCTGTATATTTTCAAACTGTGATTGTTTAGCACAATACAATTGTAAGTAAAATATTTCTAACCTATATAATATATTATTTAGATCTATTCGATTATATTATTTGATCTATTTCTAGGTACGTATATCCATGTGTTCACTGTGAACATTTTATACAAGGGAATATAAACATAAGTACAAATATTTTTATACAGAGAAAATAATCTTTTCTTTTCAAATAATGCATTATACATGAATATTTTATAAGGAAATATAAGTAAAAAACAGTGATTTCTCCCAGTCTGGTTTAACTAATGCGATAAAATAAAATATGTATGAAATACATAAAATTCAATTAGCAATTGCGCAATCTCCTTATGGATTGTCTTTCATTTTCTACCTGGCAGAATTTACTCCTTCTTGACAGTATAGGGTTATCTTCTTCTTCTATGGGTCTAGACACATTTCTTAGCTTCAAGATCCTCCTATACTCTCATGTCCATTGATATAGCAATGACTACATCCCTTTTTATGACATAACCTATGTTATAGTATCAATCAAATACTTATATGCCATTCTCTCTATTCTTAGCCTAAGAAGTATACCACGTACTCAATAAATCAAGTTGAGTCATATGACCTCTCAAGGAGGTCATACTACTAAATAAAATGAAGGCTCCATTTGCAAGTGACTTAGCCTAAGCATACAAGGGGTCACAGGTTCTGCATAAAGAATATGTGCAATACATCATAGAAGTCTTCAAGCTTAACCTATGTGAAGCATTCTGCATGTTTTCATATAAACAAAACAAGAAAATAGTAAAAGAAAAACTACACAAACAAGATGAACTTAGCAAGCAAAAACAATTACTTTGACATGATTCTAAGATAATTATAGCAATTTAGTTTAAACATCTTTTAAAAAATAATTAATTTGAACATCCTAAACTAGAGTTATCATTTTTAATGCAGTTTTTAATTTTCTTTGATTTGTCCAGTTAGCTTCTATATTTTACCTTTGATCTCTAAGTTATTAGCTGTCTTACATTTAGAAGCTAGCAAGGGATTTATTAATATAAAAACATATAAATGTCCCAATTTAATCATTTTTAACAGAACTTTTAAATACTTTTACATTTTTACCTTCAGTTCTATGTTTATTATACCCATAAGTGCAGTTCCCACATAGGCCAGAATGGGACATTGACATAGAGCTGGCATTAGAAGTTGTGAGCCAATAGAAGCGATTTCTGGAAAGTGAATTTCGGGCTTTGCAAGTGCCACCTCCTCAGCCCTGATAATTAGTTTTTTTTTTTTTAATGTGAAAAATTGTAAACACTCAATAATAATTATTTGACTCTTAATTTTCTAAGTGAAAATACTATTAAATAAACAACTATCCCTGTGTAAAATGGATGTTCCTGTTTCTTAGGAGACTGGTAAATATACTTATACAGACCCAACCTCCTGATCTACTTGCTTGCATCTGTCACTTGATTTCATTCCAGATTTTGTTATTGCCTTTGATGTCTTGATAATCCAATATCAGTTCCATCCTATTTAGTATAAGTGCCTCATCAATATGCCATACCCCTTACTAACAAGTGATTCTCTGATAAACCTACAAGAATTAGATGTATCACTGAGGGACAATAAATTAAATTTAGGAATGTATGTGTATGTATAAGTCAAATCTCTAGAAGTTCATAAACATGATCTATTTTGATATAGACACCACCCTAACTAAAAAGTCCACCTTCTTCTTTTATAGTCCTGAACATACATAATGTTCTCATTGTTAATCAGGAGAATACATATAATCCTAAATAGAAAACATCTTTAATTTAGTACTTCATCTTTCCATGTCCAAGCAAGTCAAGTTTTTAATTATATACTTCAGTGTAGAATTGTTAAAATCTTTTCCCTACTATGGGTTGGTATTTGACTAGATAGTTAAAACCTCTGTCTTTTCTCAGGGATATATGTGTTAAACTCTACAGGACCTTGTCATTTGAGACAGTCACAGGCAGTAGAGGAGAAAACTCTTTAGAGGTATCTAAATCAGAGAAGCCAGAACTGTCTGGCTTTACCATCATTTAGAAAGATTAGCATGGGCAAGTAGTTAATTTATCTGGTATGACTCTGTGTCTAGTGTCTTGAGTCCTTAGTGTGATTTTTAAGATTGCATGAGAAATGCATGGGACATTCAGGTAAGGGTAGTCTCTACTATACCCAAGTTCAGGATTTTTCAGTATTTTTAACTTTCTGTTTTAGTAATATTCCTAACATTATAAAAATAAAAAAATTCAGAATCCTTCCATTAATTCAGTAATGAATGATATTTCCCTCACTATTTTAATATATCAAAAAAATTTAAAATAATAAATTTTAAATAAAAAAATTTAAAATAATAATTTCCATAATCTGTATTTGTTTTGTTGTTTAAAAGAAAATTAATTGGATCAGATATCTTAAATTCTAATATTCAATATTACATTTAAATTTGTTGTTCAAGAAATTTGCCTCAGACTTGTTTTTGGAGTGTGTGTGGTGGTAAGATTGAACTTGGAGCTTTGCACATGATAAGCAAATATTCTATTACTCAATTACACTCTATTCTACAGACATCTCATTTGATAAGTTTCAAAATTACCAGCTTTAAATGGGTTATAGGTGAATTTTCACCAGATTCTGGGCATCCTTAATGTCATATATATACATATACATACATGCATACATACATATATATATACATATACATATACATATACATATACTATGCATATATATATATACACACACACACACGTGTGTGTGTGTGTGTCTGTGTGCTTGTGTGTGCACAGGGGTTTTTGTACTCAGTATAAATCATGTTAGTTGTTTTTGTAAAGCTAATACATATGTGTAGTGATTTGAATAAAAATGGTCCCCACAGGCCCGTATACTTGAATGCTTAGTGATTAGGAAGTGGCCTTTTTTGGCAGATTCCAATAGGACTTTGGATGAGGAAAGCACTGAGGGAAGAAGTGTGGCCTTGGTGGAGTAGGTCAGCCTTGTTGGGTAAAGCTTGTTACTGGGCCTAGGCTTTCAACTTTCAAATGCTCAAGAGGCCAAGCATCTCTCTCTACTCCTGCTGCCTGTGGTTCCAGATATCTCAGCTCCTCCTCCAGACACATGTCCACTCATGTGCAGCCACGCTTCCTGCCAGTGCTAAGGGACTCAACCTTTGAAACTGAAAACAAACCCCAATTAAGTGATTTTCTTTAAAAGAATTGCTGTGGTCACGGCGTCTCTTCACAGCAATTGAACACTGAGACAGAGCTGAGTGCCAGAGAATGGGGTGCTGTTGTAACAGGCCTGACCATACTTTTTTTTTGGCAGATTCTGAACTTTGGGACTTTGAATGAGGAAAGCATTTGAATGCTCTAAGTGGGGATGAATTAGCCATCTTAGTAGGAGCAGGAGAGACAGTGGTGCTGAGAGCAATGCACAGTCCAATTCAAGAGGTTTCAGAGAGGAAGAATAGTAGTAAATGTCCTAGAGATGGTTCTTGTGATATTTTGGTGAAGAATGGAGCTGGGGTTTGCCCTTGTCCAAAAGTCTGTCTGAAGCTAAATTGAAATGTTTTGGAATAATGGCATTGACAAAGGCGATTTCAAAACATACCAATACTGACTATACCCCACAGTTAATAGTGGCCAGTAATTATGCAGATCTATAATGAAAAGGAGCAAGCTGTGTAAGAAAAAATACAAAATCTGTATTTTTGTATTTGGGGACAAAGTGAACAATAAGGAAGCATAATGGACCTAAGTCCTGTACTCAATAGATTAAAGAAAATCCCAATGCTAAATAGACTAAGGAAGTGTTGACCTCATGACTTCCAATATGTAAAAAAAAACTTGGTAAAAAGGGATGTAGAATTCTCAACTTCTGCACTAGCACCATCTCTTCCTGGAGGCTCCATGCTCTCTTCCTGGATAGAAATGTACTAAACCTCTGAAACTCTAAGTAAGTCTCAATTAAATATCTTTTATAATATCTGTCTTGGCCATGGTGCTTCTTCACAACAATGAACACTAGGACAATAGGACATCTGCTTGCTTAGGGATAAAGCAATGTTGTTATTATATCAAAGGGGGTAGCCATTAAAATAATGAAGTTAGTTAAAAGTGCAGAAAGCAAGAGGAAAACAAGACAGGAAAATTAAGGGGAGGAATAAATAGAGCAAGAGAAGTAGATAGAGAGGGAGGGAGGAGAAAGAAAGGCAGGAGAGAGGAAGTGGGGAGAATAGAAGAAAGAAGTGCAAAGAGGCATGGCATTAAAACCTTAATGTCTACTTAATAAGCCTTTCAAATTAGACTACAAATTGTCAAAAGAAGGTTTGGCAGGACATGTTGCCTCTTGGTGACTGAGAAATATTATATTCTCTGAGAATTCTTCATATTATAATTTAAATCCAAAAATGATATAAAAAGATTTTTGAAATTTCTGTTCTCACTCAGAGAGACCTTGTCCTTTTGGATGTTTGATGACTCTTTGTTTCCCCTCCTACAGAACAGGCAATGTTTACTGGAGTCTTCTTAAAAGGAAAGTGGCACTCAATCCTACCATGCAGCCATCAAAGCATACTGAGTAAGATATTATGAACATGTGCAACAGATGTTCGGGGCAATGATAGACAATAGTTGTTCATTACTATAGCTCCTGTTTGTATTAGTAGAAACAATTTTGACATGTTATGTGTTTCAGTAACAGGTAAAAGTTAATGTGACCTTTTCAAGGAAATGAGGTGATTTGTATGGCATCAAAACAATGTTTTTGTTAACCTAACTTCAATCTTTGACGTTAGAAATAGAGTAAGATGTAGTCTCCGTGGACCACAGTAGCCTCTGGCTGGTTGATTCTGTAGGTTTTCTTGAGGTTTCCTGGACCCCTTTGGCTCCTACAATCCTTCACCTTCCTCTTCTACTGGATTCCCAAGCTCTTCCTCAGGTTTGGCCACGAGTCTCTGCATCTGTTTCTGTAACTCCTAATGACAATTGGACTAGATGCCAATGTGTAGTATAGCAGAATATCATTAGGAATCATTTAATTAGCATTCATGTTTGGTTCTGTCAGGAGTCTCTTGACTATTCAGTCTCTGTCCTGGCCTTCTATGCAGTACTAGACGTGGACATCTTCTCATGGCATGGGTATCAAGCTTAACCAGTCATTGGCTGGTTACTCCTATCATTTCTGTGTCACCTTTACCCCAGCATGTCATACAGGAAAGACAAATTGTAAGTCGAAAGGTTTTTTTCTGAGGGTTGGCGTCCCGATCCCTTCACTGTAAATCATGCCTAATTACAGGAGATGGCCAGTTCAGGTTCAGTTTTCCCTATTTTTAGGAGTCTTAGCTAGGGTTTCCCTTGTAGATTCCTGAGACTTTTCCAATTCCCAGGTTTTTAGCTTATGCTAAAGATGCCACACCCCACAATCCAGTTGTCTCTCCCAGTACTCTACCCATCTACCCTCATTCTACCTCACCCCTCCTGTTCCCATCCCTACCCCTTCTGTCACACAGCCCACCCCCTCCATTACCTCCAATGTCCAATCTATTTCTCCTTCTCAGTGAGATTCATGTATCCCACCTTAGGCCCTCCTTGTTACTTAGCTTCTCAGGGTCTGTAGCATGGTTACCCTGTACTTTATGGTTAATATCTGCTTATAAATAAGTAGATACCATGTTTGACGATCTGGGTCTGGATTACCTCACTCAAGTTAATATTTTATACTTTCATCCATTTGCCTGAAATTTTCATGATGAGTAATAAGACCATGGTCTAAATGTACCATATTCTTTATCCATTATTTGGTTGAAGGGCATCTAGGTTGTTTCCAGTTTCTGGATATTACAAATAGAAGTCCTGTGAACATAGTTGAATAAGTGTACTTGTGGTATGGTGCACCATCCTGTTGCGGGAATAATATAAAAAAATGAATCCATCCCTCAAATCCACTTTCCCGCCGGGCCACATTCTTGTGCCGTACCATCTGGCCTCAACACTAAGATCCGGTGGGTTCTTGTTGTTCTCTCCCCGCTATCAACATCTCACTCACATGCAACTAATTCTTTTTTTTTTTAGATATTTTCTTTATTTACATGTAAATTTCTCCTTTCCCAGTTTTCCCTCCAAAAAACAAGGAAACAAATAAAAACAACAAAAACAAACCCCTGTTGCCACCCCACCCTCTCCCATTTATTGGCCCTGGCATTCCCCTACACTGGGGAACAGAACCTTCACAGGGCCAAGGTCCTCTCCTCCTATTGATGATTGAATTTGCAATTCTCTACTATACACATACTGGCAGAACAATCAGACCCTTCCATGTGCAGTCCTTGGTTGGTGGTTGAGACCCTGGCCGCTCTGAGGGTACTAGTTAGTTCATATTGTTGTTCACCCTAAGGGGCTGCAAACCCCTCAGCTCCATTGGTCCTTTCTCTAATTCCTTCACTGGGGACCCTGTACTCAGTTCAATGGA
Organism: Mastomys coucha; assembly: GCF_008632895.1. Lineage (NCBI taxonomy): Eukaryota > Metazoa > Chordata > Mammalia > Rodentia > Muridae > Mastomys > Mastomys coucha. The sequence goes on from NW_022196897.1 coordinate 54,054,602, forward strand.
TGTCTGTGAGCCTCTACATCTGTATTAGTCAGGTACTGTCAGAGCCTCTCAGGAGATAGCTATATTTAGGCTGGCTTGCCCTTCCTTCCTGCAACTAATTCTTTATATACCCCCACAATCATTCATCTAATGCCTAATACCCGGTAAAGCATGACTCTTAAGGCTTAATTATCTAATTAGTTTTATATAGTAATAAGATCACCATTACAAGATGCCAATAAAATAATTTCAGAAACAAATAATAAGGACAATATTTTGACCCAATTAATTTAACCTTGTAAAAACCTTAGCTTGGTTATAACCATGCGGCAGCTGACTCTTCCTCATAGTCTGACTCCATAAAGATCATCCAACTCCTCCAGCTCCTAACCTTTCTCCTCCTCCAACTCTAGCTCCACCTCTCTATTCCTGTCCAATCACAGGCCTGTCACTGCCCTAATGTGATTGGACAGAGAAAATGCTCCAACATTTTGTCTTTATTAATTGGTTCTGAAATTATTGTATTGACATATTGTAATTTGTGATCTTATTATTATATAAACCTGATTGGATATTAAAGCCTTAAGAATAACTTGAGTCATGCTTTACCTACCGGGTGCTAGGTGCTAGCTAGATGAATGATTGTAGGGGTGTGTAAAGCATTACATGCAAGTGAGATGTAGCTTGCGGGGAGAAAATAAGAAAGAGCCTGCCGGACATGGTGATGCCTCCATGACACCGGCTCAAGAACGTGGCCCAGAGGGAAATGGAGTTTTACAGGGTGGATTCATTTTTTAAATATTCCCTCAACACCATCCTTTTTTATATGCCCAAGAGTGACATAGCTGGATCTTGAGGTAGACTTATTCCCAATATATTTAGAAATCCCCAAATTGATTTTCAAAGTGGCATGCCCACAAGCAATGAGGAAGTGTTCCCCTTGCCCAGATTCTTGTCAACAGGAGCTGTCTGTATATTGCTTTTACTATGTTTAAGTATGTGCCTTGAATTCCTGATCTTGTCAAGACTTTTATCATGAAGGGATGTTGAATTTTGTCAAATGCTTTCTTAGCATCTAATGAGATGATCATATGGTTTTTTTCTTTGAGTTTCTTTATGTAGTGAATTACATTGATGGATTTCTGTATATTGAACCATCCCTGCATCCCTGGGATGAAGATACTTGACCAATGTATCAATATATTTGATGTGTTCTTGAATTCACTTTGTAAGAATTGTATTTTTGCATCGATATTCATAAGGGAAATTGGTCTGAAGTTTTCTTTCTTTGTTAGGTCTTTGTGTGGTTTAGGTATGAGAGTAATTGTGACTCTATAGAACGAATGAGGTAGAGTATCTTCTGTTTCAATTTTGTGGAATAGTTTGAGGAGTATTGGTATTAGGTCTTCTTAGAAGGTTTGATAAGTCTCTGCACTAAACTCATCTGGTCCTGGGCTTTTTCCTTTTTTGGTTGGGAGATTATTAATGAATGTTTCTATTTCATTAGCCAATATGGGACTGTTTAGATCGTTGGTCTGGTCTTGATTTAACTTTGATACCTGGCATCTGTCTAGAAAATTGTCCATTTCATCGAGGTTTTCCAGTTTTGTTGAGTATAGGCTTTTGTAGTAGGCTCTCATGATTTTTTGGATTTCCTCAGTGTCTGTTGTTATATCTCCCTTTTCATTAGTGATCTTGTTAATTAAGATACTGTCTCTGCCCTCTAGTTAGTCTTGCTAAGGGTTTATCTATTTTGTTGATTTTTCTCAAAGAACCAGCTCCTGGTTTGGTTGATTCTTTATATAGTTCTTTTTGTTTCTATTTGATTGATTTCAGCCCTGAGTTTGATTATTTCCTGCCTTTGACTCCTCTTGGGTGAATTTGCTTCTTTTTGTTCTAGAGCTTTCAGATGTGCTGTCAAATTGCTGGTGTATGCTCACTCCAGTTTCTTTTTGGAGGCACCTAAAGCTATTAGTTTTCCTCTTAGGACTGCTTTCATTTTGTCCCATAAGTTTGAGTATGTTGTGGCTTCATTTTCATTAAACTCAAGAAAGTATTTAATTTCTTTCTTTATTTCTTCCTTGACCAAGTTATCATTGAGTAGAGTGTTGTCAAGCTTCCACGTGTATGTGAGCATTCTATTGTTTATGTTGTTATTGAGGAACAGCCTTAGTCCATGGTGGTCTGATAGGATACAAGGAATTATTTCAATCTTCTTGTATCTGTTGAGGCCTAATTTGTGACCAATTATGTGCTCAGTTTTGGAGAAAGTACCATGAGGTGCTGAGAAGAAGGAATATCCTTTTATTTTATGATTAAAAGTTCTATAGATATCTGTTAAATCCATCTGTTTCATAATTTCTGTTAGTCTCATGCTGTCTTTGTTTAGTTTCTGTTTCCGTGATCTGTCCATTGCAGAGAGTAGGGTATTGAAATCTCCCACTATCATTGTGTGCGGTACAATGTGTGCTTTGAACTTTAGTAAAGTTTCTTTTATGAATGTAGATGCCCTTATATTTGGAGCATAGAGGTTCAGAATTGAGAGTTCATCTTGGTAGATCATACCTTTGATGAATACGGAGTGTCCTTCCTTATCTTTTTTGATCACATTAGGGTGAAAGTCAATTTTATTCGATATTAGAATGGCTACTCCAGCTTTTTTCTTGGGACCATTGGCTTGGAGGATTGTTTTGCAGCCTTTTATTTTGAGGAAGTGTCTGTCTTTGTCACTGAGGTAGGTTTCCTGTATGCAGCAAAATGTTGGGTCCTGTTTATGTACCCAGTCTGATATATAGCCTATGTCTCTTTATTAGGGAATTGATATTAATTCCATTGATATTAATAGATATTAAGGAAAAGAAATTGTTGCTTCCTGTTATTTTTGTTGTTAAGAGTTGGAATTCCGTTCATGTGGCTATCTTCTTTTAGCTTTGTTGAAAGATTACATTTTTGCTTTTTCAGGGATGTAGTTCTCCTCTTTGTGTTGGAGTTTTCCATTTATTACCCTTTGAAGGGCTGGATTTCTGGAAAGATATTGTATGAATTTGGTTTTGTCATGGAATACTTTGGTTTCTCCATCTATGGTGATTGAGAGTTTTGCTGGGTATAGTAGTCTGGGCTGGCATTTGTGTTCTCTTAGGGTCTTTATGACATCTTCCCAGGATCTTCTAGCTTTCATAGTCTCTGGTGAGAAGTCTAATGTAATTCTGATAGGCCTGCCTTTATATGTTACTTGACCTTTTTCCCTTACTGCTTTTAGTATTCTTTCTTTGTTTTGTGCATTTGTTGTTTTGGTTATTATGTGGCAGGAGGAACTTCTTTTCTGGTCCAGTCTATTTGGGGTTCTATAAGCTACTTGTATATTCATGGGCATCTCTTTCTTTAGGTTAGGGAAGTTTTCTTCTATAATTTTGTTGAAGATATTTACTGGCCCTTTAAGTTGGAGGTCTTCACTCTCCTCTATACCTATTATCCTTAGGTTTGGTCTTCTCATTGTTTCATGGATTTCCTGGATGTTTTGGGTTAGAATTTATTTGCATTTTGCATTTCCTTTGATGGTTGTGTCAATGTTTTCTATCTTATCTTCTGCCCCTGAGATTCTCTCTTCTATCTCTTGTATTCTGTTGGTGATGCTTGCATCTATGTTTCCTGACTTCTTTTCTAAGATTTCTATCTCCAGAGTTGTTTCTCTGTGATTTCTTAACTTCCATTTTTAGGTCCTGGATGGTTTTGCTCAATTCCTTCACCTGTTTGTGCTTTCCTGTAATTCCTTAAGGGATTTTTGTGTTTCCTCTTTAAGGGCTTCTACTTGTCTACTCATGATCTTCTGTAATTCTTTAAGGGATTTTTTTTTTGTTTACTCTTTAAGGGCTTGTACCTTTTTACCTGTTTTCTCCTGTATTTCTTTAAGGGAGTTACTCATGTTCTTCTTAAATTCCTCTAGCACCATCGTGAGATATGATTTTAGACCCAGATCTTGCTTTTCTGGTGTTTTGGGATATCCAGGACTTGCTGTGATGGGAGTACTAGGTTCTGATGAAGCCAAGTCATCTTGGTTTCTATTGGTAAGATTCTTATGTTTGCCTTTCACCATCTCTTGATCTCTGGTGTTAGATGTTCTTGCTGTCTCTTACTAGAGCTTGTTCCTCCTGTGGGTCTGTAAGCCTGTGTCAGCACTTCTGGGAGATTAGCTCTCCTCTGGTAAAACCCGGGCTCAAATGGCTGTGGATCAGTTGTCTGTCCTGAGTCCTGGGGTCAGAGCACACCCTGTAGACAGGATCTCCACTTGTGGGAAAGGTGTAGAGAGTGCTGTGGATCTGTTTTCCCTCCTAGTTGTGGACAGAGGTTGAGAGGATTCTGTACTGGCTGCCCTGCCCCTTGTGAGGCCTGAGCCCCCCAATTGGTCTCACCTTAGAAAGTCACTGGGGCTATCCCCCTCTTTTTATTCTATCAACTTCTGTGTACCTACTTTTATAATGAAGTCTTTGATCCACTTGTTCTTCAGTTTTGTGCATTGTGATAGATAGGGATCTATTTTGCATTCTTCTACATGCTGATATACAGTTATACCAGCACAATTTGTTGAAGATGCTTTCTTTTACCATTGCATATTCAGATGCAAAGTAAGATGTCCACAGGTATGTGAATTTACCTCTGGGTCTCCAATTTTATTCCATTCATCAACCTGTCTGTTTTTATGTCAGTATAATGCAGTTTGTATTAATAATGCTCTGTCATACAGTTTCAAAGCAGGAATGGTGATGCATCCATACATTCTTTTATAATACAAGATTATTTTAGCTATCCTGGGTATATTTTGTTGTTGTTTTTCCATATGATTTTGAGTATTGTTCTTTAAAGTCTGTAAAGAACAATTGAATCGGTGAATTGGTATGAATTACACTGAATCTGTAGGCTTTTTTTTTTTAAGACAGGCATTTTTACTACATTAATCATACCACTCCATGAGCATAGGACACATTTCCATTTTCTAATATGTTCTCCAATCTCTTTCTTCAGAGATTTGAAGTTCTTGTCATACAGATCTTTTACTTGCCTGGTTAGCATTACACCAAGGTATTTTATATATTTTGTGGCTATTATAAAGAGTGTTATTTCCTGATTTCTTTCTCAGCCTGCTTATTGTTTTTATATTGGAGGACTAATGATTTTTTAAAATTTATTTTGTACCCAGCCACTTTACTGAAGGTGTTATTCAGCTGTAGGAGTAGAATTTTGGGGGTCATTTCTGTATACTATCATATCATCTGTGAATGGTGGTACGTTGACTTCTTCCTTTCCAATTTGTATGCCCTTTATCTCTTTTAGTTTTCTTATTGCTCTAGCTGAAATTTCAAGTACTATATTGAGTAGATATAAAAAGAGTAGATAGCCTTATCTTGTGCCTTGTTTTAATGGAATTGCTATATGTTATTCTCTATGTAACTTGATGTTTACTATTTGTTTGCTGTATATTGCTTTTATTGTGTTTATGTACTTGTATTTTTTATGTGCCTTGTATCCCTGATCTCCCTAAGAACTTTATCAATAAGTTCTTTTACTGAACATGATTAAAGGTGTGTTAAATTTTGTCAAAGACTTTTTCAGCATCCAATGAGACGATCACATTTATTTTTCATTTTAGTTTGTTTATATTGTGAATTTCATTGACAGAGTTTCATATGATAAGCTATCTTTTATCAAGTAGGGATGAAACCTACATGCTAGATCATCATATTTATGTGTTCTAGGGTGCAGTTTATGAGTATTTTATTGAGTATTTTCCATCAATATTCATGATGGATTTGGTCTAAAATTCTCTTTGTTAAGTCTTTGTGTGGTTACATATGAGGGTGGCCTCATAGAATGAGCTTGGCGATGTTCTTTCTATTTCTTTTTTAGAGAATGATTTGGGGAGCTCTTCTTTGAAAATCTGGTAGAATTCTGTGCTTAAACTCTCTGGACCTGGGTGTTGTTGTTGTTGTTGTTGCTGCTGCTGCTGCTGCTGCTGTTGTTGGGAGATGTTTAATGACCACACAGGACTGACCTATGACCTCTGCACATATCCTACAGTTATGTAGCTTGATCTGTTTTGGTGACTCCTAACAGTGCGAGCAGGAGCTGTCTCTAACTCTGTTGCCTGCCTTTGGGACCCTTTTCTCCTACTAGTTTGCTTTGTTTAACCTTAATAGAAACAGAGGTGCCTATTCTTATTCCAGCTTGATATGCCATGGCTGGTGGATATCCATCCTGGCAGGACTTTTTAAAAGAGAAATAGAGGAGGAAAGGAGGAAAGAGAAGAGAGAGGGAAAGACTGGAGAAGAGCAGGGAGTAGAAAATTGTTGTCAAGATGTAAAATAAATAAAATTAAAATAAAAAAATGATAGAAGTGAATAAATTGCCTTGAACTGCATGACAAATTTCCAGTAAACACTCGATGCTAATTATATACAATTGAAAACTCTAAAAGAGAAGAACCATACACTTGCAAAATACATGAAGAAATTAAACACAGGCAGTGAATTTGCCTGAAAGCAAATGTAGACTGGAAAGAGGTCTTCATTTAAGATAAGCAAGGTCATTGTCCTCTTCTTTAATTACTATCAGAAGCTGTCCAATGCTGGCTCTTTGCTGCTTCGTGGCACTTTTGTTAGACTTCAGGTTAAGGGCTCTGTGCACATTGGTTATAAGTGTAAATTGTTAAAATTATTTTTGAAAGGGAAGGTCTTCAGTGCTCATCATCATTGAATATACATCTATTTGTGAAAAGAGGAACACTGAGAAAATGCTTTGCAGTGTCAGATAATAGTCACCGTGACTATTGGCTTATTTTAATGTCATTTTTACCACAGTATTTAGTTGACCTTGGTCAGATTGCTTTTAAAAGCTGGTATTTGAAATCATTTTTATAGAAGTATGTGCTTCTCTGACATTATGGTAATTATCACTCTTTCTTGTTGTCTATATGAAATGATTTATTCTGCAAACAATTTTCCAATGACTATTACGAGACAGCTGCTAGTCCAAACACTGAAAACAGATCAGTTGAAAATAAAGGCTAAATTTCCACTCTTTAGTAGCTGACATTTAAGGAGGGAGACATAAGCAAATAAAAACACAAACAGTCGTCCAGAAGTGTCACAAATAAAAATGCAGTATGCAAAGGGCATAAAAATTGCATAGCTTGAGAGATGGTGGTGAATGTAAAGGGCATAGCCCAGAAATATCAAGCTTGTATCCAAGAATTTATCTGAAAGCTGCAAAGGGGTAAGTCAAGTGGACAACTGGGGAGAGAGGGGTTCAGCCACAGACATTAGCAAGCACCAAAGTCTAAAGGAAGGTATGTGTTCTGTGTATCAGAGAAATGGAGCTCTGTGGTAGTTCTAGACTTGGTCATTGGGTTCCAGTGGAACACAAACCTGTGAACCATTGTGAGCAGAAAAGTAGCAATGTCTTGGGTATTGGCTATTATACCAGTTTCTTTCTTCTCAGGATGGCTAAACACTTAACAAAAACAATTTAAAGACAGAAAGGTTCATTTTAGAACAGATTTCCAGAATATAGTCCAGCAGGATGGGAAGCGTGGTGGCAGGAGCCAGAGGTATCTGAACACAGTGCATCCTCCATCAGGCAGCAGGGAGAGACCAGTGCTACAATGCAGGCTAATTTCTTGCTTCTTATTCACCCTATGACTCAGCCAATGGAATGATCCTGGCTACCTTTTTGGTGACACTTTCCACTCCCATTAACCCAGTCTAGAAATTCCATCATAGACATGCCCAGAGGTTAGTTTCCATGGAGATTATACATCCACTCAAATTGCCAAGGAAGATTAGCTATCATAGCCGGCCAATTGAAAATGGATTGTAGTTTGTCCAGAAACAATTAAAACAATGCAATTATGAGACTATTATTATAGCATAGGCAAAATAAGACACAGGCTTAGACCAAATTGGAAGCCAAGGAAAGTATAAGTAAGAAGTTATATTTTAGATACTTGTTTGTTTGCTATAATAGTGGCTTTGTTTCATTAGACAAGCTCTAAAGTTTTGTATGTGGGGGGCTAAAAAGGAAATCATAGCATGAAGACAGTAGACACTCAGCAGGAACCAAGGGATTTCAGAGAGCAGCCTCAGAAAGAAAATCCCAGCCTTAAAACAGGATATCAGAACTACTTTAGGCTAGAGACAAATTGTTGATGCCACGAGATTTACAGATACTGTGATGGACTTCAAGGAATGGGAAAAGAAGTTACTGCCAGAGACTCAATGGTTAGAATCTAATGGGTGATGCGCACAGTGAAGTAGAATACTAGCAACTGAGTCTTGTACCTGTGAGCCTGGCCCAAGAGGAAGTTTGACTTCCTCACTACTTGGCTACAGAGCAGAGATGAAAGGAAGTAGGGAAGGAATACACCAATTTCATCTAGAAAAATAAATAATTAAATAACTGTTTGTGATTGTTAATTTATTCTTTGTCCAGTAATTTGGAGAAAAAATTTCTATTAATTAGAATTTTCACACACAATATTTTTATCCACTAAAAAACATTTCTGATGAGAAATGTGGCATTTCAATGATCATAATTTTTTTATTTAATATTAATTTACTTAAGATTTCAGCAAACATGGCATTAAATTCGTTTTATGCCAAAGAAAAAAAATTTTTAAATATATTAGATATGACCATTTGGATGGATTTACATTTATTTTTATTTTGTATTTATATGTATGTGTATATGTCTATGTGTGTTTGTCACATCTGTGTGCTAATGCCCACAGAGAATGAGAAAGGGACCACAGATCCCAGGGTGAGAAGAGGAATCAGACCTCCTAGAGATGGAATTATAGGTAGTTGTGTGCTGCTCGGCACTGATATTTGTCCAGTGGTAAATCAGTAAGTGCTTTTTTGATGGATTTGATGCGTAAGATTTAATAATTGCTTATTAATAATTGAGTAAATTAAAATATGATATGAGACTGGCTTTTTTACCTACTATTTATTAGTTTTATGAAGTATGTTGGGGTTTATTAGGTAAAGGAGACTAGTACCAATCCAAGAGTCAGTATAGGCTTCTCCAGAGACAAAATTGCATCAACGTACACAATCTATCCTTTACATTCATACAGAAGGAAAATACTTAAATTTATATACTAATTAATCATTATCACCTAAGCCATTTAATGTTGACAATTTAGAAAGAAAACAGAAATCTTCATCTTTTATAGCTAAAGAAATGGAGAAGCATGCTGCATCTATCAGTAAGATAACACCTTCAGTTAGAGAAATTGATTGCTTCAGCAATAGATGATTTTTCAAAAAGTTAGATGGAGAACAATTGAGGAAAGCACTGAATGTCCTCCTCTGAGCTACACACAACACACATGCACACTGCACATACATACATACATACATACATACATACATACATACACATGTACATACAAGCACATGCACACACATGCACATGCACACACATTCTGGAAAATAAGATACATATATTGAAATAGCAAATGGAATAAAATAATTTGACAAATTCTGTTTCAGTGATCTTCAAATTATTGTGGTCCCTCAAAAGAGGAAATATAGTGGATTGAAATAGTGGAATATGCAGTTTTAAAAGTTGAGTTGTATATTTAAACTAACTAAATTATGTAGGTAAATTTAATAATCTGTATAGTTTAAATTTTAAAATTTTAAAAAAATAACAGAGATCAACTTTGAAAATAAAGACTGCTTATATCCTGCATTACTTAATATTCAGCCAATATTTAATTTTATGTGTAATAAAAGATATATATATGACCAATTTTAAAGTGAATTTATTATTGATTTGTTATAAAAACAAAGTGATCTATGCATCATATAAGAAAAATATTTTAGTGGGATCAACTACATTTCTCCTAACAGAGACTTTTGAAATGTTTCTGTCTTAGTCAGGGTTCTATTCCTGCACAACATCATGACCAAGAAACAAGTTGGGGAGGAAAGGGTTTATTCGGCTTACTTCCATATTGCTGTTGATCACCTAGGAAGTCAGGACTGGAACTCAAGCAGATCAGGAAGTAGGAGCTGATGCAGAGGCCATGGAAGGATGTTCTTTACTGGGTTGCTTCCCTGGCTTGCTCAACCTGCTCTCTTATAGAACCCAAGACCTCCAGCCCAGGGATGGCACCACCCACAAGGGGCAATTGAGAAAATGCCCCACAACTAGATCTCATGGAGGCACTTCCCCAACTGAAGCTCCCTTCTCTGTGATAACTCCAGCCTATGTCAAGTTGACACACAAAACTAGCCAGTACAGTTTCCTTTGGAAAGAATTAGAAAGACTAAAATCAATTTTTTATGTTACTCCCAGAATGATTTTTTTTTAATGCTGGTCTTAAATGCTAAGCCAATCATAGCAATGTTAATTCACTTGCATACCTTTTTAGGGTAAACTTCGACACTCATATTTTGTCCCAGAACATTCTAGAATCATCTCGTAACTAATCACTTCTTCTCTTTATATGACTCATCCTCATTCACTGGGCTCTGTGTGTTCAAGCCATTCTTAAATCCTTAATCTGTATTACTTGCTTTTTCATACTTCAGGCACATTAATTATGTTTATGAAAACATTTTATATCCCTTTGCTAGCCAAATCTTATCTTACAGGCTTGGATTTTTCTATTTTTGTTTTTGTTTTGTGTTTGTTTGTGTTTAATTATTGTGAAATAAGAGTTCGTACACATACACGCACACACCCCAGAATAGATCTCTCGTTGCCATAGTGGTCTGAGTTTTCCTGTGAATTTAATATATTCTCTATTTTCCCTACTATACTTTAACCTGTAATAATTAAGAGACATGATCGCCTCCTTTGTACATGGAATATTAATCCTCAGTAATCTTTGGGCAGTAAGTGGATAAAATAATGACCTAGTAAAAGTGAAATTGTAACCATTGAACAATAATCACCAAAGTCAGTATGTCAGCAAGAGTCACTTAGGAAGACGTTAGCATATTCTCAGAAAGCAATCTTCTCTACTCTGAGACTATTACCTCATTTCTAGGAGTCTTACTGTAGAAGGCAATGTCCTGTGGATATTCAAGGCAACTGTCTCACACTTCCTTGTTAGAGTCCATTCATCTCTTACTAATACGTCTTTCAAACTTCAAAATGTAAATAGCCCCGGATCATCTATTAATTATTCTTTATTATAATAATCTATGTGTTATGCCAAAACAATGATCACAAGTGACAGTCATGTGAGTACATTTCCTAGAGACAATTACCATACTTCAGTAGGTTGCAAAAGTGTTTGCTTGCATCTAATTGCTTTACAGAATACAACAAAAGAAAAAAATATGTATACATGAGGATTTGGATTTAAAAAGTCAAGTATTTCTACAGGTTCCGTTTTTAAGACCAGAGTCTTATTGTGTGTCCCAAGGTTGCCCAGAGCATTTTTTTTAAGTAACCCTTTGCATATGTCTGTTACTGATTTATTTATGCCATAATAGAGAAGATTCCACAAACAATAGCTCACACATCAAATAGATACCATGGGTAGTTTTATTTTTAAGGAAAGCTTTATTGGACAATGGCACAGCTAATTCAACTTATTAATGTACCATTTAAAGATATTTCGATGTGCAACTGAAGATGTTCGTACTTAAGGAAAAGACTCAATGGCTGGAAAAGCACAAAATATCTCACAGCCCGACCTTCACACCAGAATTTTACTCGTTTCCAGGATACAAGCTACAAACACACACTGAAATCTAGTGCAGTTCAGAACTGCTGCCTTTGTGTTGGCTAAGAAGCAATTTTGTTCACACTGTTTCTGCATTGATATCAAATTCCATCATAGTGGGCAGAAAAAATAATCCCTCAATGCCATTATAAAAAGAACTGAATTTTTCTCACCTCTAACTCTAGCTCCAGAGAGGCCTGTGCCCTCTCCTAGTCTCTTTAAGGATTTGTACTCAAACACACACATACCCACTCACTGACACACACCCACCTACACACGAAATAAAAAAGAAAAGGAAAAAAGAGAAAGAAAGAAAAAAGAGAAGAAAAGAAAGAAAGGAAAAGAAAAAAGTATTATTTCTGAATCTACCATAGTAACTTTGGGGCCCCTTAGGCTTGTGGATTACACTTTTTTTTCTTTATTTACATGTAAATTTCTCCATTTCCAGTTTCCCCTCCAAAAAACAAAGAAACAAACAAAAACAACCAAAACAAACCCCTTTTGCCTCCCACTTCCCCATGCCTGCCACCCCACCCTCTCCCACTTTCTGGCCCTGGCATTCCCCTACACTGGGGCACAGAACTTTCATAGGGCTGAGCTCCTCTCCTCCTATTGATGATTGAATTTACAATCCTCTACCATACACATGCTGCCTGAACAATCAGACCCCTCCATGTGCAGTCTTTGGTTGGTGGTTGAGACCCTGAGAGCTCTGAGGGTACTACTTAGTTCATATTGTTGTTCGTCCTAAGGGGCTGCAAGCCAAACAACTCTTACTCAATTTTTCTAATTTGCTTCTTACACCCAACCACAAACAGAATCTAAGACTAACTCCAAGGAACACCCATCTGGTGAATCTCATACTCTCCTATCTGACATATCCTTACCACCCTACCACAGTCTAACATCTACACTATAAAAGTAGGCAGGATGCTAGAATTTACATGTTATGTACAATTAAGGAAATACTACTCATCAACTTCTGATTATGTTTAAAATAGTTTATTTTTAAAATATTCTTTGAGAAAGATTAAATTCTTTAGAATTTTTTAAGCTACTAGTTCTTATCAAACTACACAAACATCCTAAAGGCTTTACTTGAAAGATAAATTACATAACCATGACTTTGGGGCTGATGAGACACATGTGATAGTTTTGACTGTATGGGATGATTGTACTGAGCATGTACTCTATCTGGTACTGGCAAAGTCTCCCACATACTACTAGCACAGTAGACTATATATATATAGTAGTTCCCCTAAGGGGGATTCTACCTGTGCCATTAAGTGCTCTCTTTTAGCATTTACAGTCTGTAATCACTCTCCTGGGACTCAGCATATGTTGGGTTAAATTGTCATTCTTTCTGGATGAGAAGGAAGTGAGTGTCTTGCCTGAAGTGATTGCTCAGAAAATGAGGACTGGGATGTCTGGCAGGGTCTATGTATGTTACTCTAATGTAGACTCTGTTTCCATCATTAGCAATTCCAAAATCTCTGGGAAAAGTCAAAATTTAGCACAGCAGTGTACTGACTGACAGGAGATATATAGTCTAGAAAACATGAGGTAGAACCTTATTTTCTGGAGTCAAATTTGAAAAAGGATTGTTTTTTTTTCCTTCCTTAACTTTACTGTGGCTTTTTGTACATAATCTCAAAACTGCATAAATAGTAAGAAAAACACAGCCTCTTGAACACTTAGAGGTAGTAAGTGTACAAAGTTCAGATTCATCATCCTGCAGAAGAGCAGATGGAAAGTGTGTAAGAGCCAGAGCAGTTAGAGGACACCAAGAAAAACAAGGCCTTCTAACTCAGCATGAGCAAAACTCATGAACACACAGCCTGAAGTGTTGTTTATGCTATCCCCTGAAATACTCAGCTGTGGAAAGAGCAAGTTTGTAGTGATGATATACATATTTTAAACAAAATTAAGGTATAAGATGATATATAAAAATATAGTCTCATGTATATTGATTGCATTGGTACATATGTATCAATAAGTTAACTGAGTCAATATGAAAAAATGAGATATTGTTTGTAAATTTTGTTTAGGAAGTAAGGCCTCTCAATGATACATTTTTTTAATCATACCATTTTTTAAAATAACACTTGAAAACTTCGTGGTATGATTAAAGTCATTTTAATCAAAAGTTCAAGGTGCTTCAAGATTTTTCAGAAGAAAATTGTATGGGCCACGGGAACTTCATTTGTTCATTTGAGATTTACCACTGGCCGGTCGATCTGGGCCTCCCTCAACCCGCGGGAGAAATGAGGTCCTAGTCAGGTCGACAAGGTGTAGGTGAAGAAATGATGGCAGAGACGACACATGAAGTATAAGATC